>NC_089225.1:54158407-54481907 GCF_963924675.1 Phocoena phocoena | reverse complement strand
AATTTTAATGTCTTTGAATTACTATTGAGATATAGAAAAATATAATTAATTAGTAAAAGGGTGAAACTTCTATCAAAAGCTATTTTAAATGTCAGAAAAGGGTAAATCAACATTGATTTGTAGGCTTTTATAAATGAATGGCAATGCAAATTGCCATTACAATATTTACAATATTAAATTACAATATTTCACGTTGTGAATAATATTTATATATTTAGATAGGAGTATTATTTCCACGGTTGCAAATAGTGTGAAAATGACATCTAATAGCACTATTATTATGTTGTGATAACAGATTTATTTGGATTATGTCATATGTCCTCAGGGCAGAAATGCTCTAAATTTTGACTTTTATATAGTCCTTAGGGTATTACTAGCACCTTTTGTTTTTGATATCACCTATTACAAAAGTCAGCTGCCCAGTAGTTTAAAAGTTCGGAGATCTTCTGTATTGTTCTACAGTTTATGAGTATCACTCAAAGCCACACAGAGTGATAGCTGAACACTATTTATGCAGTTTGTTATTCATAACTTTCACGTTAGAATTTCAAGCTTCAGTTGGTTGAATCTGAGGTTGAATTTCCTCGGATGTGGAGAGCCAGCTGTAATTCAGAAAGAACTCTTGGATGATAAGAATGCCTTCAAGCAGGAGAGTTACTAGTTATTTTAAAGGTAGAACTTAAAGCAATGAAAAGATACTCTGAAAAGTTTTCAGTGATGAAAACTTCTCAAGTAAACAAAGGTTGTTTTTCCTCCCTTTTCTTTATTGACATTCTGTGATTCAATTTTCCTGAGGAGTAGCATGTAGTATATTTTCAGGAAAACATGCTTTTTAAAAAAAAATGAAGAGTTTTGTTGTACATTCAGAGCTGTATATTGTTCATTTTTGTAGTAAATGCATGTAGGGGAAGGATGTCTATCCTTCTTTTCTAAAACATACACTCAGGATGTGCTTTAGTTAACCTAAGGCCCCATTTCTAACTTTCCTTCCAGGAACTACAATTGGAACATGCAAGACAAGCCTTTGCACTGAAAGACAAAAGCAAAAGTGGCATGATTTCTGGTCTGGATTTCAGTGACATCATGGTTACCATTCGGTCTCACATGCTTACTCCCTTTGTGGAGGAGAACTTAGTTTCAGTAAGTAAAAAGCAACCACTTCAACTTTCTGTTTCCTTAAACCTTTGAAACCATTGTCCTGGATTGCATCCCTGGGCCTATCGCACTCTCAACTATTCTAACTTTATGCTTGGTTGGTAATAGGTAAACAGGTGTGTGTAAGGGAGGAGGTGGTGGGGGTGATAGTGAATAGTCTTTCCCCAGATCATAGCTGCTTTTTTCAGCACCACCATCTTGCTCTCATGTATTTCCAAATTGTTTATTTCCATTTACAGAGTCCCCCTAAAGAAAACAGGGGAGTTTGTAGACAAGGGTGTGCAATTACTTTTTCCAGTGGGCAGTACTTCTCTCAGACACTACTGCCTTCACCTTTGGCCTCTTTCCATCCCACCAGGCTCCCAAAGCCTTGCTATAAGGATGGCTCCTTCATTTGTTGCCAGCAGGGTGCTGTTTGCTAGAGGGATCATCACTGGCCTCTACACTGTTTTAATAACCATGGCTGTGGCAGAAGGTATGGAGGAAATATGTGGGCATCAGCTTCTGTGGCTCACTCCTCTCTCTGCCCCTTCACCTGTGCATTCAGTCTGCATGGACCAGACAGTTTTTTGTTCTCTAAACTGCTAATCTCTGTAAAGCAATCATCTGGACCAATAGCAAACTGATGTCATCCACTTCCTCACAAAGAATGGTGAAACTGTCCTCACTTATCAGTTTTCTTGTTCATGTGTTGTACTTATGTATAAGTTTTTGATTGCTGCTTGTTTTAAATGGAGGGAAGCCAATGAGTGCTTTTGTTGTTTCAGCTGAAGATTATTATCCCTGATTCAGACCGGGGGTAGAAAGATCAACTTCTGTTCTTTTTCTTCAGTGAATTTGAACATGGAGCATGTCACTTTCTCCTACACATTTCACCTCCTTGACACTCATCTCCCACTCCCCTACCCTCACCTTGTACCCCAGCCAAAAAATGAAAGGAGGGAAAGAAAGAAAGGGAGAGAAGGAGGGAAGAAGGAAAGAAAATCCTAGAGAGAAGGACTCAGTGCCTTGGGGTGAGGGGACCCATTTAATCTTTTCCAGTTGGGTTAGATAGACCTGTTACAGCCTCAGTTTACCAAATGCCATCTCAATTTCTGGAGGAATGTGTTAAATAATTGGAGTCTGGCGTTTGGGTTGCTGGTATCCAAATTCAGGCTAATACAAGTATCATATATATTTAGGTTAATGCATGTGTGTGAGGGATGGTGGGGGTGGGAACATATGCCCAGCATTACCTATACTGTCCTTAATGTAGACCTTTATGATTAAGGTTGTCACACTGGTATTTCTATGAGTATTTCTTTTGAGTTTTTAATAGAGAATGTTTTTAATCATCTGGGTTCCTCTGCCTCTTGGCTTAGAAATTAGGCTTTTGCAAGCTATGAAAAATATTCACTTTTGAGTTTATGTCCAAGTGTTGGACAGAGGGAGAAATTGCTTCCTCACCCTGTAGAGGTAATGAAGGCCATATTGTCCCCCATCCTTCCTCAGGCATGAGAGAGCCTCTTTAGCGCTATTCTACTAAAGACATGATTTATATCCCTAGACTTTCCCTACATCTTTTGGAGCTTTTGGTAGTTGTACCTTTTGTGATAGAGATTCAGAACCTAGCGTGGACTGTTTTATATCTTAACTATAACAATAAGCTTAAAAAGGAAAAGATTAGGAGAGTTGACATAGTGAAATAGTCTTAAAATTTAAAGTTACCACTGGTTTTTGTATATGTGTGTGGGAAAAAAAGCAAGTTTAAAAAATGCTCCTTATATTGTACATTGAGGTTTGGATTATCCAGAACTAGCAGGAGTTCCATAGTTGAAGGTCTTGAAAATCCTGTTTAAATAATCATTGGTTTTGATCTGTGATAATTGTATTTGTTGTTTTTGACCTTTTAGGTAGATGAACCATGAAGTCCAACTTCCAGATGTTGCTTTCTTCCTTAACACCTAAATTACATAGACTTCCTTGAGGGCATGAAACACACTGACAGTGTTTTAGCATGATACCTTCCTTGTATTTATGGACTGGCTGTTAATCATTTTAGTAATGAAGACTCCTTTGGATCTTCTTTGAGAAAAGTTCAGTGTCCATAAATGTATTTTTTTGGTTTTGTTTGTTTGTTTAACTTTCTGTGTTGTCATTTCCTAGGCAGCTGGAGGAAGTATCTCACACCAGGTTAGCTTCTCGTACTTCAATGCATTTAACTCCTTACTGAATAACATGGAGCTTGTTCGTAAGATATATAGCACTCTAGCTGGCACAAGGAAAGATGTTGAAGTCACAAAGGGTAAGATTTTTAAAATATACATTGATTCGAATCTCAGCATTTTCACTTTATCTAGGGAATGAGGTTGGTCTAAGTTTACTACTCTGAAGCCAGATCTAGAAAGTATGATACCATGTATGTATGCTTCACTTGGGCCATAATGGTCTCCAGAAATTCAGGTGGATTTAATGGGATGCTGAGGTCAGGAATGGAAAAGTGGCTTTGACAGTTTTGAAAAGAACCTTGGCCCAGTCTGTCAAACAGGTTAGTGCCAGCGGCTTGTTTGTATGAGGAAGGAGTTGCCACAGAAAGATGGGCAAGCCTACTCCTTTTGCTGAATTGTAGTGGGAAGTTTTAGGTGACTGGAGAAGAGCCAGTTCTTTTGTCTTGTAACTCTGGAGACCAAATCAAATAAACAAGACAAGAGAGAGGATCCTAAAGAGATTGTTTTATCTCTGAAGTTAATTTATCTTTATCTGCTTTTACTGTTTCATCATCTTAACATTTTATCTTTTGCCAGCTTTCATACTTTTGTGGTTATTTCTATATAATTGAACTTAGACATTGAAATTCAGTTTTAGCCTTTTAAAATAATACTGAAATGTTTTTAGCTTTCAGATAATAGTTGGTTAAGGTAGAATTTTGTTAAATGTTAAGAATCTTTTAAGATTTTAAAATATTTTCTTTTTCTTCCAGAGGAATTTGCCCAGAGTGCCATACGCTATGGACAAGTCACCCCACTAGAAATTGATATCCTGTACCAGCTTTCAGACTTATATAATGCTACAGGGTAACTATTCCAATAATTCTTCATGATATTTTTTAGGACAGTTATTTTAACGTGAAGCAGTGGTGTTCTTTTAAACAATAGTTTATTCAGTATATACATTTCAAGAAAGAGAGACAGACAGATATGAGAAACAGGGGAGGAAGGAGAGACAGATGAAGACAGACTAAAGATAGGGGGAGATGGAGGGAGGGAAAGGGAAAGAGGACAAGAGGGGAAAAAAGAGAGAGGAGGGGAAGAAAAAAGGGAGGGAAGAAATGGAGAGAGAGGGTAAAAAGAAAGGGAGTAAGGGGTTGAAAGGGAGTAAGGTGTGAGAGAGGGAAACGGGAAAGGAAGAAAAATGATAGAGGAGGGGGAGAGGGAAGTGGCAAAAATAAGAGAGGGACAGAAAAATTGATTTAATCTGGACTCTAGAGGTGTTAGGAATTTTTAGTGATTTGTGGACATTTGCCTAAATTTATAAAATAAATTGAAGTACATGTTCAGGAATCTTATAATCTTTTTGATTCATTGTGAATGGGGATTTTACTAAACAGTATATACCATTTTGTGTTGGAGAGTATCATTTTCTTGAAATATGCCTGTGACATTATCATCATAGTTAAGCTCAGATGTTTTATGCCTCTGTTTTATAGATTGAGAAAACCCAAAGCACATAGAGAGTATTTAATGTGCAAAGTCTCATGCAAATCCAGATGAAAAACCCTTGTCTTTGGGCACCCAGTAGGACCTGTGTGATCTGCTAAGTGATCAGATTTTATTAGTCACCTGTAGTAGTTACTTAAGTGTAGGCATATCTGAAAAAATGGGTTTTAACCCTAGAACTGAAGACTAATAGAAGTTGAGTGTACATAGATGATTTATTACCTTCATGCTACATAATGAATTGTTGAGCTGGAGATGATACTGGATAAGCCAACCTGTCTTTGGTGATTGACATGAACTATCAGGCCATGTCTCATCCATCTAGAATTCACATTTTTAGTAAAGGTATTATACCTCCATGATAATAAATGCTTTCAAAAAGTGCTTCTCAAAACTGGATCTGACATGACGTACTAGCTAGTTCAGGGAATGTACTTATTTTAAAGTAAAATTTTTTTGAAACAGTAGTGCATTCGCGTAGTTCAAAACTCTTAAGAGTTTAAAAGAGCATGCCGTAAAAATGTCTCCCTTCTACCCTTCTCCCTTTTCCCCTTAAAGACAACCGGTATTTATCACTTATTTTTATCCTTCTCAAGAGACTTTGCACTTACGCATATTTAATGCATGTGTGTATGAACTGTCAATGTTTATACTTTGCTTCTGGCAAGAATTATTTCTTTAATTTTATTATCTGTCTTTGGAGTCATTAAATTTGTGTACTCCACATTATTTCTTTAGAGTCTTTTGCTTTTTGTGTGGCAAGCAGCGTCTGAAGTTTTTTTTATTTCTCTCACTAAAATGATCTGTGTGCATAGAGAAATACTACTTTTAAACCATAGTTCGTTTTACCCTCTTTTATTCTGAAGAAAGATGATCTTAGTATGAGAAGTTTGTTGGTATCTAACAGTTCTTTCTTTCCTGTGTTTTTGCCTGAAGGCGCTTGACTTTGGCAGATATTGAGAGAATAGCCCCATTGGCTGAGGCGGCCTTACCTTACAACCTGGCAGAACTTCAGAGACAGGTAGGAGGAGTCTCATAAACAGAATCACCTTCAAAAATGCCGAAGTAATATGTACATGACAGCCCCAGGCTTCTGAATCTATGAAAATTAAAAACTGCTTTACAGAAAGATTTTACTTAGCTCAAAGACTACCTTTATGGAACTTTTACGCCTACCCTCACAGAGTATTTTATGGAGCAACTAGATTTATGTTTGTGGTTTTTTCTTTTAGCTTATTAAGATGAGGAAAATAAGAGTGCAGACATACATGGGCTTGGCTTCCCTCCCCCTAGGAGTAGCAGTTTTTTCCTTTCATTTGTCTAATGACATTTAAAGATAAGTGTTAAATTCATTTTGTGTCATTAAACTGATATTTATAGGGTTTTTAAAATACAAAACATTCCTTTACTGAAATAAATCTTTCACTGAGAATGTGTCTTATAGGTTACAACAATAACACAGGAAAACTATCTGATTAATGCATCAGAAGGAAAACCTTGATTATTATTACATTTTTGATAATATTAGTTTTTTGTTTGAGTGATAAAAACAATAGCTCTGAGTCCTATAGACAGTAAAAATACTGTCTTGGTAGGAAAATAAACCCCATGATATTAACTTGAATAGTGGAATGGAGCAGTTTTTAACAAATCTGATTTAAGCTGAAGCCCTACTTCTGGAGCATTTGGAGGAAGCCTCAGTTGCAGCAATGGTCATATAGTTTTGCGGGGGGGCAGCGGTGAGGGTTATAGGAGGGCTAGTCCTTGAAACATGAAACCCGTGTCCCTCATGATTCTTTAGGAGACTGTGATGCCCTTTGAGGCTAGGAGAGATGGAGAGGGTATGGGGAGAGGGGGGATGAAGACAGGAGACAAGAAGAGAGAGAAAAAAGCTACATGGGCATGCCATGGAAAGAGACCAAGTCTGCTTTTTCTTTACTGCTACCACACTGTTGAATAGCCACATGTGCTAGTGAAAGATCTAAGTATATAAGTGTGGTTCACTGTGGGAAGTTTCAGTAGCAAATCTTTCTTCTACTTGAACTCCATGGAATGATGGTTCTGCCTCTGAAAACGAATTAGAATTTCCAGCTTTTCTTTGTATAATAAACAAGAACTTTTGTAGTCAGGTAAGTAAATTGAAAATGGAAAATAATTGCTTTTATATCTGCATTTTATGTTAATACTTTGCTTGGTGTGTGTAAATTAAAATATATCTGTAACCTACTGTGATTTAGCCTCTTTAGTAGCAAAAAACTCTTATCTGCTGACATCAAAGTTTCTTTTCGTTACACGTTCTCAGATCCTTTAAAAAAATAGATGGATTTATTCCAATTCATTGATTTATAGTAAAATTTAATAAAATTATTTAAAATTTGAGATGTATTGAAATATTTAAAGAGTTCTTACTGAATTTAACTTCATATATTGTAGTACACATTTATAAAAATTTATTCTTGAAGTTTGAAAAATTGCATTTCAAAAGGAGATACTTTTTAGTGTTACAGGTCTATTAATAGAGCTTTCCTTGGGGGTATCCTTAATATTTGTAACTGGGGAATATCTCATTTAGCTTATTAAAAACAATGTGATGAATTAAAAAAACCCACTCATTTCCTCCTTTCTAAGCCTTTCTGCCACTCTTTTTTGTTTTACCTGCCTTTCTTGCCCCTAGCGATTTTCCTGGAGGCCATAAATGAAAGTTACTTTTGTAATCTTTGGCGCCCTAAGTCTGCGTCACTCATATTTCTGATTCCTTAGGAAGGTGATGTAATTCTGATACTGTTGGAAATTGTTTTGAAGACAGATTCGAAGATGATGTGCCTTCAGTGGCAGCACTGGTGCTTTTTATGCTGGCATGGATGGCCTCAAAGCTCTTGTCAGATACTTAGAAAATGGGCAGTGATAAAAACCACTACTAACTCTTCTTACCCTTTGTTTCTGATTGGCATCCAGGATGGTGGTAGAGTGCCTCCTCTGCCTTTTCTCTAACAGTAGGATGGCACAGGGATCTGCAGTCTCCAGAGAGCATGTAGAGATCCTGGGTGTTCTTACATTGGTCTCAAAGGAGGAAGGTCAGAGACTGTATTATTTTTCCTTTCACATATCAGCTAGATTGGGTAGTCTTATTGCTGAGGGTTAGGAATAGAGAAATAAAATGAAGATTTAAAATCTATTTTTTCCCTGTAAATTAGGGTAAAAACAACACCTGGGAAAATAAAACTCAAAGAAGTCATAAATAATTTTTAGAATTTCATAGAAATAGATTTATGAAGATTATGTAAGAGGGATTCAAGTTAATATCCCCAGTTATATCCATTGTAATTCTGACCTTTACTGTCCTTGGCATCTGGTACAAGTTTCTGTGGGCCTCACTTTCTCATTTAGTAAAATTAGTACCTGCAGATATTTCTAAGAATCCTTTAAGTTCTTGCATTCTGTAAAAGTTATGTGAATCAATAGATTTTTTTCTTTTTCAAAAATTTTAATGTATCTTCCTTTTTCCTTGTAGCATTAAAAGTTATGTAAGTAATATAGGCTAGGACCCAAGTAGAATAATATAAAAATATGCCTAAGTTATTATAGCAAACAAAGTAATAAACTTTCTGCAGTTTTCAGTCTAGAAACAGGTTTTTTCAGTTAACGTATTTTAGATTTATGAGGCATTCTAAGGCAGCCATATAGACTTCAATTTTAGTGACTGACTTGTTTTTTAAAATTCTCTAAGCCACAGAATTACATTAGTGCTAACCATAACTGTTTCCATGTCACTTTCAGAAGACATTTTTGATTCTCTTATTTTTTCTATACTACCAAATATGAATACATGATTATTTACATTTTGTATGTAGAGTGTTCCTCTATAGGAATTTACTTGAAACTTAGATAAAAAATAGGAAGGGACTTCCCTGGTGGCGTAGTGGTTTGGAGTCCGCCTGCCAATTCAGGGGACACGGGTTCCTGTCCCGGTCCGGGAAGATCCCACATGCCGCGGAGCGGCTGGGCCCGTGAGCCATGGTCGCTGGGCCTGTGCGTCCGGAGCCTGTGCTCCGCAACGGGAGAGGCCACGACAGTGAGAGGCCTGTGTACCGCAAAAAAACCCCAAAAACAACAACAAAAAAAACAAAATAGGAAGGAAGGCATGTTTTGTTGTTATCTCAATCTATGAAAGTTGTTATGAAAGCACATATGCATGATGGAGAATCTGTGAGTTCAGAAATAGAAGTTATGAGAGAGGCAGAGGTTAAGAACTTAGGGACTGATTATGTAACATCTTTCCTTTCTCAGTTTCCTCATTTATTAAGAAGAGACAGTAGTATCCATCTCATAGGGTTATTGTGAGAATTACATGAGATAATGCACTTACACCTAGTAAGCATGCAATAAATGTTAACTGCTATTACAGTTGTTGTTATTGTTGTTAAATACGAGCAAACTCCAAGTTGGGCTCAAATATAGACATGACACAACTCCTTCATCCACCTTCATCCACTTTCCTTAGGTGGAAGGGGATGGGAAGTGAAGAAGAATTATATCTTTGTATTTTCTTCTTTATTGCCTGAAATGTTTTGCTTTTAAAATTTTTGTGCTGGCTGAAATTCTATTTTGTATTTTTTTTAAATTATGACTGATATATATCATATAGAAAAAAAATTCTCACCCCATACCATACACAAATGTACGTTCCAGTTGGGATGTTCTAAACTTGAGAGCTTAGAGAAGCTAACGTAGGAGATTATGTTCATAATCGAGAGATAAGCAAAGATTTCACAAACAGGGCACAAAATACCTGTCATAAAGAAAACGATTAATAACTTGAACTTCATTAAATTTAAGAACCTTTGTTCATTAAAACATATCACTGAAAGGGTGAAAAGACAGGCTACACAAAAGGGAAGGATAGAAGATATCCAAATGGGGAAGGGAAGAGGAGGGGAGGGGAGGGGATGGGAAGTTAGTTCAGCATCATTAGTAAACAGAAAAAAATACACATTAAAACTACAATTAGATGCTGTTTTATACTATCCAGATTGGCCGATATTATACTCTGACAATGGCAAGTGTTGTTTAGGAGGTGGAGGAATGGGAACTGTCAGAAGCTTCTGGCATCACAACTTTGGAAACTATTTGGGAGTATCAACTACAATTGAAGAGACATATATCCTGTGACCTGACAGTTCCTCTCCCAGGTGTAGTCCCTAACAGGAATAAGTACATATGTTGATTAAAAGGAACATGCAACAATGTATATAGCAGCATTATTTGCAGTAAGTGTCCATAGTAGAATCGGTAAATATGTTGTGGTATAGAGATGACCAATGAGAAAATTGGAAATTTTTAATTGGGTAAAATGGGTTAAATAAAAGGAGGTGGGTTGCAGAGAGAAGAGGATGTGACATTTTTAAAGCATGAAGTGCTTTGGAGGTTAAAGACCAATTCTATCTAGCCCAATGTGAGAATGGGTAGGCAACTTCTTTTTTTTTCTTTACTGTATACCACGTAATTGCTTTTTCAACTATATGGGGTAAATTATCTATGATGGACCTGCTTGGGCATATAAATACTTTTTTTTTAAAGTTTTGTTTCTATGGGAAATCACATTCAAGCTACAGACCACTCACACAAAGAACTTTTGGAATATAAACTGGCTGGGGTTCTATCAGAACATTATTAGAATGATTTTTCTCTCTGTTTTCTATATAGCATTTCTTAGACAAATAGGAGTTTGTCTCTTTGTGTGTTTTGCATTCTAATGGACCTTCTTGAGAACTTTGTTTTCATGAGTAAAGAGAAAGCGTTACAATCCACCTACTCTTTTCTTTTGTTTTTGGAACTTTTAACCTCTGTCATCTGCAATAGTTTTACCATAAATGGAAATCTGTTCTCAAAAAGGAGGAGATTGGGTTCTATACTAGTTTTATTTATGTATTTATTAGCCATTTACATCCTTTAAAGTATTAGAATTAAAGATTTATTACAGTCTCTAACACAATTTAACCTCACCTCTCACTGAGAAAAAAGTATATATCGTCACAGCTTTGGGTTTTAATCTTGTTTTATGAGGCCAAGAGTATGGAATTCAAATTCAGCCATATTAAATTCATAGATGTGATTTGCAGACAAAAGAATTTTATTTTCCCTAAGCTTATTTTGCTGTTACAGTCACATATTTTAGTTGGTGTAAAGTCTAGCCTTCCCCTCTCCCGCCACAACCCATGCTCAGTATAAAAGACTTCAGCTTTTCCTTCCTTTTCTTCTGTCCGTCAATAGTGTGCCATTTGGAAGAGGGAGTTCTCATCGTTGGGTTGGCATACTCCATGAAGCAGCTTGGTTTGGGCAGGGTGCCTGACTTGTTAACTGACATAATCTTGCCTTATCTAATTCTCATTTATAGGATAAGGTACATTTAACAACAAAGTACAAGAACTTTCTCCTCTCTCAATGAGCTCTCGAGCCATTTCCTCATTTCCTATCATACACATACGCTTAGGCAGCAGGTGTAAAATCATTTAAGATTTTCAACTCTTATTTTGCTTTGAAAAACACTTAATTAATCTTGTTAAATATCACCATGATCATAATCATAACCTTAAGGAAAAGAGTGCCTTTTCCTTTGGCCCATTTGCTCACGGTAGGTGATCTTCTTAGTGCTGAGATTTTCTTTCAGCCTAAATGCTAAAAAATTCAGTACACAGTCATTAATAGAGATGACAGCTACAGTAGCATTCTACTTATGAATATTCATGAAATGAAATCCATAGCATTAATTATATTAATTTACATACCTGAATATAAGTGAACCATAAGTTATAGTGATAGCTAAGCCTAAAAAAAAAAACTCCTTAGTAACTGTATATTGTATGTTTTTTAAAAAATAGAATGCAATTTAATAAGGGCAGAGGTGGCATTTTCAAAAGGCATTTGGGTATTTATAGTTAGAGATGTTTTTAGCTAAGAATTAAAGACAGTATAATCCTACAGTTTTCATAGGATTTTTTAGGGCTTATAAACATTCTTTAAAGGAAGAGCATATAAAGAAAATAGATGTGCTTGAACACAGGAGAAAGCTTTTGTATGAATAAGAGAATTAGTGGTTACTTGATTCTTTCTTTAATTGAGGTATAGGTGATTTACAATATTACATTAATTTCAGGTGTATAACATAGTGATTCAGTATTTTTATAGACTGTACTCCATTTAATGTTATTATAAAATAATGACTATATTTCCCTGTACTGTACAATATATCCTTGTTGCTTATTTATTTTATACATAGTAGCTTGTGTCTCTTACTCACTTACCCTCCCTTTGTTTTTAGTTTTTTAAAAAATTTCATTGATGTGTAGTTGATTTACAACGTTGCATTTAATTTCTGCTGTACAGCAAAGTGACTGTTATACATATATATATTCTTTTTCATATTCTTTTCCATTATGGTTTATCACAGGATATTGAATATAGTTCCTTGTGCTATACAGTAGGACCTTGTTGTTTATCCATTTTTTTAAAAATAAAAACAATCCCACAGCATTTATTGTCATCTGGTAATAACATAAAGGTGAGCAAAACAATATGAATAAATGCTTTAGAGTTACACTTCTAACAAAGGACACCTAAACAAACTGCATTGCCTTCTCAACAATTTCTCACTTCATTGATCATTTCTAGTTGGAGACACTTTGGAGCAGAATAATGTTATCTCCTTTTAGCATGATCCGACCCAGTTGTTTTCTTGACTTTGGTTTAGAATGAATCTCTTCTGCATCATCTAATACGAGCTTCATATACTCATCAAAACCAGTGATACAGCCCTGTGTCCGCATATTCACTTGCTCATAAAGCCACACCTGAATCCGAGATATATTTTGCAAGTATCTGAAGATGAGATTGATGGGCTGCACCATCACCTTTTGCACCTTCTGGCCCTGGCCCCGGTATGCCATGGTGGAAGCTCACAAAGACCACACTATCCCACACACTCTATCCATCTGATATATAATAGTTTACATCCACTAATCCTAAACTCCCAGTTGTCCCCCCTCCCCACCCCCTGGCCCCCTTGGCAACCACAAGTCTGTCCTCTGTATCTGTGAGTCTGTTTTTGTTTTGTAGATAATGTTCATCTGTGTCGGGGTTTTTTGTTTGTTTGGGTTTTTTTGCTGTGCCTCACGGTGTGCAGAATCTTATTTTCTTGACCAGGGATCAAACCTGTGCCCCCTGCAGTGGAAGCATGGAGTCTTAACCACTGGGCCACCAGGGAAGGCCCTGTGTTGTATTTTAGATTCCACATATCAGTGATATCATATGGCCCATACCCTTATCTTGCCCCTCCCCAATACTTGATTCATATTTGGGACCATAGCTCTTTTTAGTCAGTGAGTTTTAAATTTAACATATTCTTTTGAAAGGAGTCATGATTGAAAATAATTCATAATCTACGAGAATGGATTTATTTTCACCCAGTTTTGTGACTGAGAAACTTCGATTTCGGAAAAAAAGTTTTGTGTGTGCATTTTTAGAAGTTAAAAACATATATGCTATATAGGTAGTATAACAGCCACATTGGTTATAAAAGATTTTAAAATCTAAGCCAAAATGCCATAACTTGAATTTCTTTAAAATGTGTGATGTTGAACATCATCTTTACCTCAGAGATACAGATTGCGTTTGTTTTCAACTGGATTGTCTTTGAAACAGAGTATCAGAATTAACTCATTACCTGCATTGTGTTCACTCAATATTTGAAAAACTAACTGAAGCATATTCAGTTAATATTTTAAAGTGATACCGAGAAGGGTTTTACATTAATAAATGCAAAATTAAATTTTAAAAAATCATTTTATTTCATCTCATTATTTTATAATTTCTATTTTTGTATGTTTAGATGTATATTATATGTAATTTATAATATATATTAGATTTTTATGTATATAATTAGTACAGTAAAACATGCGTATAATTTATAAATGAAATCATATATTGGAGTTAAGTGCTTACAATCTTTGCCTGGCACGAGTGTTCAGTTATAATGGAGAATGCAGTGGAGTGACAGGGGCCGTTGCTCTGCTTATTCCCTATTTCACAGTGAGACCTTTGGCAAGTCGCCTGTCCTGTCCATAGTGTGGCCATCTTACCTTTGTATGTATAGTGGACTGACTGGCAAACTAGTACAGTGTAGTCTCACTGTGGTTAGAAATTGCTGAGAGTAAAGCATCCTTCTATGGTCTCACAAGGGAATTTATTTACAGAAGATTGAAAAACACTGGACCCCTGAGGGCTGCATCAGGGCAACAGTCCTGAGTGCTTGGTCAAGTACTTTCACCTTTTGGGGGACAACAAGTCTCTAAACAGTCTAAAGTTAGTATTATTATCATAGTAATAAATGGAACAAAAAATACCTTTGTGGACGGCATATTTTTTGCTGTTCTGTGAATGAGTCAAAATTAGGCTTATACTCAAGGTTTTGTTAAAATATTCTACTCTTTCCCTTATTAAATTTCAAATAAAATATCAATATTAAATTGTTAATTGCTCACTTTTGTTACAGCATGTAGATCAAACGTAATGGATGGCCATGCAGTTGCTTGGGCTAACTTGCTAGGAAAAAAATGTATTCCCTACAAAATCATGATTATGTCTTTGTGCAGTTTTTCACCTTTTTTTATGATGGTTTCTTCCATGTACTAAATTCAGTTTGGGATGTAATAGATGTATGCTTTCACCTAATTTCATCATAGTAAAGTTGGTATATTGGGACAGTTGACATTTATAAAATATGTAGTGATTTTGTTTGAAGTAATGGTGTTTGACTAATTGCCAGATTTTCCAAGGGTTTCTTATTGACTTTTCATCAAACATTACTTGTTTTCCTTCACTATAGAATATATTGAACCACAGCACTATGACAAGCATAATGAGCTTTTAAAGATCTCTGCCTACAGAGATCACAATCAAACGTTAAATATTTAGATATCAGATGCTTTTGTTCAAACAGAAATGATGCTTACTGTGGTGCAAAATTTACAAAACAAGAAGACAGATAAAACCTTTCTGTAGGCTGCTTCTCAAATTGTTTATAAATATCTGGTTTTGCCATATTTAGCTTCCTTAATTGAACTTTGAAGAGATTGTACAAATGAAAGCAAATGAGAGTAGACTAGCTTACTTTTTTCTTTCCTTTAGATTTTAGGCAAGGAGTCCCTCTCCATTAAATTATTCTAAATTATTCTAGTGAGAGTATCTAAACATTTTTATTATGCTGTGTTTTGAAAGCTCATTCAAGTTGCTATTTTTCAAGTTTTCTTATGATAAAGCAGTATTTTATTCCTTCATTTCAGACTGTTTATACACATAACTGTTATTTTCATAATGAAAATATTAAAGAACAAGACTGACACATAATATAGACAAATTATTTCAAGTCCTTTATGCTGTGGGGTACCAATGAAATAACATTCTGAGCCACAATAGGTTTTTCCCATTAGCTTTATTTTCAACATAGATTTTATGTTAGAACTACAAACGTGGCTAGGACAGTGGTTCTCAACCTAACTACACAGCAGAATGATTTGAAGCCTTTTAAAAATTTACAAACCCCAGGCCTCAGGGATATATATTTTAAGGTCCCTCAGGTGTTTTCTTTGCGTAGGCAGAGTTGAGGAATACATAGGTCTAGGAGAGCAAATGCTCGGTAACATAGGTGAGAAATACTATACTTATCTATTGATAACCTCAGTGGTTGAGCTTCAAAGCCTCAAATAAAGGGGCAAAGGCTCTGAACCCTTGAAATAGCAGCTATTAAAGTTTTTCACTTTAGCCCAAAAGAGAAGTCCTTGACCTTGCTTTACATATAATCCTAACAATTCTAGTTATGTGATTTCTCCAGCCCTGACAGATGAGAAGCGGCAAAATCAAACTAGGAGGCTGTTGGTAAAAGAAGTAATAGTTGTCAAGCGTGGGAAGATAGCACAAACAGCTGCATTAGATCTCGATGCAGAAATTGATGGACGCATGAATATGTTGACCTTCAGTCATCAGAGGCGGAAAATTATGATCAATATTATCTGATTTAGGAATCGCCATAGTTTTTATACATTTTAGAAAGATTTTAAAATTCTAAGTTGGTTAAAGTAAAGAAGGGGGAAATGATTTTAAACCTGAAATATTTACTTACCTGAAAGATTCACTTCTGTAGAATGATAGTGTATTCCCCAGTAGTAGCAGCTAAATGAGGCATTAATAGGCTCGTGCAAATGGGGGGGAAAAGCTACTGTGTCTGTTTGGCCAGATATGGGTTTTAAATGCTAATAATAGAAGTATCTATTTCAAAATCTTAACACAGCCAAATTATAGCTTTTTTCATTCGCCGTATGCTTTTCCAAAATTTTTCACATGTTTTCTTCTTCCCCACAGCAATCTCACAGTTTAGGCAGGCCTGTCTGGCTCCAGATTGCCGAGTCTGCTTACAGATTCACTCTGGGCTCAGTTGCTGGAGGTGAGTGACATGTCTATGTGCTGTTTCAAGCTTGCGTTCATGTAATATTATCTCACTAGACCGGGACAGATCAGCAAAGGTTCAGTTCATTGTTCCCAAGGGTCACGACTGCAGGGCTTTCTGAAGTATTCTTTATTTTAACCTACGATCAGAGGACTTGTCATAGCACAGCCATGGCCCCTCTGGCTCCAGTCTGTCTTCAAGACAAAACCTCTGTAATCATGTGAAAGTCTTGGATGCGTGCTGCACTCCCCTTAATTATACTCGTTAAAGCCAGTACGAAGAAATGGAGAATAAGACTGTGTTTCTGGTGTTAGGAGTGAGGGCAGGTAAGAGATCAAGATTTGGGGTACAAATTCCAGAACCTTATGAAATAAAACAACCTTTCACAGTGATTCGCTTTTGCTTTTCTGCTTGTTTCCCCCCCCCCGCCACCTCATCTTTTACTGGCTGAAGAATATCTAGACTTGAAGGTTATTTGTTAAAATGAACCTCTCTTCCCTGCTCCTGGGCAAAATTTGAGAGGCTTTTTTTGCTTAAATCTCTCCACAGAAAATGTATAAAATCTGAAGTTGCTTTATTGAGAAGAACCTAGTAGTGTGATTAAAATACTTATGATTTTTCAAAAGAAGCCTAAACTGATGAAACTATTATTTTTTCTTTTCAATCTGTTTTAGAAGTTGCAAAGCATGTTTTGGTTTTCAACAGTTGAAAAATATAATACTCTAATTCATGTTATAAATTTTTCAGTCCCTGAGAAATTCTAAAGCCTGGGCTTTTTATTTTTATAAACTGAATGCTGTGAGTAGGGGGAGGGTCATGTTGAGGTTTGGTTCCAATATTATAGTTGTAACTAAGGTTAATTTACCAAAATGCTGTAGTAAACTAAATTTTAAAATTGCAGCCACCTATGTGTAGATATATAGTTATTTTAAGAGGTAACTGGTATAATATGTAGGCATTTAATGGAAAATATAAAGAAATATGTTATATATAAGAGTTTAATGTTGTTAAAGGAAATTGAGTGTTGATTATCTAATGTTGGTGATGACTTGAAAATCCATTACAGTTGTTCTCTGAAGCAGCTGTATTTATGGATCCCAGTGGTTGCTAGCCTGTGATCCTTCAGCTGTGTATGGAAGAAGGGAAAATTACGTAAAATCTCTTTTGCGAGGATATATACTGTGTTCTGTTTTCTAGTCCTTTGATTTAGAGATTTGTTGTCCTTACAGATTCTCCGTTTAATTGTGCTCTCTTTTAAGCCTAACAATTGTTTTCATTTGTAGCTGTGGGAGCCACTGCGGTGTACCCTATAGACCTGGTGAAGACCCGCATGCAGAATCAGCGTGGCACCGGCTCTGTTGTCGGGGAGCTGATGTACAAAAACAGCTTTGACTGTTTTAAGAAAGTCTTGCGTTATGAGGGCTTCTTTGGACTCTACCGGGGTGAGCAAGCAGATCTCAGCTGCTGAAGTTAGTGAGTTTATCTCACCAGCAGCAGGTTTCAGACTCACTGATTGTGAAAATCAGTGCATAGCCTTTTCAGTCAGACTAGGGCTGTTTCTCTCTTTTTATTTCCTCCTTGCTCATTTCCCTTTTTACATTCTTGCTGGTAACTCGCAATATTAGTCTGCAGACAAGGTCTTTATTTCTTCTTCCTGCAATCTAAAGCCTGTGTTTTCCCCAGCATGGGTCTGTGGTGGTCACCATGCTCTTACAAACTAAGGCACATGTCTGCAGGTGGAATACGAGGATGACAGCTAAGAAATAGAGAGCTTCTTTTCTCAAAGAATTAGAGAGGAAAAATATATCTCTCCTCTGTGAAATAGAAACCAGGCTGCCACTTGAAGGTGAGTTTACACTCTGCTTGTTTCACCTGAAAGAAATATTGCACATTTTTGTCTCTTCCAGGGAGACCAGTGAGTCATCTGAAGGTTAAAAAAAAAAAGAAAGAAAAGAAAGCCTTTTTGCTCCAAGTCTTATTCTTGCTCCTTTTCTCCCTGTAGTTCAGAGGCACTGAGTGGAAGCAGAGAGATTTTCTTTTGCAGGGAATGTTAGCACCAACTCTAAGCTGAGCACGCTGCTATCGGCATCAGAGGCAGCAACCCCATGCAGAATTCTCCCCACCCCCATCGGCTTTGTAGGAACTTGTTCTCTTAGGAGAGGGAGACTTTCATGTACATGTTTTCACATTAGAATTTAGGGTTTCCTTTGGGAGGGAGATTAATTTTTTAATCCCTTTGGGCGCCACTTGGAATTCTTTGAAAAACTTTCTACATGCTCAATTCCAGGGCATTTATGTAATTTACTGTACTTGTTTGTTCGCACACACAGTCCCATTATTCCTGAGCTCATTCTGAGCTCTGCTGAACTGTTTGGCTTAGAACCTCTTCCTCGGAAAGAAAAACTGGGCCTGAGCAAAGCTTTATGCTCATGACCAGGAGGAAAAACACTTCTGATTGGCATTATGTGCAGATACTCAAGTGAAAATGTAGTTCTAATATACTTATACTTGAAGGAGAGGGTCATGAGGATGTTCATTTTTGGCATTGTATAGAACAAGAGAAGAGAGTTGTTCTGGAATCAAACTAGGCTCAATACCCTGCTCCTGAGAAAGAATGTGATGAATTTTATTCAGATATGCAGAACTCTAGCCCGTCTGAAATCTAGCTGTACGACATTTACTCCATGGGAAGAGGTGTGCATTGTTAGAATGCAGATCTGTGCATGTGAGTGTTTGTTTTAGACTATATTAAACACTGCATATCTAGATTTTATTTAATAGGGAATCTGAGGGTTAAGTGGCGCTATGGTGGTTTGCTTCTTTGACATCTCCAGTCTTTCTTTGTTGAGTAAGAATCTTTCTTCCTCCTTGGTATACTTTAAAAGAGAAGGAACCTAGACATACACCTCACAGTTTAGCCTCCTCAATGGATGGATGCTTACAGAAGATTTCATTTGGGAGAGATGTCATGTTAATTAAATGGGTCCAATATAGCAAGTTGGGGGTGGAGGGTGTGGAGGGATCATTAGCTTGATTCAGAATATGAGCTGATAAAATCAGTCCTTTAAGTGAGAGATTGTAGGAGTCCTGTATCTGAACACTGTGATTGTTGAGATTGTCATATATTGCTTAGGAGTGGTCCATTATTTTGTCAGATGATTGACAAAATTGTTGACAGACTAGCCTAAATTTCTTTATAGGCAACAATGATAAAATGACATAAATCAATACTTTATTAAAATTCCGTGAGCCTTATTGAGACAAGTAGTAAAACAAACACACATGCTGACACGGTTGTATGGGAGTCAGCTTAAAAGTAATAGGGCCTGATAATCACGAGAGTTGGAAAGTTAAGACTGCCATCTGCTGATTTATTCTTTTAAATCAGTTTGCTACCCATTAAAGGTGTGTGCAGATTTGTGTTTGTCACTGATAATTCAGTTTGACTGACAGTAGGCTGTATGTACGATTACTTGCTGGCTCTCAACTTGCAGAAAATCACTCAGCAGTATCCTCAAAGTAGGCTTAAGATAAGCAGCAAGCATGCAAACACATACATAACTTCCCCTTGGCTGGGTGATTTAAAGGATATAGTATGTTTATTGTTAGCATCTTTAAAAGATGTATGCAAAAAATGTATTTTAGCGATTTCGATAATCTGTGTGCTTTAGAAAGTTGAGCCCTATGAATAGCTACAGATGTTGAGTTGTTTATATATTTTTTCTTTTGCAGCCAGCCTGGAAAATTTAACTTTCTAAGAATAATGATTTCCTTTGTTTTAGGAGAAATCTTTTGAAATGTCTTAAGTTTGACATATATTAGCAAATAGGCTAACAATGGGCTGTTTTTGCTTGTAGAAGATACCCATTAAATGTTACTTAAAACTGCATTTTTCTTTGCAGTTTTGGCTTTCTTTTAAATAAATGAGTACTGAATTCTGGGTTTCTGTAAAGAGAAAATGATGGGAGTTGGTTTTCTGTATTAGCCAAGCCACTGTATGCTATTACGCAGGTAGCATCATTTGTAGCAAAATCTGGGTCTACTTAACAGGACGCTTTGCAGAGCTTTTCCAAGCATACAACATCGGCTTCTCTAAAACATCTGTGTATGTTAGTATGTTGTTGGTTGTAAAGGGAGGTAATCTGGTTTCACTGCTATTGGCAGTGTTCTGGGAGTAGACAAGATCCATGGGTTCCATTCTTTCCTCATACTTTTTGGGAGGTGTTAGATAATCAGGCTTTAAAGGAGGCATGCTTAAGAAAAGGATTTATAGCCTCAAGAAGTATAACATTGTTTTGACATGAATAATTATTATATACATATGCATAGTTTTTAGGATAAGCCACTTTTCCCATTTTAATAAAAACCCTAAAATGTTTGATGGGTAAATAATACCGGGGAAACCACCTTGTTGGGCTTGTGTATTCACGTCTAGTACATCTATACCGCTAACGATTCTCTCTGTTTACCTAGGTCTGATACCACAACTTATAGGGGTTGCTCCAGAAAAGGCCATTAAACTGACTGTAAGTTTCTTTCTCATTGAACTTATGTCATTTGTTTAGATTATCATTAAGCCAAAAGTGAAAACTGATGCTGGTAAGACTAGCACACTATCAAGGCACTTGTAAAATTTTAAACTTATTTGTAGTCATTTGCTAATTTTAAATTTTATATGAGACAAATATTTTGCTGATTTGGGAAAACCAGTAATGTACCACTAAAGGTAATGACTGGGAATTCTGGTTAACTGATGTTGTCTTTCTAATTAGGTCAATGATTTTGTCCGGGACAAATTTACCAGGAGAGATGGCTCCATTCCACTTTTAGCAGAAGTCCTTGCTGGAGGTTGTGTAAGTATTAATACTGATGATTTCTCATGGCAAATATGTTCCTTAGGATTTTTGCACACTGGATATACTATCTGAGTGACATGCCCCTGAACTGAAGGGACTCTAAGCAGATTTTCTCAGTGATAATAAGGAATGATTTTTTAAATTTCATTGCATAATCTCACTGGTTTTGAGGCAGAAGAGAGGTGGTAGTTTTGTAGAGGTAGTATTCTTAGAAGCTCCTAAAACATTACCTTTTACACTTTTTAGAGTTCTAATTCTGTTTCTTTTTAAATACCACAGAAAACAGAGTAGTGGGTAGGGTTACCCTATATTTATATTGACTGGAGCTTTAAAATAAGTGTGAGGTGACTGATTAATTGGACCCTTGTATTTTAGGTATAGGATTGAGTAAGCCATTGTGGTATAATTATAATTTTCCTCCTTTTAGGGACCAGAGCAAACACCCATAACTATGTTGAAGCTATTGACAAGTCTGAACTCAGAGATTCTGTCTTTAAAGTGTGAGCATGACATTGGATTTAGACCAATTCTCAAATCTAAGTTTTCAGCTCAACTCATCTTATTTGTGGCGTCCCTTTCACATTTGGTAGTACATGATTTTTTTAAAGATTTATTTAGTCCATTTTGTCCCTGAAACCCTTAATGACTTCCAGTTGACTTGGCTGACAGTCTTGGCTAAACCATCCTCAGTTGCTTGTGGAACCTGAGGTGATGAGGTCAGTGACCTTTGCAGCTTTTAATTCAGAGAAGATTCCCTGAGGGTCAGAGAGAGAGGGTGCTCTGGATTCTCCTTCATGATACTTGTCAGCCTGGCACATACCTGGGTCCTCATCTTTCTGCAACCAAAGTTCTTATGGAAGAGGTAGCTTGGCGCACTCCCTTTGTGTGAGTGTGCGTGCGCGCGTGCGTGTGTACTTGTGTGCATTTGCCGCTATACCTGCACACATGCCCAAGTGCATTCTCAGGGAGAAAGCTCATGTCTTTGGCTAACTTTTTTCATGGAGGACAAATAATGGACATAGACTAAGACCTTTGCTTAGTTCTTACTGTTGTTTCTCCTCTTTACCCCAATTAGATGCTGTAAGTGTTTCTCTTCTAATGAGAGAACCATTGTGTATCATAAATATTCTTTTTCTCAGTGGTTTTAGTTTTAATTTGGTTAAGAAATTTCCTAACTCAGCTTTGCTGCAACACTGTGTACATTTGTCAGAAATCTTCCAAGTCATGCTCTCTGTGTTCCATGTAACTAATTATTTGTTTCCATTTGTAATATCTGGAGGTTTTTGCCCATGAACCTGACTTGTTCCCTTGTCTGACATGTGTCCTAAGTGGTTAAATTATAATCAGGTATTTGGTTCCTTTGTTCTTCCTAGGTATTGATCCTGTTTCTAGGTTTGAACTTTGGGAATTTCTCTTGAAGTCTGGGGTGCCTCGAGGTTGTGCTGACAGTCTGAATCTCTTCCTTAAGAGATTTATTTCTGGATGCTTTGACTCATTTCTGGACGCTTTGATGGATTGTCTAGCTGGAAATTGACAGCGTGAAAAATAGGTTGGGCTATAGCAGGATGATTAGGTTGTATGCACTTCTTCACCACAAACACTTTCTGCTTCCCTCTTTCCTCTACATCTCTTCATTTCAGGGAGGAAAGAAAATGTATAATTATTGAGTTTCTACTGACGAATTCAATCACACTACAGTATAAATGACTGTTAAAGCACAATCTGCTACTTCTCCCAAAAGTCTACATATTTCAACAGAGAATAACCTTAAACAAAAAGGATGAGTCTCTGCTGATAGAATATCAGGCACTGTGGAATATAGGAATACTCTTTTTGCTGAATGAAACATGGTAAGCAGCCACCAGATAAACACTAGGAAGAGTGGCTGCCCGTGAGGCTGATCAGGAGAACCCAACCCTCAGGATCCTGGGTACGGGTGGTGATAGAATGTGGAGTGTCCTGTGGGTGTTTGGCTGAATGCTGTCAGTGCCACCGGGTGAGAGGAGTACAGCTGTTCTTCCAGACATCACTCAATTTTAAAGATGTATTGGGTTGGCCAAAAAGTCCCTTCGGTTTTTAAGTAAAAATAAAAGACATGTTTTTCATTTTCACCAAGAACTTTATTGAACAACGAATTCACCCTTTTGTTCCACTACCTTCTGCCATTTTTCAGGCAACTTCATGGTTCCATCTTCCCAAAACTTCTATCTTTTTGCGCAAAGAACTGTTCCAGGTGCCTTTTACAGTCTTACAGAGAATTGAAACTTTTTCCATTAAGAGAATTTTATAAAGACCTAAATAAATGGAAATCTGAAGGTGCAATGTCTGGTGAATACGGCAGATGAATCAGAACTTCCCAGCCAAGCTGTACCAGTTTTTGCCTGGTCATCAAAGAAACATATGGTCTTGCGTTATCCTGTTGGAAGATTATGCCTTTTCTGTTGACTAATTCTAGATGCTTTTTGTCGAGTGCTGCTTTCAGTTGGTCTAATTGGGAGCAATATTTGTTGCAATTAATCGTTTGGTTTTCCAGAAAGAGCTCATAATAGAGGACTCCCTTCCAATCCCACCATATACACAACATCACCTTCTTTGGATGAAGACTGGCCTTTGGTGTGACTGGTGGGTTCATTTCGCTTGCCCCACCATCTCTTGCATTCCACATTATTGTATAGTATCCACTTTTCATCACCCATCACAATTTGTGTTAAAAACGAACATTTTCATTATGTTTAAGTAGAGAACTGCATGCGGAAATACGGTCAAGAAGGTGTTTTTGCTTAACTTACGTGGAACCCAGACATCAAAGCAATTAACATAAACAAGCTGGTGCAAATGATTTTCAGTGCTTGATTTGGTTATTTTTAGTATGTTGGCTATCTCCTGCATGGTATAATGTTGATTGTTCTCGGTGTCTCGGTTTGATCTCTGTCCACTTCAACTGCTCTACCCAACCATGGAGCATCATCCAGAGAGAAATCTCCAGCACGAAACTTTGCAAACCACTTTTGACACGTTCAATCAGTCACAGTACCTTCTCCATACACTGCACAAATCTTTTTTTTGCATTTCGGTTACGTTTTTACCTTTCTTGAAATAACAAATAAAGCATAATAGACGGAAAATGTTGCTTTTTTTCTTCCATCTTCGCTATTAAAATGCCTACACAAAAATTCACCGATTTTGACAAGTCTTTTTTTAAATGCATGCTGATATGACAGCTGTCACATACAGTCTAACAAAATTATTTTGAATGAAGTTAAAGGCAACTAAGAGCTACTAGAGCCATCTTACGGAGAAAACTGAACAAACCTTTTTGCCAGCCGAATACCTAATGTGTTGACCTAATGCAGATTAATTCAGAAGAAATGGCTCAAACTGAGCAGTTAGTATTGACTTTATAGCTTTTTTTTCCGTAGCAGAAGAATCAGCTAGGACTAGGGTCTTGAGTTCCCTACATATGGGAGGGAAATTCTACTGCTCTGAAAATGACTGTGCCATCCTTTAGGAAAAATGATGTACACTAACTAGATCATTGAGGTGACCAAGAAATGAAAATATCCAGTCCTTAAGCATTATGTGTTTTTTTGTTGTTTGTTTTATTTTGTGATCTGTTTTTAAAAGTATGTGATATTAGATATATGCAAAAGAGAACACATTATATAAACAAAAAGTTATAATAAAATGAGCATCCATGAGCCTACCACTCAACTTAACTACAGTATTACTATTATCATTGATACTGGTTTTTGCTTTTACTGTAGCTCTAATCTGCTAGAATGCTAATGAGCGGTAGGGACTTTTCTTACTGGGCTGAACATTTTATAGGCATTCTGTCATCATTATTCCCAATTGGAGTTGAAGAAACTAAAACCTGAGAGAGATCTAGCACTTAGTGAATGGCAAAGGTGAGCGTCAAACCACTTTTGTCTCCAAATCTCTATTAACTCATATTTGGTATGTTTTCATTCATTCTTTCTTCCATTTATTCATTCTCATCCAACAAGTTGTCAAGGCTGAGAAGGATTTAGAGTTTCTTCCTGTGCAAGGAACTAGACTTAGGAAATGTTTATATCTCATAGAAAAAGGGTAGTTCTGACCATTCTCACCAGATAAAACCTAATCTTATATCTAATATTCCACTGTGGTAATTTGAAAGTAGAATTCCTTATCGTGATTTGCTTCATTTCTACATGTCACCAAAGAAAATACGTGCTTATGATTATAATTCATTGTAATAATAGTTACCGTTTCTTGAGCCTCTTGGCACTGGACTGAACACTTTATAGGCATTATCTCATTATTCCCAGCTAGAGTCGAAGAAACTAAAAGCTCAGTGAAATCAAGCACTTAGTAAATGGAAAAATTGAGATTCAAACCATTTCTGTCTCTAATCTATATTCTTTCATACTTGGTTTATGTTTCCATTCATTCAGTCTTTCATTCATTCTCTCATTCATCGAATGCTTGCTATGTTTCAGGAAAAAATTTTTAAATAACAGCTTTATTGAGATAGAGTTCACATATCATACAATTCCCCACACTTAAAGTGTACAATTCAGCAGTTTTGAGTATATTCACAGAGCTGTGCAACTATCACCATAGTCAATTTTAGAACATTCTCATCCCCAAAAGAAACCTAGTACCCTTTAGCTATTGCCTTCCAATTTTCCCGCCCTCTCCCCATCAACTCGCAAACTTTCTGTCTTTATAGATTCACCATTTCTGGACATTTCATATAAATGGAATCAAACAATATATGACCTTTTGTGTCTGGCTTCTTTCACTTAGTGTAACGTTTCAAGGTTTATTCACGTTGTAGTATGTATCAGTATTTCAGGCCTTTTTTATTGCTGAATAATATTTCATTATACAGATAATACCACATTTTTTTAATCCATTCATCAGTTGTTGAACACGTGGGTTGTTTCCACCTTTTGGCTATTATGAATAATGCTGCTATGAACAATCATGTAAGAAGTTTTGTGGACATATGTTTTCATTTCTCTTGTGTATATACCTAGGAGTGGAATTGGTGGGTCATATGGTAACCCTAACTAGTATTTTGAGGAACTGCCAGATTGTTTTCCAAAGTGGCTGCACCATTTTACAATCCTACCAGCAATGTATGGGGGTTCTGATTTCTCCACATTCTTGCCAATGCTTATTATTATCTGTCTCTTCGTTATAGCCATCCTAGTGGTATGAAATGGTATCTTACTGTGATCTAATGACTGACAGTGTTGAGCATCTTTTCATGAATGTACTGGCATTTGTTTATCTTTGGAGAAAAATCTATTCAGAATATTTGCCCATGTTTTAGCTGGGTTGTTCGTCTTTTATTATTGAATTGTAAGAGTTCTATATGTATTTAGGGTATTCTGTATACACACAAGAGTTCTGTATATATTTAGTGTACCCTACCAGATACGTGATTTGCAAATATTTTTCACTTTCTTGACTGTGTCCTTTGAAGAACTGGACTTTGATTTTAATGAAGTCCAACTTATCTATATTTTCTCTTGTTGCTTGTGCTTTTTGTGTCATATCTAAGAAGTCATTGCCTAATACAAGATCATGAAGATTTATACTTCTATTTTCTTCTGAGGGTTTTATAGTTTTAGATCTTACATTTAGGTCTTTGATCTTTCACACAAATTTTTAACCTTAATTTTTTCCGGTGTTTTGCTTTGAGCAGAGATATTACCAAATGAAAGTTTTCTTTTTCATTGTCAACATTTTGGTATATTTCCTCCTAATGCTTTTATAGATGTGCTTTTGTGCATGTATAGACATAAACACACACACACACACACACACGCATGCACACACATTATATATATTTTTTAACATCTTTATTGGAGTATAGTTGCTTTACAATGTTGTTAGTTTCTGCTGTATAACAAAGTGAATCAGCTATACGTATACATATATCCCCAAATCCCCTCCCTCTTGCGTCTCCCTCCCACCCTCCCTATCCCACCCCTCTAGGTGGTCACAAAGCACCGAGCTGATCTCCCTGTGCTATGCAGCTGCTTCCCACTAGCTATCTGTTTTACATTGGTAGTGTATATATGTCAGTGCTACTCTCTCACTTTGTCCCAGTTTACCCTTACCCCTCCCTGTGTCCTCAAGTCCATTTTCTGCATCTGCGTCTTTATTCCTGTCCTGCCTCTACGTTCTTCAGAACCTTTTTTTTTAGATTCCATATATATGTGTTAGCATACGGTATTTGTTTCTCTCTTTTTGACTTAACTTCACTCTGTACGACAGACTCTAGGTCCATCCACCTCACTACAAGTAACTCAATTTTGTTTCTTTTTATGGCCGAGTAATATTCCATTGTATATATGTGCCACATCTTCCTTATCCATTCTTCTGTTGATGGACACTTAGGTTGCTTCCATGTCCTGGCTATTGTAAATAGTGCTGTGATGAACATTGTGGTACATGTCTCTTTTTGAATTATGGTTTTCTCAGGGTATATACCCAGTAGTGGGATTGCTGGGTCATATGGTAGTTCTATTTTTAGTTTTCTAAGGAACCTTCCTACTGTTCTCCATAGTGGCTGTATCAATTTACATTCCCACCAACAGTGCAAGAGGGTTCCCTTTTCTCCACACCCTCTCCAGCATTTATTGTTTGTAGATTTTTTGATGATGGCCATTCTGACTGGTGTGAGGTGATACCTCATTGTGGTTTTGATTTGCATTTCTCTAATGATTAGTGATGTTGAGCAACCTTTCACACGTTTGTTGGCAACCTGTATGTCTTCTTTGGAGGAATGTCTATTTAGGTCTTCTGCCCATTTTTGGATTGGGTTGTTTGTTTTTTTGATATTGAGCTGCGTGAGCTGCTTGTAAATTTTGGAGATTAATCCTTTGTCAGTTGCTTGGTTTGCAAATATTTTCTCCCATTCTGAGGGTTGTCTTTTTGTCTTGTTTATGGTTTCCTTTGCTGTGCAAAAGCTTTTAAGTTTCATTAGGTCCCATTTGTTTGTTTTTGTTTTTATTTCCATTTCTTTAGGAGGTGGGTCAAAAAGGATCTTGCTGTGATGTATGTCATAGAGTGTTCTGCCTATGTTTTCCTCTAAGAGTTTTATAGTGTCTGGCCTTACATTTAGGTCTTTAATCCATTTTGAGTTTATTTTTGGGTATGGTGTTAGGGACTGTTCTAATTTCATTCTTTTACATGGAGCTGTCCAGTTTTCCTGGCACCACTTACTGAAGAGACTGTCTTTTCTCCATTGTATATTCTTTCCTCCTTTATCATAGATAAGGTGACCATATGATGCACATTCTTTTTTAAACCAGATGGAAGTTTTGTTGGCTCTGACTTCCTGATTAGAAATGCAAGCAGCTCTCACTTTCTAAGGGCAGCAGGAAATCACAGTGGAGCTTCTCACTTTGGAAATAGATATAACCTTTGGGAACAGAATTATAAACAGAGTGTGCGTTTTCAAATTTTAAATCTTCATTGGGAACATTAACCAAACTTATTTTATATCTATATTAAAATCTTCTCAAAAAAGACTTAATAGTTCAGAATTTATGATTTAGATGTGATATGTTTTTTTTGTTGTTGTTGTATCTTTAACTCGAACTTTAGATTAAATTTCTCCACCCTTCTTTAGGTGGGGATGAGATAAGAGTGTATGCATATGGATACAGTTACTCAGTAAATATCTGTTATGGATGCTTATGAGTAATGTATATGTAACAGTAGGTTTCAAATAATTTTTCTCATTGTTCTCACAGGTAAGCCGTTCTTGTCAGGCCATATGTTTTCATTTTTCTCTTAGAAAGTCTCCCTTTATATATGTATAAATGTATACATATATGTTACACATACATATATTACATGTCCATATCAGACATAAATATAATTGAGTGTTTAGGGCTTGCCTAGTGGCGCAGTGGTTAAGAATCCACCTGCCAATACAGGGGACATGGGTTTGAGTCCTGGTCCGGGAAGATCCCACATGCTGTGGAGCAACTAAGCCTGTGCACCACAACTACTGAGCCTGTGCTCTAGAGCCCATGAGCTGCATCTACTGAAGCCCACGTGCTCTAGAGCCCGTGCTCGACAACAAGAGAAGCCACCGCCATGAGAAGCCCGCGCACCGTAACGAAGAGTAGCCCCTGCTCGCCGCAACTAGAGAAAGCCCGCGGGTAGCAACGAAGACCCAACACAGCCAAAAATAATAAATGAAAATAAATAAATTTATTAAATATATATATATATAATTGAGTGTTTAATTATGGTATCTGTGGTGTGCAGGAATAATATCAATACTTCGTTGTCAACTTAGAATTTTTCCAATTACCTTAACATGCACTGTTACCACCTCCTATAAAATGGGTAGATGAGAAACAGAGGGTCAGACAGGCTAACTCTCACCCCAAATCACACAGCTAATATATGCTGCAGTTTTCATGTACACCCAAATATTTTGATTTTAAAGAAAAGACCAACTCCTTTTGTTCTATGATGCTGTCTTAGGGAATCAAATCAAGGCCTTCTCCATGTGTCAAAGTAAATCTAGATGAGACCATTCAACTTTGTAGTGGCTTTTCTTTCTTTTTTAAAAATATTACATAGATATATATCATAGAAATTTAGCATATATCTGAATATATATACATATATATGTTATTTAGGTATAATTAATGTATTAAAAAAACTTAGCTGTCAGCTTAATGAGTTTTAACAATTGTATACATCCATGAAATCACCACTCAAGAGTGAGATAAAGAACATTTCACTCCAGAAAATTAATTCATGCCTCTTTCCAGTCAGTCATTCCTCCCCTCCCCCAGGCAGCCACTGTTCTGATTTCTGTCAACAGTTTTGTTCCTTCTTGGATTTCATATCAACAACTCGCACGAAATGCATTCTTTTATGGTCGGCCTCTTTTGCTTAACAGAGTGTTTTCAAGAGTCATCCTTGTTATTGTGTGGGTATCAGTATTGGGTTTTTTGTTTGTTTTTGATTTTACTGAGTATTATTCCATGGTATGAATTAACTGCAATTTGCTTGTCCATTCTTCTATTGATGGACATTTGGGTTGTTTCCAGTTTTTATCTATTATAAATAAGGTTGTTATAAACATTCTTGTACAAATATTTTTGTCAACATATGTTTTCAGTTTTCTTGGGTGACTAAGAGTAGACTAGGGTAGATGTATGTTCAGTTTAAAAGAAACTGCCTGTTGGTTCTTTGAAGTGGGTGGACCATTTTACAGTCTCATCAGCAGTGTACAAATATTCCAGTTACTCCACATCCTCAACAATGTTTGATATTTTTAGTCTTTGTTTTAGTCATTCTGCTTGGTGTGAAGTGATATCTTGCTGTGGTTTTAATTTGCATTTCCCTGATGACTAAAGATATTGAGCATCCTTTCATGTGTTTATTGGCTTTTTACATCTTTTTCAGTGAAGTATCTGTTCCAGTCTTCTGCCTATTTTTATTAGGTTATTCATATTTTGTTATTGATTTGTAGGAGTTCTTTATAAATCATGGATACAGTCCTTTGTCAGGTGTATGTGTTATGAATATTTTTCCCAGGCTGTGACTTGCCTATTAATTATCTTAATAGTCTCTGTGTTGGTTTTATAAAAGAAAAAGATGATATAGAGTTTTTTAGATACATTAATAAACCTAAGTGGGAAAAAACTTAATGTTTTTCTGAGTCAGCAAAGCAGAAAGTTTAAAAGTCTAAAGGAACTGACCTACATGTATTTTCTAATCATCTCTCTGGCTTTTATGTTGTTAAACTTAGCCAGAGCACTTACCTGACTGATCACATTACCTCTTTCAGGGAGTAGATACTTCTGAATGGATAAGTCATAAAACTCAAAATGTATTTATTGCTCAACAAAGGACTGATGTAACCCCATTATGCTGCAGGTGTTTTCAACCTGCGTAGCGCTCTTACCTTAGGTTAGTGCACAAGAACTCTGTGAGGTTGTTGGAATCTCTGTTGTCATATTAGGAAACCAAGGAATGGAAAGGTTATGACCTATCTAAAGTTACAAAGTTAACGACCATATAGGTCAACAGCCTTCCAAACCTGGAATCTTTCTACTCTTCTGTCTTTGGCCTATATGTGTACATGGGCACACACACACACCCATACCCATGCCCGTATAGGTGCAGCAAGAGGTCCACTTGTTAGTTGGAGCATTTACTAATCCTGGGAGCCACAGTTGGTAGCTAGCCAGCTCCCTAAGCCATGTCTTTCTTGGCAAGCTGAGCTTGCACATCTCTTTAAAGAGCTGTTTGGAAATAGTTTCTCCCACTCCCATCCCCAGGAACCAGTGTGGTCTTAACTTTATGCTTGCATACTTACATGAACACACATACATATGCACACACATTAAACGTCCATATATATTTATGTTATAGTTGCGTATCATCATGCTTTAACCTGAAATTTTATTTATCTTGTGTCTATTATTTCAGATCACTAGCTTTAATTGGTTAGATTTTTTTGATGTGCATATATGTGTATGTTGATAAGCCTTTTAAAAGTTTTGGATCCACAGATAACAAGTGCTAACTAGTTTTTAAAAATTCATTTAAAGTGTATGAATTACCAGGTTTACCATGGGGAAGAATGTGTGAGAGAGGACCTAGTCTGTAAAAAGAGCCATTGTTTCTAAGGCCAGTTCTGTTTCTTATTTGTGGTGCTCGTGGGGGGCTTGTTTCTTGTTTTTGAATAGTTAATACATTCATATGATTCAGAATTTAAAAGATATAATAGCATATGCTTTACAAATTCTTTCTCCTAGGTATTTATTTCTCCTTCCAGGGGAGCAACCAATGTTTTCATCTCTAAAGCTATTCTGGTTTTGATAAACTTAGGTAAATTTTGATACATTTGTAATCAATGGGTACCTAATACTTTATGTTCTGTTTATGTCACTTGGCATGATTTATTACCTAATCTTATTGCCTGATTAAGAGCATATAATTATTTCTACTTAACTGTTTACTTATGGGCATTTAAAATTTTTTTTTCTGTTTAATTTTATTGCTTTTTAAAATAGCAAACGTTAGCATATTTGTAAAAATACAGGTACTTTTTAAATTGAAAACTATATTTTTATTTCACAATTTAACATTTCTGAAATTCTGTATATTAAGTGATTATATTTACTGTAAGTAGTGTTTTTTCCCTGTGGAAAGCTGTTATTAAATTCATGGTATCACTTAATAATCAGTAGCATCTTAATATAGAGGAAAAATGATATTTTCCTGGTGTTTGTTTCTCAGAGGGGAAAAAGTTAAGGATGTGATAACATCATAATCCTCATTCTTTGTCACTACATTTCTTATCAGAGTGATTGAATTAACTGCAAATCTTATTCCCCCTGCCCCCTGTTCCCAGTTTAATATGTATGAGAGTGGTTAACCTCAGCGTGTAAAAAAGGACAATCTGAGGGGCCTCCCTGGTGGCGCAGTGGTTGAGAGTCCGCCTGCTGATTCAGGGGACATGGGTTCGTGCTTCGGTCCAGGAAGATCCCACATGCCACGGAGCGGCTGGGCCTGTGAGCAACGGCCGCTGAGCCTGCGCTTCCGGAGCCTGTGCTCCGCAACGGAGGCCCACACACCGCAAAAAAAAAAAGGACAATCTGTATTTGCCTTGTATGTTTTCCTTTAAGTGTTATAAAATATCCAAAGTTTTAGACAAATTAGATAGCAATCTTTATTACTCAGTGTTTCTGTATTACTGAAGTCAGGTTCAGCTGCTTGCCTCTTGAAAGCCAGTACTTGAGAGGCAAGTGTTGGTTGGAAAAGGAAAGTTTGCTTTAGGAGGCCGGCAGTCTGGGCAGAAGGCGGACTTGTGTCCAAAAACCAACTTCACAGATTCTGCTCAACCATGAAAGTTTTTAAAGGGTGAATCATTTGGGGGGAGGGGGTCAGAGTCTTCCTGACTGTGTACCTTTCTTCTGATTGGTTGGTGGTGAGATAACCAGGCAGTGTTCCAGGAATCCTGTGCTCAACCTGAAGTTACCGTCCTCCACCTGGGTAGGGGCCTTAGTTCCTGCAGAAGAACTCAAAGGTATTTTGTTATGTATATTCCTTGAGGAGGCACCAGGACCCGGCCCCATGGCTGCAGTATTGTTTCTTGACTGCTCCTGCTTTGTTTCTGTGTTCCCTCCCTTCCCTGAAAAGCAACTGTTTGAATCTGCCCTTTGGAACTAAGGGAAGGTCAAGGAGGCTGAATGAAGCCTATTTCCTACAAACTAGAAACAGGGGACCCAGAAAGGATTTTTACCTAGGAGTGCCCCATGGGGTCTTGTTCCATTTCATCTGGAATAATATTTGTCTACATATTCCCAGGTCTATCACAAAGTTCTTAAAAATGATTATTAATTTTTAAAGTATATACAGACTATGAACTTGGTAGAAATTTTGTCCTTCAGTCATAGTAGAGTACATAGGTGTGAAACAAACTCACGGTGTGTGCCTTGATCATAGTGTCATTGTTTACACACTCATTTGTCATATTTCATATATATATATATATATATATATATGTATGTTTAGTTTTGTGGTTGTTTCCAGTGCGTTGCTGGGACTTAGTATACGTGCTGGGTAACAGATCTTCAAAGCGTGCAGTGGTTAATGTGTTTGTGTGTCCTTCTTTTAGTTGTGTACTGTTCTAATTGAAAGCCTATTACATGTACCTGTAGAAAGAAATTTGAAGAGTTGTTAAAGAAATACAAACCTCAGTAACCTGGCAGTTATTTCCAGAAGCGTCTGTGAGAGAGCGAGGAGGAGGGAGCTGTGGCTGGGGGGAGCGCTAGTTGGAGTATTCCTGCTCTGCAGGATGTTATAGTTTACTAATGGTTAAAAACATGAAAGAACCTTGTGTTTATTTAAACATAACGTCCATGTTTAATGAGTAGCGCCCAGGGGTTGACATCATCTGGTGGTGGCAGATTTGGGGGATTATAATAAAAATTGGTTCTTTTTTAAATTTAATCTGCTTTAGTTTAGAACATAAAGCGCATTTCCCCAAAGATAGCCTTTGCAACAATTATTTAAACAAGAGATTTCAGGGAAGTAGTAAACTTTTTCGATTGGTTTGGTCTTTAATGCTAGCTACGGGGAGCAATTACTTGGATTATCATTTTGACATAATTTTTCACCCAGCAATCCTTTTGAAAGTATTGTTTGCTTCGATTGAAACATTGAAATACTTCCTCCTGCCGGCAGTGCCCTAGATTAAAAGAGAGAGAGAAACACAGGCAGACCAACATGTAAAATTGGGTCAGTCGTCATTCAGGGGCCTGTGTGCCAGTGGTCTGGATTGTGTCGAGTTGGGAGTCGCAGGAAGTCCACAGAGAGCAAATTGCTGCACCCTCTGTGCTTGGTGGACAAAAAGAGGATTAGAGCCCTGAGGAATCCAAGACAGTAAGTGTCTCGCAAAGAAGAAAGGAATCTTGTGTCACTGTTGGCAGTTGTGGATGTTGATAGGAATAAGGGATCAGAATTGGAACAAGAGTATTTAGTTGGTTTATAGCCCCTGGCCAGTTAGGAGAATGGGCTGGGACTTGTTGCTCCCCCTTGGAAAAGGGGGTCTGGGAGGGCTGTGGGTTTTAGAAAAAATGAACAGGAGTGTGGGTGAAGGTAGAGTACTGAGGTGGCATTGAATGTTGCTTGTGAGTATTTTTTTTTAATATAACTTATTTTAATTTTTACTTTTTTTTTTTTTTTTTTGGTGGTACACGGGCCCCTCACTGTTGTGGCCTCTCCCATTGCGGAGCACAGGCGCCGGATGCACAGGCTCAGTGGCCATGGCTCATGGGCCCAGCCGCTCTGCGGTATGTGGGATCTTCCCGGACCAGGGCACGAACCCGCGTCCCCTGAATCAGCAGGCGGACTCTCAACCACTGCGCCACCAGGGAAGCCCCATTGTTTTATTAATTTTTATAAATTTATTTTATTTATTTTTGGCTGCGTTGGGTTTTCATTGCCACACATGGGCTTTCTCTAGTTGTGGTGAGCATGGGCTGCTCTTCGTTGTGGTGCACAGGCTTCTCATTGCGGTGGTTTCTCTTGTTGCGGAGCACGGGCTTTAGGCGTGCGGGCTTTAGTAGTTGCGGCACGCAGGCTCAGTAGTTGTGGCGCACGGGCTCAGTTGCTCCGCGGCATGTAGGATCTTCCTGGACCAGGGCTCGAACCCGTGTCCCCTGCATTGGCAGGTGGATTCTTTTTTTTTTTTTTTTTTTTTTGCGGTACGCGGGCCTCTCACTGTTGTGGCCTCTCCCGTTGTGGAGCACAGGCTCCGGAAGCGCAGGCTCAGCGGCCATGGCTCACGGACCCAGCCGCTCCACGGCATATGGGATCTTCCCGGACCAGGGCACGAACCTGCGTCCCCTGCATCAGCAGGCGGACTCTCAATCACTGCGCCACCAGGGAAGCCCGGCAGGTGGATTCTTAACCACTCTGCCACCAGGGAAGCCCCTGCTTGTGAGTTCTATGGGTGTTGTTTGTAGTCCACCCATACCTGTGGAATTAGAATCACCAGTGAGGTACCTGTTTCCTGTTTCACATGTGACATGCTATTACAGTGAAGTTATGATTATATAATGTAATATGATTATACGAATGTGGTTCTGATTATATAATGTAAACAGCTACACTTGAGATGAAGATGTGGAAATGAGATTTTTTTCAATTCATGAATGGAGATGTATATATATATTTTTAAATTTTTATTTATTTTTATATATCCATATGTACACACATACACATAAACACTTTTTTCCTTTCTCACAGAAACCAAAAAAGGAGTTGGTAGCAGTTTTGTTACACATTTCCCCACCACCACTAGTTAACAGATTTCAGGTGCAAATACACTTTCATTAGCCAAATTCAATTATCTCTGTCAGTCACCCACCACTAGAGAGTGTGGAGTGTGGCTTTGATTTGCCCTGTCGTTCTCATGGTAACTAGATGTTCTATTTTCCAGCTCTGTCTTTGAACAGTGTTTCTGGATTGGTCTTGAAATGATACTGCAATTGTCCTTCCAAATTATCTTCTTTTGTGTGGGTGTAGTTGTAGATCTGTCTCAGAGTTTTGTTCAGGATAGTACATTTTAGAATTTGAACTAGAGGAGACTTTCCCCTTTGACTTAAGCCACCTCTGTGGGGCAGAAACACCTCTGTGTTAATTGCTCTGCAGTCCAGTGAAGCAGAAGCAGGTGGTCGAGCTAAGGAGAATGCTTGCTAAGAAGAGGAAAGAAACTGTTGTAGATCCGAATTTTAGCTCCAGCGTGGTAAAAGATACCAATCAATCTTCTACCATCTCTTTCCCTTTCATTGGCTCTCGTGCTGCCACATCTGGCTTCACTTTTGTTTTCCAAATGAGTTTATTAGTTTTGCCATTTTGCATATGGCCGGGTTAACCCTGGAAAGACTGCTCTGGGAAACACTCTTGACATTTCAAATAGAAACAAAGCTTGAGACAGAGTTTCGGGCCATCCCTGTGAGCCCCTCCAGCATAGGCCAAAGCATCGGACTCTCATTCCCCCCGTGAAGAGGGAAGCGTAAAGTGGTACAATGTGGAGGCATCTCTGGATTTTTCTTGCCTGTACTTCCGGTGGGGCTGATTTGGAAATCTGCTCTATCTCTCCTTTCTTGCCTGCAGGCTGGTGGCTCTCAGGTCATCTTTACTAACCCTCTGGAGATAGTCAAGATTCGCCTGCAGGTAGCTGGAGAGATCACCACAGGACCCAGGGTCAGTGCCCTGAATGTGCTCCGGGACCTGGGACTCTTTGGTCTGTATAAGGTGAGTAGATTCCCTTGGGTTATCTCAGTAGAGAGGTTGTAATGTACTCAATAGAAATGTGAAAAAATGTGGAACCAGACTTCTCCCCCGCCAAATGGAAAAGGAATCTTGTCCAGCAGGGTGGTCTCTGGAGTAGAAAATCAAACAAAAAGGAAAAACCAGGACACTTCTATTAGAGGCATTGGGATATACAAACACGCTCTCCTGTTGTCATCTTCAGGCATTTATGAAGCTGCCAGCAGGGAGGCCAGCCCTGCAGACTAGCTGGCTGCAGGCTCACAGCCTTTTATTTGACGGTGGGTTTGGGAAGTTTCTTTGGTGTTCTTTTTGGGCTGGTTTAGGACTTCAAAATAGTCTTAGGTTTATTTTGAGTCTGAGTTATCTCTATTGTTATCTTCCCAGTAGGAGCTTCTCTTTGTCTTAATAATTTGACCACAGTGAAACAGTAGTAGAGTTTGGTAGGATTCAGGTCTTTAAGAAGTTAAGTGGTGGGATTTGTCAATAATGAATTCCATTTAAAAACACAAAACCAAACCAAACCAGGGTGTACTGTACTTTAGCAAAACGCCAGTCAACAGATTCCTTCCCCACAGGTGTACTTACTCCCATCATTACACATCAGATGTAATGGAGCAGAAGCTATTATTTTTCTTAAACAAGGAAGAATATTTCTTTCTATTCTTTTGCCTGGTATAAAGGGGGTATACGTAAATTTAGCTTTTATAGACAACTGTGTTTCCACAGCATCTGATTTATTTATAGATCCATCACAGTAGAAATGTGTAAATTGGCTTCTGTAGCTACAAATTGGAAATTAGAAATTCTCTAGATTAGAATCACACAGCTACAAGGCTCTTAGGAGACCAGTAAACCAATGATGCCTATCCTGAGAGAGTTTTGTACATATTCCCTCCCCTCCGCCCCCAACTTCCATCCTTTTTGGAATTCCCTTTGAGAGCTGATTTTATTAAAGTTGTTTCTCTCTGTATCATCTTTCAGAGAGTCCCAGGAATTTTTTTTTTTTAATGTTTGAGTTTGTCTTTTAAAAACAGAGCCATCGGGGAAACAAGTACCAAAGATGGAGTTTTTGCCTGGCTAGCTAAAGCCTGGGGAGTAGAATAGTGGGGTTGAGGAAGGTGTTCATTGCGACCTCAGTCACTGAGACAAGCTGTACCTGGCTGGATTTCTACTCCTAGGGAAATTTCCTGCTAAAATATTTTGTCTGGGTTTCCCCCGTCCTCTGCTATTTAGGACATGGGGAATGAGGAGGGAAGATTGGTGGTTTCTTTTTCCCCTTCCCTAAAATAGTCACTTTCCTTTTCCACTGCTCCTGTCCATAGCTTCTTACCTGGTACTTCAGGGACTCAAAGCTGAGGTGGGTTGAATTGGTAATTTGTTAGTTTTGGGGGCTGCCTTTGCTGGTTGCTTTGAAATCAAGCTATTAATATTGGGTTTCTAAGTCTGTTCCCACCCACACGCCCTCCCCCTGGCACTCACCAAAGCCAAACAGAACAAGCAGCCTAGAGATTTGAGCATTGAATTTTTATTAACCTTAAAATCTGAATCTATACTGGAAATGCCAGAAAATTCTTAGTTGTCAGAATACCATCATTACCCAGTTAACTAACTCTAGGACTCCTGGGTCCACCAGTGTTTCTCAAACTTTGAGCCGTGTCTCTCTACTTCCCTGTGCCCGGCTGGTTCTTCCGTTTCCCTTCCACATCAGTCCCAAAGCTGTTTGAGGGACATCTCAGGCTTGTCACCCTGGATCCCTGGTGGGCATTCACACCTTGTTTACACAACTGTTTTGCACTGTTTCCTCACTGTGTGACAGGGTGCCAAAGCGTGCTTCCTCCGAGACATTCCCTTCTCTGCAATCTATTTTCCTGTTTATGCTCACTGCAAACTACTTCTGGCTGATGAAAACGGACACGTGGGAGGTATATATCTCCTTGCAGCTGGAGCCATGGCAGGTAACTACAATTTTTTTTCAAACCAAAAGAGTCCCCGCCTCCCCCTACATTCTCTTTAGGAAGTACAGAATCTGTATGTGCTTCCCCCCTTTATTTCTGGAAAGGTTATTGTTTGTATCTGACTTAGTTTAAATATGATCGATTTTTCTCCTTTGCGAGGTGTGCTGTAATTCTGATGAGAGTTAATTACATTTGCATAATGTGGATAAACAGCTTAATGCAGCTTAGCAACTTAGAGCCAAATTAGCTCTGCCCATCTCAATTGGGCTTCCATCAGTAACATGTTCCTTAGCCTCCTCTACCCCGGAAACCTTGGGTGCAGCCAAGCTAAGCATTAAGGTGGAAAAATTCTTCATCAAACCAGTTGCTTTGTTGTACCTCACCCTGACGCACAGGTCTAAGCATGCTCTCACTTTCTAATTCTGTATATTGGAATCAACACGATTTGGCTCAAAATCGAGTTTGCTTCAGGAAGCTGTTCCTGTTCCTTCTGCCATCGTCCTCATCAGACCAAAGTGAGCCGTACTTCCCCAGCACACACCTTGCACTCCGTTGGCATCTCTTCTCTGTCGCTTAACACTTTTTGTCTTTTATTAATGGTTGTTTGCATAAGTTTTACCCCCTGTACTGGACTGGAAGCTCCTTGAGGGCAGGGGTTTCATTCTTGCCTTCCCTACGTGGCCAACATAGTAATAATAGGAGCTCAGTAAATGTTAACGGAACGAATGAAAATCCTCATCTGGTCTAAGATACCGGATTTAAGCACAGAAGAGATTCCATCTGAAAGAGGAGCCCAACAAGTGCAGGAAGGTACTAAGACACTTCCTCCTGATCTCATGCGCCAGCCTTCCTCTTGAGCTGTGAGGGAGCTGACTCGGGATGGAAGGGGAGGACCAGGCGTCCTTTGTTGCACCAGCCCTCGGATGTGACAGAAGAAGGAAAGGGCGCATGTTTGCTCCCCGTTACAGCTGGTCAGGGAGAGAAACGAGCAAGGTGAATGAGCACAAGCCCAGGGCTGTCCCCAGGTGCTTAGGGTGGCTCTTACCACTTGGCTCCTGGCACTGCTGTGTGGCTCACTGGGCACCTTCTCCTCTGGTTTGCTGGCTAAGCACAGCAGGATAGCCCGAGCACTCCCTGGAGTGTGGTGTGTGGCAGGAGCCCTTGCTTCCAGGGATGTCGGGTGGGCATGTTACTCTTCTCATCCACAATGATAGGGAATGACTTGTGATGATCAAGAAACTCTCCCAGGGAGCCTTGAGCCCTTATTTGGGACAGTCACTTGCAGTTATAAGTTGAAAGCCAGTAAAGCTGCCTGCTCAGTCTTGGCACCGAGTGTTCATCCAATTCCTTTTGGGTGTTCACCAAAGCCTCCCCATTTTAAGTGAGGGCCAGCAAATCTTCCCCCCAGTCTTTTCTCTCTGCTGTCCAGGCAGCAGCAAAGAACAGTCTTATCATGGACAGGCGTTTTGCCAGTGGTTGACGGAACCAAGTAAACATTTTCATGGAACTGTCAGCACCAGCTTCTTGCCCACAGACATTCGATGTCAGTTTTCAGAATGAGAGATGAATTGTTCTAATTTTTACCTGTAAAGCTTTGCTGGCAGGCACTGAGAACATTCAGAATTCAGAACATTCCAAAGGCGGCAGTTTACCTAGTTCTGTCTGAACAATGTAGAGGGCTCTGCGGGGGGGATGTTTGCCTCATCTCTAACAGAACCCCCCCCCCCCCCCCCCCCCCGCCCCCGCCAGATTCACGGCCCCATCTGCCTAGTGACCATTCGGTGATATTCAGGCCAAATTGAATTTCTTCCCTCTGAGGAAGATTATCTTGCTCCTTTGTTCCCTGTTTTGTTTTATAAGTGAAAGGTGTGGTTGTGAAATCCATCTCGTGTGTCCTGCTGCTGCTGAATCTTAACATGGCCCCGGGGAGCTGGGGCACAGGGGACGGATGACAAGGCCTTTTCATGATCAGTTCCCTTACGTTCCTTAACTGCCTGCCTGGCCTCCTCTGCTTTAGTTGTAATGACTTCTGTCATGTAAGCATGTCTGAAAAGGGCACAGTGAGCTCTAAAGTTAGCCCCTCAAACGGGTGAGTGGATATATGAGTGCTGATATTCACCTTGCACAGTAAGGTGACAGGAATCAGCAAAAAACACTACAGCTTGGTATCAGATATATTTAGCAGCTCATTAAATTGGCATTATCCTCATTTCTTCTATTATGTATGAAAATACTGTATCTTATTTAAGAAAAGAAAGGAGGTAAAATAATTGAAACCTAAAGAACACTTGGGGATTGTCCTAGTAATATTGCTGCATTTTTCTCCTCTCACAGTTCTTCGGGATCATGCAATATAGAGTGATTTTCCTAATTCAGAAAGAAAAAAAAAGAGCTTTGCCCTGACCCCATTGAAGTAGCTAATAGGCTTATAGATCCTTTTTCCATTAGCACCCAGGTATCTATTTAAGAAGCTTCTAGTTAAAGCTGCTAATTGTATTGTTAGTTTTAGCAGTATGTCTCTCCTTTGTTAAGGCACTTTGGATGAATTAAATGTGCCTTTCTCCCGAAAGGTGTGCCTGCCGCTTCTCTGGTGACCCCTGCTGATGTCATCAAGACAAGACTGCAGGTGGCCGCCCGCGCTGGCCAAACGACCTACAGTGGTGTCATCGACTGTTTCAGGAAGATACTCCGGGAAGAAGGGCCCTCTGCATTTTGGAAAGGGACTGCAGGTAGGGGCTGGGGCCATGTGGAAAGGCTGGCATTGGGGTCATGGTCCCATTACTGGTTGTCTTTGCCGTAGTCATCCTGCTGTTAACTGCCCCAGTCTTTCTCTTTCAGCTCGAGTGTTTCGATCCTCTCCCCAGTTTGGTGTTACTTTGGTCACCTATGAACTTCTCCAGCGGTGGTTTTACATTGATTTTGGAGGCCTGTAAGTGCAGCTTTTCAACTCCCTTATAAAGAAAGCACCAAAACCCAAAACAGGTCTTTGTTCAGCCTACTAAGGCAGTTTTGGAACAGAAACTGACAGGACAGAGGATCCTGCAGGACCAACACATTTAAAACAGACAGTGGACTTGAGAAGCTTCAGTGTCGGAGGAGTAAGACCTTGGCAGGGTGACATCATACAAGTATTAAGCAGTTACTTGGGGAAAGTTTAGGGAGGCAGCAAATTAAAATGTAACGTGAATAACTGTCTTCTACGTGTAGGCAGATACTGAGCTTCATGGATTTAGCTCCTTATTTGGATTTTATTATATATGGCCTTTTCTCCAGAAGTAATATAAATTTGTATTAGTTATACTTTTGTAAACTTTCTAAGACTCAGTCAAGCCCTTTCACACCCCCAAGATTTCATTATTCACCATAATTTATTATTAGATAGGTATAGACATTCTTAGAACTGATTTACTGCAAAAAAAAAAAAAAAAAATTCAAAGAGAGCTTATGCCCATGGACAAAATCACTGGTGACATTTAGGCCAGAAATTGGGCCTTTTGAAGCTTAGTACTTGAAGCTTGTGCTGTGGACAAGAGGAATCACTTGAATTTGCTGGCGAAGGTTTTACCCAAAGGAAGCAATTACCAGCTTTTCAGCAGAAGATCAAATTCTGTATCTGAGTCTTTTCCTCATAAACCTGTGAACCCCTTTCCTGCTCAGAAGCCAAGTAGGGAATTAGCTGTTGAACCAAGAATTAGAGGGACTTAACACAAGGAAAGTAAGAACAGCAGTCTCACGATTCCAGGCTTTTCTATACTTTTACATCCTGGAAAAGTAAGAATTATATCTATTTCTCTTTAAGTAATTTTAGTAATAACCTTCGTGAGTCTATTACCTTAAAAGTTAGCTTTTAAAATTATGTCAAAATAAAAGAAAGATGTACATTTTCTATGATTAATTTATGCTTAGTGTAAAAAAATTGGGAAAACAGAAAAAAGAGAAAATCATCCGTATTCCTACTTCCCAGAGTGGTGATGTTTGAGTGTATTTTTTCTGGTCTCTTTTCTGTGGATCTATATATGTATATGAAATTGAGGCCATTTCTCTTAATCAAATATGTGAATGTGTTGCTTTCAAAGTAGCTATAAATAATGACTAATGCAGCATAAATGACAAGGAACTCATTGGACAGACACTCTTCTTTGAGGCACGTGGGTCAGATTGAAAGTGTTCAGTAGTTTTCCATCTTTATCAGTCTCGAGCCCACTAACCATTGGCTTTCCCTATCAACAGCAAACCCTCTGGCTCAGAACCAACACCTAAGTCGCGCATCGCAGACCTTCCTCCTGCCAACCCCGACCACATCGGCGGATACAGACTCGCCACAGCCACTTTTGCTGGCATTGAAAACAAGTTTGGCCTTTATCTCCCCAAATTTAAACCTCCTAGTGTTGCTGTGGCTCAGCCAAAGGTGGCGGCGGCAGCTCAGTGATGAGACAACCATCGAGTGCGGCAAAGTGGCGGCCTAGAGAGAGAGGCCTAGGAGAGCAGCCCCGTAACGCATCCAGTCAGCTGCATGGTGCTGACTGAGCTGAGGGGTCAAACTATTCTTTCTATATGACATATACATATATTTGTTTATAAACTAATCATTTGCCCAGGAAAAAAAAAATACAACGCAGTTTGATTCTTTAGTTTTATGTGTTGAAATGTTTTCTAAGCCTTGGCATGAGTTACTGTCCTAGACTGCTTCGCACAGCTTGCACTTATAGTGACTGTACATATTGTACATCTTTGTACAGAGACATCTTGGCACCTCATCCCGACAAATCACATTTATAGAATGTAATGCAGTTCTGAGTGGCTTGAAATGTACAGAATGTTTTGAAAGTGCTTTATTAAGAATTACACGAAAATAAATGTATTAAAATTAAATTCATTCTCTTATTGGTGACTTACGGAAATAAAGCATTCAGTATTGGATGTATTTAATTCCTAGCTTGTTTTCCCTTCTGGAATAAAAAGGTATTTGCTGATAAGAGGCATAATGAGACAAAGTGCTGAGACCATTGAAGAAGAGACCCTTTGGAACAGATGCATGCCAGTGGATGCCGGAGGACCAGGTTAATGACTTGTGTGTGTGCTGATATGTTTCTATTTATATTTCACGTGTGTATAGATTCTCCTCTGTTCATCAATCAAAAGGCATTTCCTAGACAGCTCCTCTCCTGCCAGTGTGCATATGGAAACAGGGATGTCTCCAGCATTACTGGCTTAGTTTTGCCTTCCTCTGACACAGCAAGGCAAGGGCCTAGCTTTCAAAAGAGTAAAGAATACTTTGGCAATTTTCATTCATATGGATATGATTCCAATCAAAAATAAAATGCACACCAAAATGTATGCATGGAGTTGGATTTTCCTTCATAAAGGTGCCGATAGTACTTTTTATTTTGATTCATTACCGATTCCCAATAACTAATGATCAGGTTTCCCTCTTTCCCACTTTTATAGGAAATCATTTGATTTGGAAAGGGCTGTGGTGGAGTGAGAGGAGTGCAGAAGAAAGAGAAAAGCTCTATCTCATAATTTGGTGGGGTCTAGGCTCTTCATTATGAATCCAAATACAAACTTATTCCAAAAGTCACTCACCAAGGGTGTGATTGCTAATTTAGATCTAAACATGCATCTTGACAGCCACATCAACACTTTGCTCTGGTTGTGGTTTGATGTATAGCATCAGAATTTATTTACTTTAGCAAAGTGCTTTGGGAAAACATTATTGCTATTGCCAATGAGCCGGCATATGAGAATGTATGCAAATATTTTCAAGGGGTGAGCCTGGAGCTGGACCAAGTCACTTAATATCCTACACATGGTTCATCAACTGACAGCTGACAGCCCTGTAGCACACTATAGGCTCTCTCGAGGCCCTCCAGGAACAAAAGAATTCGCTTCAAAAGCAAGTTATTTCCAAATGTATTCAGCTGTTCTCATTGAATGGCATAAATAGCAATACAGTTGTTTTGCTATTACCACCGGTTAAAAGTAAGCAAGTAGTCCACGGATATGCTCTTACAAAAGTTTCAGGACAAAAAAAAAAAAAAAAAAAAAAAAATATATATATATATATATATATATATATAGAGAGAGAGAGAGAGAGAGAGAAAGAGAGATGTGAAAATACCCTCTTTACCCTGCTTCTCCCTTTACCCTCCCTGCCCCAGAGGTAATCACTGATAACAGGTTAGAGTATAAATTTGTGGTCTGTTTTTCATACATATATATGTATATAAATATATGTACATATTTATATTTTAAAAACAGGATTATGCTATGTATGTGTTGTTCTGTGACCTGCTTTTGTTCACTTGAAGTCTTTAAGATCTTTCCAGGTCAGTTCACAAAGATTAATTTTTAACAGCTGCATAGTATTCCAGTGTATGGGTTATGATACTTTTCACAAAAACTCCCTTATTGACATTTATTCATTTTTCCACTATTGCAAGCAATGCTGCAGTGAACAGTAAACATCTTTGTACACGTATTTTGAGTACATGTGCTAGTATTTCATTAGGATGGATATTTCAAATTGGAATTGGTACTTCACGAGATAATGGGTTTTACATTTTTATATATATTGTCACATTGTTCTTCAAAAAGGCTTTACTAATTTACTTTCCTTCTGACAGCATATGCAGAATGCCTATTTCTTTGCAACCGCAGCAAAAATGGATATTGTCAGTCTTTCACGTTTTAGGCAAATCGTGATCGGTGTTTTAGTTTTCATTTTACTAATTACTAGTGAGGTCAAATGTCTTTCCATATTTACTATCTGTGTATCTGATTACTATAGTGCGATATACAGAAAATACATGAAACATCTATGTGTATATGTATACACAGACACACACATAGATATTTTTTAAACAGTCATAAAGTGAACACCCATGTAACTACCCAGGTCAAGAAAGAGAACATTTCTAATACTTTAGAAGTTCCCCCACAGGATCCTCCCATCATAACCCCTGCTGTTGTCTTTAACACCATCCCTGCTCTTCATTTCTTTGCTTTCCTTTATAGTTTTACCACCCACGTACACATTCCTAAACACACTATTTAGTTCCTGTTTTTGAAATTTATGTGAATCAAATTATACTGTATACTTTTGCTTCCTTTTCTAAACATTATAAGATTCATCCCTATAAGTTGCTATATAAGCTATGATTTGCTTATTCCATTGTATGAATATATTACAATTTATTTTGCCATTTTACTCTGGACATCTGGGTTGTTTCCAGTTTGGGTATATTACAGACTCTGGGTATTTTGTATGTGTGTTTTCGAGTATGCATTTTTAAAAGGATATATACCTAAGAGCAGAACCACAGAGGCACAAGGTTTATAAGATTCAACTTAGCTGGATCATGCCAAACTATTTCCCAGAGATGCCCGTACTGATTTACATTCCTTCAAGAGTGTATTGGCTCTTTAAGTATTACCAATCTGTCGAGTGTATAATGTTATCTTGTGATTTTAATTAGCATTTTCCTTATGTCAGATGAGGCTGACACCTTTTATATATTCATATATATTGCCACATTGTTCTTCAAAAAGACTTTACTAATTTACTTTCCACCTCATAGCATGTGAGAATGCCTATAAGTTTATTGGCTATTTGGATTTCATCTTTGGTGAGTGAAATGTGTGTTCAGGTTTTGTCCATTTTTCTTAATAATTGGCAGGGGGTTCTTTATATGTTCGGGATACTATTCCTTTATGAGTGGTGTTACAAAATCTTTTCCCAGTTTGTGGCTTGTCTTTTCACAATGTTTTGATTAACATTTTAATTTTAATATGTTCAAATACATCAGTTTTCCCTTATGGGTAGCATGGTTTATATTTCACTTAAATTTTTTTTCTCTCTCCAGGTTATGAATATGGCTGATATTTTCTTCTTAAATGCTTTATTAGTTTTGCCTCTCTCACAGAAGTTTCATCCTACTTGGAACTGTCTTTGGCATGTGGTATGAGGTAATTTATTATTATTATTTTTTGCTTCTTTATATGGTTAGTCTGTTGTCCCAGCACCATTGGTTGAAAAAAACCTTCCTTTTCCTACTGCTTTGAAGTGCTTTCTCTGTTATATATTAAGCATTGATATATGCAAAGATTTATTTCTGGACTTTTAATTTTGTTTTATTGGTCTTCTGTGCTGTATACACTCTCTTCATTACTATATCTTTTAAAAAGTTTTGATATATAGTATAGCAAGTCCTTTCAACTTGTTGTTCTTCAAGAGCTCGTGGCTCTTCTTGGTTCTTTGTTCTTCCATATCCATTTTAAAGACAGCTTGTCAGTTTCCTCCCTAAAACTAAAAAAACAAACCAAACACATTGAGATTTTGATTGGAGTTGCCATGATTCTGCAGGGCATTTGGAGAGAATTAATGTTATTATATTGGACCTTCTAATCCATGAACATATTGTATCACTTATTTAAGTCTTTTTAATGTCTTTTTTTTTTTTTTTTTTTTTTGCGGTACGCGGGCCTCTCACTGTTGTGGCCTCTTCCCGTTGCAGAGCACAGGCTCCGGATGCGCAGGCTCAGTGGCCATGGCTCACGGGCCCAGCCGCTCTGCGGCATGTGGGATCTTCCCGAACCGGGGCACGAACCCGTATCCCCTGCATCAGCAGGTGGACTCGCAACCACTGCGCCACCAGGGAAACCCTATTTAAGTCTTTTTAATGTTTTTTTTAGAACATCTTTATTGGAGTATAATTGCTTTACAATGGTGTGTTAGTTTCTGCTGTATAAGAAAGTGAATCAGCTATGCATATATATATATCCCCATATCCCCTCCCTCTTGCACCTCCCTTCCATCCTCTCTATTCCACCTCTCTAGGTGGTCACAAAGCACCGAGCTGATCTCCCTGTGCTATGCAGCTGCTTCCCCCTACCTATCTGTTGTACATTTGGTAGTGTATATACGTCAGTGCTACTCTCTCACTTTGTCCCAGCTTACCCTTCCCCCCTCCCCGTGTCCTCAAGTCCATTCTCTACGTCTGCATCTTTATTCCAGTCCTGCCCCTAGGTTCATTAGAACCTTTCTGGTTTATTTAGATTCCATATATATGTGTTAGCATATGATACTTGTTTTTCTCTTTCTCACTTACTTTACTCTGTATACAGACTCTAGGTCCATCCACCTCATTAAAAATAACTCAATTTCGTTTCTTTTTATGGCCGAGTAATATTCCATTGTATACATGTGCCACATCTTCTTTATCCATTCATCGGTCGATGGACACTTAGGATGCTTCCATGTCCTGGCTATTGTAAATAGTGCTGCCATGAACACTGTGGTACATCTCTCTTTTTGAATTGTGGTTTTCTCAGGGTATATGCCCAGTATTGGGATTGCTGGGTCACATGGTAGTTCTGTTTTTAGTTTTTTAAGGAACCTTCATACTGTCCTCCATAGTGGCTGTATCAATTTACATTCCCACCAACAGTGCAAGAGGGTTTCCTTTTCTCCACACCCTCTCCAGCATTTATTGTTTGTAGATTTTTTGATGATGGCCATTCTGACTGGTGTGAGGTGATACCTCATTGTGGTTTTGATTTGCATTTCTCTAATGATTAGTGATGTTGAGCAACCTTTCACACGTTTGTTGGCAACCTGTATGTCTTCTTTGGAGGAATGTCTATTTAGGTCTTCTGCCCATTTTTGGATTGGGTTGTTTGTTTTTTTGATATTGAGCTGCGTGAGCTGCTTGTAAATTTTGGAGATTAATCCTTTGTCAGTTGCTCGGTTTTCAAATGTTTTCTCACATTCTGAGGGTTGTCTTTTCATCTTGTTTATGGTTTCCTTTGCTGTGCAAAAGCTTTTAACTTTCATTAGGTCCCATTTGTATATTTTTGCTTTTATTTCCATTTCTCTAGGAGGTGGGTCAAAAAGGATCTTGCTGTGATGTATGTCATAGAGTGTTCTGCCTATGTTTTCCTCTAAGAGTTTTATAGTGTCTGGCCCTACATTTAGGTTTTTAATCCATTTTGAGTTTATTTTTGTATATGATGTTAGGAAGTGTTCTAATTTCATTCTTTTACATGTAGTTGTCCAGTTTTCCCAGCACCACTTATTGAAGAGGCTGTCATTTCTCCTCTGTATACTCTTGCCTCCTTTATCAAAAATAAGGTGACCATATGTGTGTGGGTATATCTCTGGGCTTTCTATCCTGTTCCATTGATCTATATTTCTGTTTTTGTGCCAGTACCATACTGTCTTGATTACTGTAGCTTTGTAATATAGTCTGAAGTCAGGGAGCCTGATTCCTCCAGCTCCATCTTTCTTTCTCAAGATGGCTTTGGCTATTCGGGCTCTTTTGTGTTTCCATACAAATTGTGACATCTTCTGTTCTACTTCTGTGAAGAATGCCATATGATAGGGGTTGCATTGAATCTATAGATTGCTTTGGGTAGTATAGTCATTTTCACAATGTTGATTCTTCCAATCCAGGAACATGGTATATCTCTCCATCTGTTTGTATCGTCTTTAATTTCTTTCATCAGTGTCTGCATACAGGTCTTTTGTCTCCTTAGGAAGGTTTATTCCTAGGCATTTTATTCCTTTTGTTGCAGTGGTAAATGGGATTGTTTCCTTAATTTCTCTTTCAGATTTTTCATCATTAGTGTATAGGAATGCAAGAGATTTCTGTGCATTAATTTTGTGTCCTGCTACTTTACCACATTCATTGATTAGCTCTAGTAGTTTTCTGGTAGCACCTTTAGGATTCTCTATGTATAGTATCATGTAATCTGCAAACAGTGACAGCTTTGATTCTTCTTTTCCAATTTGGATTCCTTTTGTTTCTTTTTCTTCTCTGATGGCTGTGGCTAAAAGTTCCAAAAGTATGTTGAGTAATAGTAGTGAGAGTTTGCAACCTTGTCTTGTTCCTGATCTTAGAGAAAATGGTTTCAGTTTTTCACCATTGAGAACGATGTTGGCTGTGGGTTTGTCATATATGGCCTTTATAATGTTGAGGTAGGTTCCCTCTATGCCCACTTTCTGGAGAGTTTTTTTCATAAATGGGCGTTGAATTTTGTCAAAAGTTTTTTCTGCATCTATTGAGATCATCATATGGTTTGTTAATATGATGTATCACATTGATTGGTTTATATTGAAGAATCCTTGCATTCCTGGGATAAACCCCACTTGATCATGGTGCATGATCCTTTTAATGTGCTGTTGGATTCTGTTTGCTAGTGTTTTGTTGAGGAGTTTTGCATGTATGTTCATGAGTGATATTGGTCTGTAGTTTTCATTTTTTGTAACACTTTGTCCGGTTTTGGTATCAGGGTGATGGTGGCCTCGTAGAGTGAGTTTGGGAGTGTTCCTCCCTCTGTATATTTTGGAAGAGTTTGAGAAGGATAGGTGTTAGCTCCTCTCTGATAGAATTTGCCTGTGAAGCCATCTGGTCCTGGGCTTTTGTTTGTTGGAAGATTTTTAATCATAGTTTCAATTTCATTGCTTGTGATTGGTCTGTTCATACTTTCTATTTCTTCCTGATTCAGTCTCGGAAAGTCGTACTTTTCTAAGAATTTGTCATTACTTCCAGGTTGTCCATTTTATTGGCATATAGTTGCTTGTAGTAATCTCTCATGATCCTTTGTATTTCTGCAGCGTCAGTTGTTCTCCTTTTTCATTTCTAATTCTGTTGATTTGAGACTTCTCCCTTTTTTTCTTGATGAGTCTGGCTAATGGTTTATCAATTTTGTTTACCTTCGCCAAGAACCAGCTTTTAGTTTTATTGATCTTTGCTACTGTTTCCTTCATTTCTTTTTCATTTATTTCTGATCTGATCTTTTATGATTTCTTCTGGTAACTTTGGGTTTTTTTTTGTTCTTTCTCTAATTGCTTTAGATGTAAGTTTAGGTTGTTTATTTGAGATTTTTCTTGTTTCTAGAGGTAGGATTGTATTGCTGTAAACTTCCCTCTTAGAACTGGTTTTGCTGCATCCCATAGGTTTTGGGTCGTCGTGTTTTCATTGTCATTTGTTTCTAGGTATTTTTTGATTTCCTCTTTGATTTCTTCAGTGATCTCTTGGTTATTTAGTAGTGTATTGTTTAGCCTCTGTGTGTATGTATATTTTACAGTTTTTTTCTTGTAATAGATATCTAGTTTCATAGTGTTGTGGTCAGAAAAGATACTTGATATGATTTCAATTTTCTTAAATTTACGAGGCTTGATTTGTGACCCAAGGTATGATCTATCCTGGAGAATGTTCGATGAGCACATGAGAAGAAAGTGTATTCTGTTGTTTTGGGATGGAATGTCCATAAATATCAATTAAGTCTATCTGGTCTAATGTATCTTATTTATTGATTGATTTTTAATGAATGGGCAGCTTTTTTTTTAATATAAATTTATTTATTTATTTTTGGCTGCATTGGGTCTTCGTTGCTGTGCATGGGCTTTCTCTAGTTGTGGTGAGCGGGGCTCCTCTTTGTTGTGGTGCACGGGCTTCTCATTGCAGTGGCTTCTCTTGTTGTGGAGCATGGGCTCTCGGCAAACGGGCTTCAGTAGTTGTGGTTCTCGGGCTCTAGAGCGCACACTTAGTTGTTGTGGCACACGGGCTTAATTGCTCCGTGGCATGTGGGGTCTTCTCAGACCAGGGCTTGAACCTGTGTCCCCTGCATTGGCAGGTGGATTCTTAACTACTGCACCATCAGGGAAGTCTCTAGTGTGTCTTTTAAAGCTTGTGTTTCCTTATTGATTTTCATTTTGCATGATCTGTCTTTTGGTGAAAGTGGGGTGTTAAAGTCCCCTACTATTATTGTGTTACTGTCGATTTCCCCTTTTATGGCTGTTAGCATTTGCCTTATATATTGAGGTGCTCCTATGTTGGGTGCATAAATATTTACAATTGTTATATCTTCTTCTTGGATTGATGCCTTGATCATTATGTAGTGTCCTTCTTTGTCTCTTGTAATAGTCTTTATTTTAAAGTCTATTTTCTCTGATAGGAGAAATGCTACTCCAGCTTTCTTTTGATTTCCATTTGCATGGAATATCTTTTTCTGTCCCCTCACCACTTTCAGTCTGTATGTGTCCCTAGGTATGAAGTGGGTCTCTTGTAGACAGCAAATATATGGGTCTTGTTTTTGTATTCATTCAGCCAGTCTGTGTCTTTTGGTTGGACCATTTAATCCATTTACATTTAAGGTAATTATCGATATGTATGTTCCTATTACCATTTTCTTAATTGTTTTGGGTTTGTTATTGAAGGTCTTTTCTTTCTTTTGTGTTTCCTGCCTAGAGAAGTTCCTTTAGCATTTGTTGTAAAGCTGGTTTGGTGGTGCTGAATTCTCTTAGCTTTTGCTTGTCTGTAAAGGTTTTAATTTCTCCATCGAATCTGAATGAGATCCTTGCTGCGTAGAGTAATCTTGGTTGCAGGTTTTTCTCCTTCAACACTTTCAATATGTCCTGCCACTCCCTTCTGGCTTGCAGAGTTTCTGCTGAAAGATCAGCTGTTAACTTTATGGGGATTCCCTTGTGTGTTATTTGTTGTTTTTCCCTTGCTGCTTTTAACATGCTTTCTTTGTATTTAATTTTTGACAGTTTGATTAATATGTGTCTTGGTGTTTTTCTCCTTGGATTTATCCTGTATGGGATTCTCTGCCCTTCCTGGACTTGATTGACTACTTCCTTTCCTATGTTAGGGAAATTTTCAACTATAATCTCTTCAAATATTTTTTCAGACCCTTTCTGTTTCTGTTCTTCTTCTGGGACGCCTATAATTCAAATGTTGGTGCGTTTAATATTGTCCCAGAGGTCTCTGAGACTGTTCTCAATTCTTTTCATTCTTTTTTCTTTATTCTGCTCCTCGGCAGTTATTTCCACTGTTTTATCTTCTGGGTCACTTATCTGTTCTTCTGCCTCAGTTATTCTGCTACTGATTCCTTCTAGGGTATTTTTAATTTCATTTATTGTGTTGTTCATCACTGTTTGTTTGCTCTTTAGTTCTTCTAGGTCCTTGTTAAACGTTTCTTGTATTTTCTCCATTTTATTTCCGAGATTTTGGATCATCTTTCCTATCACTACTCTGAATTCTTTTTCAGGTAGACTGCCTGTTTCCTCTTCATTTGTTTGGTCTGGTGGGTTTTTACCTTGCTCCTTCATCTGCTGCATATTTCTCTGTTTTCTCATTATGTTTAACTTACTATGTTTGGGGTCTCCTTTTCGCAGGCTGCAGGTTTGTAGTTCCTGTTATTTTTGGTGTCTGTCCCCCGTGGGTGAGGTTGGTTTAGTGGCTTGTATAGGTTTCCTGGTGGAGGGGACTGGAGCCTGTGTTCTGGTGGGTGGGACTATATCTTGTCCTTCTGGTGGGCAGGGCCACGTCCAGTGGTGTGTTTTGGAGTGTCTTTGAACTTAGTATGATTTCAGGCAGCCTCTCTGATAATGGGTGGGGTTGTGCTCCTGTCTTGCTAGTTGTTTGGCATAGGGCGTCCAGCACTGGAGCTTGCTGGCCGTTGGGTGGAGCTGGGCCTTAGTGTTGAGATGAAGATCTCTGGGAGAGCTCTCGCCAATTGATATTAAGTGGGGCTGGGAGGTTTCTGGTGTTCCAGTGTCCTGGACTCAGCCCTCCCACCTCAGAGGCTCAGGCCCAACCCGGCCAGAGCACCAAGACCACATGGCTCAGAAGAAAAGGAAGAAAGATTAAAAAAAAAAAAAAACCCCAAAAACAAAAACAGACAGACAGATCCCTAGGACAAATGGTAAAAACAAAACTGTACAGACACAATCACACAAAGAAACATACACACACACACACAAAGAGAGAAAAAGGAAAAAAAGTATATATATATAAAAATTTTTTAAAAACTGGGAGAGAGAAACAAATCAATAAACAAATCCACTAGCGATAATAAGCTCTAAATACTAAACTAAGGTAAACAAAACCAGAAACAAATTAGATGCAGAAAGCAAACCCCAAGTCTACAGTTGCTCCCAAAGTCCACCGCCTCAATTTGGGGAACATTCGTGGCCTATTCAGGTATTCTTCAGATGCAGGGTTTATCAAGTTGATCGTGGGGATTTAATCTGCTGCTCCTGAGGCTGCACGGAGAAATTTCCCTTTCTCTTCTTTGTTCGCACAGCTCCTGGGGTTCAGCTTTGGTTTTGGTCCCGCCTCTGGGTGTAGGCTGCCCTCAGGAGTCAATTCCCCGCCCAGACAGGAGGGGGTTAAAGCAGCAGCTGATTAGTGCTCTCTTGCTCACTCAGGCCAGGGGGAGGGAGGGGTACAGTAGTCATAATTGGAATGCGGGCGATCCTGAGGTGGCAGAGGCCAGCTTGACATTGCAAGAGCCTGAGGCACGCCATGTGTTCTCCTGGGGAAGTTGTCCCTGGGTCACAGGCTCCTGGCGGGGGCTGGGGAGGTGTGGATAGTGACCTGCGCTTGCACACAGGATTCTTGGTGGCAGCGGCCAAAGCATTAGAGGTTCATGCCCGTCTCTGGGGTCCGAGCTGATAGCTGCGGCTCACACCTGTCTCTGGAGCTTGTGCAGTGCTCTGCCTCCTGCGGGCACACTGGGAAGGAATCCCCTTGCCTTGCACACCTCAAAACAAAGGTCTCTTGCCTCTCTGGCAGGTCCAGACTTTTCCCCGGACTCCCTCCCGGCTAGCTGTGGCGCACTAGCCCCCTTCAGGCTGTGTTCACGAAGCCAACCCCAGTCCTCTCCCTGGGATCTGACCTCTGAAGCCTGAGCCTCAGCTCCCAGCCTCTGCCCGCCCCAGCGGGTGAGCAGACAAACCTCTCAGGCTGGTGAGTGCTGTTCAGCACCGATCCTTTGTGCAGGAATCTCTCTGCCCTCTGCACCCCTGTTGCTGCGCTCTCCTTCCTGGCTCTGAAGCTTCCCTCCTGCCCACCCTCCATCCCTGCTAGTGAAGGGGCTTCCTAGTGTGTGGAAACTTTTCGTCCTTCACAGCTCCCTCCCAGAGGTGCGAGTCCTGTCCCTATTCTCTTGTCTCTGTGTTTTCATTTTTCTTTTGCCCTCCCTAGGTACGTGGGGATTTTCTTGCCTTTTGGGAAGTCTGAGGTCTTCTGCCAGCATTCAGTAGATGTTCTGTAGGAGTTGTTCCACATGTAGATGTAGTTTTGATGTATTTGTGGGGAGGAAGGTGATCTCCACATCTTACTCCTCCACCATCTTGAAGGTCTCCTCCCCACTTTTTATTTTAAAAAATTTTAAACCTACAGAAAAGTTTGAAGAGGTAAAATGAACTTTTTGGATACCTTTCAACTAGGTTCACCTATTTACATTTTGCCATATTTGCTTTATCTTTATAAATACATATTTGTTTTTGCTGATCCATTTGAAAGTATGTTGCAGACATCATGGTACTTCATCCCTAAATATTTCCACATATCTCTCGTAAGAATGAGGACATGCTGCAACCGAACAATACCATTATCACACATAAAAGTTCAACAATAATTTCATAGTATCGTCTAATAGTCAAAATTCAGACTTCCTCAGCAACATCAGAAATGTCTCTGTTTTTTCCGATGCAAAATCTAATCAAGAATGATGCATTGTACTTGATTGCTGTGTACCTTTAGTCTTTAATTCTGGAATAATCCCCTGCTTGTTTGTCCTTAGCATTGTAAGTCATTTGTCTTACATAATGTCCCACATTTTATATCTGATTGTTTCCTTGTGGTGTTGTCTAACTTGTTCCAGTACTATAATGGGAAGTTAGTTTAGTGGTAAAGTTAATTTTTCTTTTTAACAGCTCTATTGAGGTATTCTTTACAGAGCTCTGTAACCATCACCACAATCCAATTTTAATATTGAATATATTTCCGTCACCTCCCCCAAAGTACAGTATATCATTTTATATTTCTACTTTATATATTCCAATAATGTATGAATTTACAGTTTTTCCACATTCTCAGCAACACTTTATTATTGTCTTATAGTTATTCAATGGGTGTGTAGTGATACTACATTTTGGTGTTAATTTGCATTTCCCCAGTGACTGAAGATGTTGGCATCTTTTCATGTGCTTGTAGATATTTGTGTTTAAGTCTTCAACCTATTTTTAAATTGGGGTTTTCCCTTTTATTATTGAGTTTTAAGAGTTCTTTATACATTCTGGATATGAGTTCTATATCAGATTTGCAATTATTTTCTCCTAGTCTATTTTCTTAATGGTGTCTTTTGAAACACAGAAGTTTTAAATTTTGATTAAGTCCAATTTATCAAGTTTAAAATTTTATGGATCATGCTTTTGGTATCATCTAAAAACTCTGCCTAAACCAAGGTCATCAAGATTTTCTCCTGTGTTTTCTTTGAAAATTTTATCTTTAGCTCTTACATTTAGATCAGTGATCTATTTTGAGCTAATTTTTTGTATGGTGTGAAGGGTCTAAATTTATCTTTTTGCATGTGGCTGTCTAATTGTCTCAGCACCATTTGTTGGAAAGATTATCCTTCCCCCAATGAATTGCTTTGGTGCTTTTGTCAAAAATGAATTGACCATACATGTAAGGGTTTATTTATAAATTCTCAGTTCTGTTCCATTCATCTATATGACTATACTTATGCCAGCACCACATTGCCTTGATTACTGTAGCTTCATATTAAGTTTTAAAATAGGAAAGTGTAAATGTTCCAGCTTTGTTTTTCAAATTTGTTTTGGCTGGATCTTTTGCACTTCTATATAAATTTTAGATTAGCTTATCAGTTTCTTCAGAAAAGCCAGTTAGTATTCTGATAGGGATTTTGTTGAATCTATAAATCAATTTGGGGTGAATTGCCTTCTTAACAATCTTGTCTTTCAATTCATGAACTTGGAATCTCCCTCTACTTATTGAGATCTTTTAAAATTTCATGTTTCATAGTTTTAGTGTTTTCAGTTTTATAGTTCTCAGTGAACAAGTCTGGTACTTCTTTTGTTAAATTTATTCCTAAGGATTTTATTGTTTATGACGTTTTAATGAATGGAGTTGTTTTCTTAAGTTTATTTTCAGATTGTTCACTGTTAGTATATAGAAATATGACTGATTTTTCTACATTGATCTTATATCCTACAACCTTGCTGAACTCACTTATTAGTTTTGTTGGGTTTTGTTTCCTATGTCTCAATTCTTTTGGTTGTCGTTGTTCCTGTCTTCCTCCTTTACTCCTTTCTTTTGTTTAAAATAAGTATGTTGTAGTGTGCCATTTTAATTCCTTTCTTTTTTACTATTTTAAAAAACACTTAATTTTTTTCCAGAGCAGTTTTAGATTCACAGAAAAATTAGGAGGTCCAGAGATTTCCCATATACCCCCTGTCCCCACACATGCACAGCCTCCCCCATTATCAGCATCCCCCACCAGAGTGGTACCTTTGTTACACTCGATGTGAACCTACATCGATACATCTTTATCACCCAAAGTCCGTAATTTACATTAGGGTTCACTCTCAATATTGTACATTCTGTGGGTTTGGACAAATGTATAATGACATGCATCCACCGTTATGGTACCATACAGAGTATTTTCACTGCCCTAAAAGACCTTTGTGCTCCATGTATTCATGTGTCCCCTCCCCTCAATACCTGGCAGCCACTGATGTTTTTGTTTCCATAGTTTTGCCTTTTCCAGAATGTCAAATAGTTAGAATCATAGTGTGTCAGATTGGCTTCATTTACTTAGTAATATGCAATTAAGGTTCCTCCCTGTCTTTTTGTGGCTTGAGCATTTTTTTTTTTTAAGCACTGAATAATATTCCACTCTCTGGATGTACCACAGTTTATTGATCCATTCACCTACTAAAGGACATCTTGGTTGCCTTCAAGTTTTGGCAATTATGAATAAACCTGCTATAAATATACACGTGTAGGTATTTGTATGGATGGAAGCTTTTAGCTCCTTTGAATAAGTAACAAGGAGCATTATTGCTGGATCGTATGGTAAGGGTATGTTTAGTTTTGTACACTAACCTGTCTTCCAAAGTGGCTGTACCATTTTGTGTTCCTACCATCAATGAATGAGAGTTATTTTTGCCCCACTCTCTCATCAGCATTTGGTGTTGTCAGTATTCCAGATTTTGGCCATTGTAATAGGTATGTAGTGGTATCTTGTTGTTTTAATTTGCATTCTCCTGATAACACGTGATGTGGAACATCTTTTCATATGCTTATTTGCCATCTGTATATCTTCTTTGGTGAGGTGTTTATTGAGATCTTTGGCTTTTTTTTTTGCAGTACGTGGGCGTCTCACTGTTGTGACCTCTCCTGTTGCGGAGAACAGGCTCCAGATGCGCAGGCTCAGAGGCCATGGCTCACGGGCCCAGCCGCTCCGCGGCATGTGGGATCTTCCTGGACCGGGGCACAAACCCGTGTCCCCTGCATCGGCAGGCAGACTCTCAACCACTGCACCATCAGGGAAGCCCTGGCTCATTTTTTAATTGGATTGTTTTCTTATCATTGAGTTTTAAGAGTTCTTTGTATATTTTGGATAACAGTCCTTTGTCAGTTGTGGCTTCTGCAAATATTTTTTTTCCCATTCTGTGGCTTGTCTTCTCATTCTCTTGACATTGTGTTTCAGAGAGCAGGTTTTTAATTTTAATAAAATCCAACTTAATTTTTTTTTCATGGATTGTGTCTTTGGTGTTATATCTAAAAAGTCACCACCATACCTGAGGTCACCTAGGTTTTCTCCTGTGTTACCTTCTAGGAGTTTATATTTGTTTTTTTTTATGTTTAGGTGTATGATCTATTTTGAATTTCTTTTTGTGAAGGCTGTAAGGTCTCTGCCTAAATTCATTTTTTTTGCATGTGGATGCTCAATTGTACCATTTGTTGAAAACACTATCTTTGCTCCATTGTATTGCTTTTGCTCCTTTGTCAAAGATCTAGTTGACTATACTTATGTGGGTCTATTTCTGGGCTCTATTCTATTCTTTTGACCTGTTTGTTTATTCTTTTCCCAATATTACACTGTCTTGATTACTTTATAACTTTGTAGTAAGTCTTGAAGTCAGGTAAGGTCAGTCCTCTAACTTTGTTCTTCTTCAGCACTATGTTGGCTATTTTTTTTCTGCCTTTCCATATAAACTTTAGCATCAGTTTGACAATGTCCACAAAATGACTTACTGGGATTTTGATGGGGATTACATTGAATCTATCGATCAAAGTAGGTAGAGCTGACGTCTTGATAATATAGTCTTCTTATCCATGAATGTGGAATATTTATTTAGTTCTTTGATCTTGTTCATCAGTTTTGTAGTTTTCCTTTTATAGATCTTATACATATTTTCTTAAACTTATACCTTAATATTTCATTTTGAAGTGCTAATATAAATGGTATTTTGTTTTTAATTTCAAATTGTGTGGAATATGGGAAAGGAATTGACCTTTGTACATTAACTTTGTATTCTTCAACCTTGTTGTAGTCACTTATTAGGTCCAGGAGATTTGTTGTTGTTGTTGTTTGTCAACTTCTTTCAGATTTTCTACATAGACAATCATGTCATCTGCAAACAAACAAGTTTTATTTTTTCTTCCCAATTTGTATACCTTTCCTTTTCTTGTCTTATTGCATGAGCTAGTGCTTCTAGTACAGTGTTGAAAAGGAGTGCTGAGAGGGGGCATCCTTGCCTTCTTCCTCCTAGTGGAAAGCTCTTCCTCTTCCATCTTAATGGGAAAGCTTCATGTTTCTCACCATTAAGTATGATGTTAGTATAGGGTTTTTTGTAGATTTTTTTTTTATCAAGGTGAGAAAGTTCCCCTCTCTTCTTAGTTTGCAGAGAGTTTTTCTCATGAATGTTAGATTTTTTCAAATGCTTTTTCTGCATCTATTGATGTGATCATGTGATTTTTTTTTAAGCTGTTGATGTTATGGATTACATTGATTTTCAAATGTTTAACCAGTCTTGCCTTGGATAAATCCCAATTTGTTGTCGTGTATAATTCTTTTGATACATTGTTGAATTTGATTTCCTAATGTTTTTTACTGAGGATTTTTGCATCTATATTTAAGAGAGATATTGGTCTATGTAATGTCTTTGGCTTTGGTATTAGGGTAATGCTGTCTTCATAGAATGAGTTAGGAAATATTCCTTCTTCTTGTATCCTCTGAAATAGATTGTAGAGAATTATTATGATTTCTTCCTTAAATGTCTAGTAGAATTCACCAGTGAACCCTTCTGGGCCTGGGGCTTTCTTTTTTGGAGGGTTATTAGTTATTGATTCAATTTCTTTGATATAATCCTATTCAGATGATCTGTTTCTTTTGTGAGTTTTGGCAAATTGTGTCTTTCAAGGAATTAGTCTATTTCATCTAGGTTTCATCATCAAATATGTGGGCATAGAGTTGTTCACAGTATTCCTTTATTGTCCTTTTAATGTCCTTGGGATATCTAGTGATGTTCTTTCTTTCACCTCTGTTACTAGTAATTAATAATTTTTTTCTTTCTTAACCTGGCTAGAAATTTGTCAATTTTATTGACCTTTATAAAGAAATAGCTTTTGGTTTCATTGATTTTTTTCTATTAATTTCCTGTTTTTAATTTCATTAATTTCTGCTCTAGTTTTTCTTTTCTGATGCTTACTTCAGATTTAATTGGCACTTCTTTCTCTAGTTCTCTAAGGTAGAAACTTAGATGATTAATTTTAGATCTTTCTTCCTTTCTAATATATTCACTCAATGCTATAAATTTCCCTCTGAACACTGCTTTGCTGCATCCCACAAATTTTGATAAGTTGTGTTTTAATTTTTTTTTTTTGCGGTACACGGACCTCTCACTGTTGTGGCCTCTCCCGTTGCAGAGCACAGGCACTGGACGTGCAGGCTCAGTGGCCATGGCTCATGGGCCTAGCTGCTCCATGGCATGTGGGATCTTCCCGGACCGGGGCACGAACCCGTGTCCCCTGCATCGGCAGGCGGACTCTCAACCACTGCGCCACCAGGGAAGCCCAGTTGTTGTGTTTTAATTTAATTCAGAATATTTTAAAATTTCTCTTGAGACTTCTTTGGCCCATGTGTTACTTGAAGTATGTTGTTTAATTTCCCTGTATTATGAGATTTTCCAGTTGCCTTTCTGTTATTGATTTCTAGTTTAATTAGAGCATGGTCTGAGGGAAGGCATTATATGATTTCTAGCTGTTAAAATTTGTTAACATACGTATTATAGCCCAGAATGTGGTCTGTCTTGGTGAATGTTCAGTGTGAGCTTGAGAACAAAGTGTATTCTGTTGCTGTTGGATGTAGTCTATAGATATTGATTATATCCAGTTGACTGACGATGCTGTTGAGTTTAACTGTGTCCTTACTGATTTTCTGCTTACTGAATCTGTCCACTTCAGAGAGAGGGGTATTGAAGTTTCCAACTATGATGATTGATTCATCTTTTTTTAAAAAATAAATTTATTTATATTTTAATTTTGGCTGCAGTGGGTCTTCGTTACTGTGCATGGGCTTTCTCTAGTTGCAGCAAGCGGGGGCTACTCTTTGCTGTGGTGCACAGGCTTCTCATTGCGGTGGCTTCTCTTGTTGCGGAGCACGGGCTCTAGGCACACGGGCTTCAGTACTTGTGGCATGTGAGCTCAATAGTTGTGGCTCTTGGGCTCTAGAGCGTGGGCTCAGTAGTTGTGGTGCATGGGCTTAGTTGCTCTGCGGCATGTGTGATCTTCCCAGACCAGGGCTCGAACCCGTGTCCCCTGCATTGGCAGGCAGATTCCTAACCACTGTGCCACCAGGGAAGTTCCTGATTCATCTTTTTTCCTTGCATTTCTATCAGTTTTGCCTCACAGTTTGATGCTCTGTTGTTAGGTGCATATGTATTTATGATTATTATGTCTTTTTTGGAGAACTGACCCCGCTATCATTATGTAATACACTTCTTAATCCCTGATAACTTTTCTTGCTTTGAAGTCTGCTCTGTCTGAAATTAATATGGCTACTCCTACTTTCTTTTTAAATATATTTATTTATTTTTGGCTGAGTTGGGTCCTCGTTTCGTGCGTGGGCTTTCTCTAGTTGCGGTGAGCGGGGGCCACTCTTCATCGCAGTGCGTGGGCCTCTCACTATCACGTCCTCTTGTTGCGGAGCACAGGCTCCAGACGCGCAGGCTCAGTAGTTGTGGCTTACGGGCCCAGTTGCTCCATGGCATGTGGGATCTTCCCAGACCAGGGCTCGAACCCATGTCCCCTGCATTGGCAGGCCGATTCTCATCCACTGCGCCACCAGGGAAGCCCCCTACTTTCTTCTGATTAGTGTTAGTATGGTATATTTTTCTCTACCCATTTACTTTTTTTTTGGCTGCACTGTGTATCTTGCGGGATCCTAGTTCCCTGACCAGAGATTGAACCTGTGCCCTTGGCAGTGAAAGTGCAGAGTCCTAACAACTGGACCTCCAGGGAATTCCCTCCACCTGTTTACTTTTAATCCATATATGTCTTAATATTTAAAGTGGAGTTCTTTCTTATTTATTGATATTAAAGTGGTTTTCATATAGTTGGGTCTTATTTTTTGATCCAGTGTGACAAACTCTCTTTTCATTGGTGCATTCCGACCACTGATGCTTGAAGTGATTATTGATCTACTTGGATTAATACCTACCATATTTGTTACTGTTTTCTAATTCTTGCTCTTTTTATTTGTTCCTATCTTCATCCTCCATCTCCATTCTTTTTCTGCCTTTTTTGGCTTTACTTGAGCATTTTATATGATTCCATCTTCTCTCCTTTCTTAGCATTTCAGTTATACTTCTTTTTCTTCATTTTTAAAAAATTTAAAAACTTAGTTGTTGCCCTAGCGTTTGCAATATACATTTACAGCTAACCTAGTGAGAGTATTTTATGATTACAAAATAATCCTAATTCTTCCCTTTTGTCTGTTATCATTGCTGTCATTCATTTCACTTGTACATAAGCATGCATAGCATGTATATCTATATGTTATATATACATGTTTTTGAATACAGTGTTGCTATTATTGTTTTGAACAAACATTAGATCAATCAAGAATAATAAATAAAAATAAATAAGAAATATAAAGATTTTTCACTTATTCTTTCTCGGATGTACTTCCTTTCTTTATGTAGATCAGTTTCTGACCTGTATCACTTTTTTTTTCTCTCTCTCTCTAAAGAACTTCTTTTAACATTTCTGGCAAGGCACATCTACTGACAACAAATTACCTCAATTTTTGTTTGTCTGAGAAAAACTTTATTTCTCCTTCACTTTTTTTTTGCACACTATTTAAAAAATTATTTTTTATTGAGGTACAGTTGATTTACAATATTATATTAGTTTCAGGTGTGTAACAGTGATTCAAGTTTTATAGATTATATACCATTTATAGTTATAAAATATTGGCTATATTCCCCGTGCTCTAGCTTATGTCCTTGTAGCTTATTTAGTTTGTGCCTCTTAACCTCCTACCCTTATCTTTCCCCCTCCCTCTTCCCTCTCCCCATTAGTTACCATTAGTTTGTTCTCTATATCTGTGGGTCTGCTTTTTGTTACATTAGTTAATTTTTTAGATTCTGCATATAACTGATAACATGCAGTATTTGTCTTTCTCTGACTTATTTCAGTAAGCATAATACCCTCCAAGTTCATCCATGTTGTTACAGATGGCATTCTTTTTTATGGCTGAGTACTGTTCCACTGTAGGTGTTTATGTATGTGTGTGTATGTATGTACGAATGTATGTATGTATACATACCACATCTTCTTTATCCATTTGTCTGTTGATGAACAGTTAGGTTGCTTTCTAATGCTGCTATGAACATTGGGGTGAGTATATCCTTTTGAATTAGTGTTTTCATTTTCTTCAGATATATACCCCGGAGTGGAATTGCTGGATCATATGGTAGTCCTATTTTTATTTTTATGAGGAACCCCCATACTGTTTTCCACAGTGGCTGTACCAATTTACATTCCCACCAGCATTGTACAAGGTTTCCCTTTACTCCACATCCTCACCAACATTCGTTATTTGTGTTTTTTGATGGTAGCCATTCTGATCAGTATGAGATGGTACCTGAGGGTGGTTTTGATTTGTATTTCTCGTTAGTGATGTTGAGCATTTTTTCATGAGCCTGTGGGCTATCTATATGTCTTCTTTATAAAAAGGTCTTCTGCCCATTTTTTAATTGGGTTATTTTTTGAAATTGAGTTGTATGAGCTGTATGTATATATCTATATATCTATAGATATTGATATTAACCCCCTTATTGGCCATATCATTCGCAAATATTTTTTCCCGTTCAGTATGTTGTCTTTTCGCTTTGTTGATCGTTTCCTTTGCTGTGAAAGAGCTTTTAAGTTTAACGAGGACCCATTTGTTTATTTTTGCTTTTGTTTCCTTTGCCTTAGGAGACTGATGCAAAAAATATTGCTATAATTTATGTCAAAGTGTGTTCTGCCTATGTCATCTTCTAGAAGTTTTATGGGTTTTGATCTTATGTTTAGGTCTTTAATCACTTTTGGGTTTATTTTTGTATATGATGTGAGAAAATGTTCTATTTCATTCTTTTGCATGTAGCTGTCCAGTTTTCCCAGAAGCACTTATTGAAGAGGCTGTCTTTTCTCCATTGTATATTCTTGCCTCCTCTGTTGTAGATTAATTGACCATAAGTGCATGGGTTTATTTCTGAGCTCTCTATTCTCTTCCATTGATCTATATATCTGCTTTTGTGGCAGTATCCTACTTTGATTACTGTAGCTTTGTAGTGTAGTCTGAAGTCAGGGAGCATGATTCCTCCAGGTTTGTTCTCTCAAAACTGTTTTGGCGGGCTTCCCTGGTGGGGCAGTGGTTAAGAGTCCGCCTGCCGATGCAGGGGACACGGGTTCGTGCCCCGGTCCGGGAGGATCCCACGTGCCGCAGAGCGGCTGGGCCTGTGAGCCATGACCGCTGAGCCTGCGCGTCCGGAGCCTGTGCTCTGCAATGGCAGAGGCCACAACAGTGAGAGGCCTGTGTACCACCAAAAAACAAAAAAACAAAAAACAAAAAACTGTTTTGGCTACTTGGGGTCTTTTTAGTGTTTCTATACAAATTTTAAGATTATTTTTTCTAGTTCTGTGAAAAATGCCATTGGTATTTTGACAGGGATTGCATTGAATCTGTAGATTGCCTTGGGTAGTATGGCCATTTTAACAATGTTAATTCTGCCAATCCAAGAACACGGTTTATCTTTCCATCTGTTTGTGTCATCTTCAGTTTCTTTCATCAGTGTCTTACAAGTTTTCTACAGGTCTTTTACCTCCTTAGGTAGGTTTATTGCTAGGTATTTTATTCTTTTTGATGTTATGGGATTGTTCCCTTAACTTCCCTTTCTGATAGTTTGTTGTTAGTGTATAGAAATGCAACAGATTCTGTGTATTAATTATATATTCTACAACTTTACTGAATTCATTGATGAGCTCTAATAGATTTTTGGTGGTATCTTTAGGATTTTCTATGTATAATATCATGTCATCTGCAAAGACTGTCAGTTTTGCTTTTCCCTTTCCAATTTGGATTTCCTTTATTTTTTTCCTTGTCCAATTGCTGTGGCTAGGACTTCCAATACTATGTTGAATAAGAGTGGTGAGAGGGGGCATCCTTGTCTTGCTCCTGATCTTAGAGGAAATGCTTTCAGCTTTTCACCATTGAGTATGATGTTATCTGTGGGCCTGTCTTATATGTCCTTTATTCTGTTGAGGTATGTTCCCTCTATACCCACTTTCTGGAGAGTTTATAAATGAATGTTGAGTTTTGTTAAAAACTTTTAACACATCTATTGAGATGATCATATGGTTTTTAGTCTTCAGTTTGTTGATGTGGTGTATCATATGGATTGATTTGCAGATATTGAACTGTCCTTGCATCCCTGGGATAAATCCCACTTGATCATGGGGTCTGATCCTTTTAATGTATTGTTGGATTCAGTTTGCTAATATTTTGTTGAAGATTTTTGCATCTATGTTCATCAGTGATACTGACCTGTAATTTTCTGTGTGTGTGTGCATGTGTGTGTGCATGGTACTTTTGTCTGGTTGTGGTATTAGTGTGATGCTGGCCTCATAGAATGAGTTCATAAGTGTTCCTTCACCTGTGAAGCAAATCTGGTCCTCAACTTTTATCTCTTGGGAGGGTTCTTTTGTTTGTTTTTAATTACTGATTCAGTTTCATTACTGGTAATTGGTCTCTTCATATTTTCCATTTCTTCCTGGTTCAGTCTTGGGAGATGGCACATTTCTAGGAATTTGTCCATCCCTTCTAGGGTATCCGTTTTATTGGCATATAATTGTTCACAGTAATCTCTTATGATCCTTTGTATTATGTGGTGTTGGTTGTAACTTCTTTTTCATTTCTAATTTTATTGGTTTGGCTCCCCTCTCTTTTTTTCTTGAGGAGTCTGGCTAAAGGTTTATCAATTTTGTTTATCTTTTCAAAGAACCAGCTCTTAGTTTCATTGATCTTTTTTATTTTTTAAAGCTTTATTTCATATCCGCCCTGATCTTTCTTCCTTCCTTCTATTAATTTTCGGTTTTATTCTTTTTTCTAGTTCCTTTAGGTGTAAGGTTAGGTGGTTTGTTTGAGGTAAGCTTGTATCACTATAAACTTGCCTCTTAGAACTGTTTTTCTTGTGTCCTATAGATTTTGGATCATTGTGTTTTCATTTTCATTTGTCTTCAGGTATTTTTTTTTATTCTTTGATTTCTTCAGTGATCCATTGGTTATATAGTTGCATATTGTTTAGCCTACAAGTGTTTCTGGGTTTTAGCGGGGTTTTTTTCCCTCATGGTTAATTTCTAGTCTCATAGCATTCTGGTCGGAAAAGATGCTTGATATGATTTCAATTTTCTTAAGTTTACCAAGGCTTGTTTTGTGGCCTAGCATGGAATCAGTCTGTCTATCCTGGAGAATGTTCCATGTGCACTTGAATGTGTATTCTGTTGCTTTTGGATGGAATGTTCTCTCTCTCTCTCTCTCTCTCTCCCTCCCTCCCTCCCTCCCTCCCTCTCTCTCTCTCTATATATATATATATCTCAAGTCCATCTAGTCTAATGTGTCATTTAAGGCCAGTGTTTCTATATTGATTTTCTGTCTGGATGATCTGTCCATTGATGTAAGTAGGGTGTTAAAGTTCCCTACTACTATTGTGTTACTATAAATTTCTCGCTTTATGTCTGTTAATATTTGCTTTATGTATTTAGGTGATCCTATTTTGGGTGCATCTATGTTAACAATTGTTATATATTCTTCTTGGATTGATCCCTTGATCTATGTCCTCAGAGTGAGCTCCAGTTGCCACCTTCCTCTCCAAGACTCTCCAAGATCAACAGGTAGGTCTGAACCAGGCTCCTTTCAAATGACTACTTCTGCCCTGGGTCCCAGAGTATGTGAGATTGTGTGTGTACCCTTTGAGAATGGAGTCTCTATTTCTCATAGCCTTCTGGATCTCCTGAAATTAAAGCCCCACTAGTCTTCAAAGCCAAATGTTCTGGAGTTTCATCTTCCTGGTGCAGAACCCCTGGGCTGGGGAATCTCATGTGTGGGCTCAGACCCTCACTGAGGGAGAGCCTCTGCAATTGTAATTGTTATTCCCATTTCTGGGTCAGTCACCTGAGAGTATGTGTCTTGACTATACCATGATTCCACCCTTCCTACCTGTTTTGTTGTGGTTCCTTCTTTATATCTTTAGTTGTAGAAGATCTTTTCTGGTAGGTTCTGGTCTTTTTCATTGATAGTTTTTCTGTAAATAGTTGTAATTTTGGTGTGCCCAGAGAGAAGCTCAGGGTCTTTCTACTCCAACATCGTGTAACTCCTCCTCCCTTCACTTTTTAAAAAAATCTTTTTTTAAAGGTTACATACTGTGTAATTCCATTTATTTGATTTTTTTTAATAAATTTATTTTTGGCTGTGTTGGGTCTTTGTTGCTGCACGTGGGATTTCTCTAGTTGCAGTGAGCAGAGGCTACTCTTTGTTGTGGTGCGCAGGCTTCTCATTGCAGTGGCTTCTCGTTGCAGAGCACAGGCTCTAGGCACGCGGGCTTCAGGAGTTGCAGCACGTGGGCTCAGTAGTTGTGGCTTGCAGGCTCTAGAGCACAGGTTCAGTAGCTGTGGCGCACAGGCTTAGTTGCTCCGCGGCATGTGGGATCTTCCCAGACCAGGGCTTGAACCCATGTCCCCTGCATTGGCAGGCAGATTCTCAACCACTGCACCACAAGGGAAGCCCCACTTTTTTTTAAAATGAATTTATTTATTCATTTATCTTTGGCTGCGTTGGATCTTCATTGCTGCACGCAGACTTTGTCTAGCTGCAGTGAGCGGGGGCTACTGTTTGTGGCAGTGTGCGGGCTTCTCATTGCAGTGGCTTCTCTTGTTGCAGAGCACGGGCTCTAGGCACACGGGTTCCCCTGGAGTTTTAAACTCAGAGTTGTCCACACTGAACCTCCAGCAATTTGTCAATTATGATTCAGGTTTCCCTACCCCCAGGATTGGTTCCCACAGAGGTTACTGCTCCAGTATGTTGTGGTTTTCTGTATATGCCTGTCAGTCTCTCCAATTTTGGAGACAGTACTTTGTCCTGTGACCTTACTTTACTTCCCTTACAGATCTAGGAAGAGTTACTTTCAGTTTGTTAGCTGTTTACTCACTGTTATGATGGACTGGCAATGTATAACCTTCTTACATGCAGGACTGGAAACTGGAAGTCTAGAATTCTTGGGTCAAAGCAATTTGCTTTGTCATCATAATTATCAAAGAGAGGCCTGATGACTACAACAGTGTTAACTTGTACATAACCTGTTTTTTGGCACCTGGCAGCTTTTAGGATTTGTTAATCATTGTTGTTTTGAAATTTTGCCTTTTAAAAATTCATCTGGTTCTGTGCTATATGGAGATGAACCCTTTAATCCTAAGACTTTTCAGACAAAAAAGAAACAAAAATGCATTCTACTCTGTCTCTCTACATTCTTTTATCTCCTTTCTGTTTAGTCATGTATTGGAATATTTGGACCTATCCCTGTGTCTTTTAGCTTTCCTTGGTATTTTCTCCATCTATACTTCTAGGTTGTGTAATGAGAGTCTTGCCAGATCATCCTGCTCACAGCTTTGCTCTTAAGTTGTACCCCTCTACCATTCAGCCTGTCTTATGTTTTTATTTAATGGCTATATCTTATTCTATGCCCTTGTGATATCAAATACACTTATTGTCCTCTTCTGTGGATTTTGTTTTTTCGAAGTTTTTCTTTGGGCCTTTCTTGAAGTATTTTGGTGATTCATAGTTGTAATTTGTTTGGTTGCTTATTTAATATCTGATTTTTAGATTTGAGAGCCCCTTTTTATGGATCTTGTTCTGTTTATCAAAGACAGTGATGAGAGAGGTAGGCTGTGCTGCCAGGTAAGGACAGATCAGTATTTTGATTCTGGGCATAGGCTTCTCTTTTCTTCTTGACGGTAAGCAAGTACCTGGGGGGCACTGCTCTACGTCTCCAGCTCCACTGGCTTCACCCACTGTTATGTTATAGGCTGGGTACAGACACCCCATCAGCCCCCAACTTGGCCCATGTTTGGAGGATGGGACTTGTTTAGTTATTCTCAGCTCCCTAATGACTCACCCTGCCCAGCATCCACGGGCACCCTCCTGCTTTTTTGCACCTATTGGTTCTGGGTTCCAAACCATTCCTCCCTTTGCAGTAGCCTACCTGTTTTGTGTTGTGATTTTCTCATTTTATTTGCCAGTAACTTTGATCCCCTGGGCTCTCTTTCTGGCAGTCCTCAAAATTTCAATTCCATTGCTAGCCCTCTCATTTCTCAGTGCCGTAGCAGAGTTTCTTGTTCTACTCTAGCACCTTATGGAATTTAGGATTGAAAGAGACAGTAGATTCTTCTGTTCCACCTGCCATCTTGATCCAATCTCACTATTACCATGTTAAGCAACAGAAAAAGAACTTCTGTAGCCTGCCTTTCGTTCCGGTTAATTTTCTTGAAAAGAACTAGTGTTGCAGTGGCTCCTGGGCTGGTCCTATAGTTACAAAAAGTGCTGTACCACTAGCCACTCGCGAACAGTATTATTTACAAGGAATTACTGAAATATCAGCTGTTTACTCTGCTTCCTAGTATGCACAATTTTGTGATGAACCTATTGATACTCAAAAGCATATCCTAGCAGTGAACACTCTTGGGGTCATAAAATAGTATTCAGTAATAACCAATTTTATTTGCAATGAAGGAGAGATTAGAGACAATAGAACTATCTTAAAAACTACTCAGTTGATTCAGTTGGTCAGCTTCATGGCAGAGTAAGACATTCCTCTTTTTTGTCCCTCCCATTTAAACAATGAATTAGACATCCATCCACAAACAAAAGCACTGCTGTGGGAACAAGCACCATATGTCAAGGGACCCAGAAGGAGTCTCACTGACCTGTTAATCCAGTAACGGGCTGTGGAACAAGCAACGGTGTCCCAAACCCTCTTGTCCAGTCAGTCAGAAAAAAACCCTGGAGAGTGACCTGGGCAGATACACATGGTTAGGAGAAAATTTACAGAAATCCAGACTTTCCAAGGGGAGATTTCAGCCCACCATCAGAGAAGGAAAATCAAACAAACAAAAAAACCCCAAGTCTCGTTGACAGTTTGAGGGACTTTCCCAGTGCTGCCCCCCACCTCCAAGGCAACACTGCAAAAGGGGCTGAACTATCCAGCGGTGGCAACCTCTGTTGGGAAAAAAGGGAGCAGTGAGTGAGTGCCCAGCTACCCCAGTGATGGAGAACACAGCAGGATAAACCCGTTTCTCTCCAGCAGTACCCAAAGTACTGAGGCAGGACCTCTATGACTAGGGGGTTAGCAGGAAAGAGGCAGATAAGAAAATCAAAAGGCATTAAAGGAATGCAGTTTCTGCTGACAGCATTCAGGACTTTAGCAGGAAGTCTACCCACAAGCCTCAGGGAGTGCCTCACCCAAGGATCACCCTACTGGATCCATGGGCATCCCCAATGCCCCAGGTGCTAAACTCATACCTTCCCCACTCTGCGTTCAGCTCCTTATGCACTCTTGGGGTGCAGCTGCAAGAGCAAGTCCAGTGAACACTATCAGAAAAAAAGACCAGGATAGGTGGGCAAGGGAGAAACCACAAACTTGAGGTATAGCGCCACCCTCTGGAAAACAAAAGAGACTTCCGGCAGCCAGTCTGGTGAGTGGTAAGAACCAGAGAAGACATAAACGCTTAAGAACTCTAACCTACCTAAGGAGACAAAAGACCTGTATGCAGAAAACTATAAGACACTGATGAAGGAAATTAAAGATGATACCAACAGATGGAGAGAGACACCATGTTCTTGGATTGGAAGAATCAACATTGTGAAAATGACTATACTACCCAAAGCAATCTACATATTCAATGCAATCTCTAACAAATTACCAATGGCATTTTTCACAGAACTAGAACAAAAAATGTCACAATTTGTATGGAAACACAAAAGACCCCGAATAGCCAAAGCAATCTTGAGAAAGAAAAACGGAGCTGGAGGAATCAGGCTCCCTGACTTCAGACTATACTACAAAACTACAGTAATCAAGACAGTATGGTACTGGCACAAAAACAGAAATATAGATCAATGGAACAGGATAGAAAGACCAGAGATAAACCCACGCACATATGGTCACCTTATCTTTGAAAAATGAGGCAAGACTATACACTGGAGAAAAGCCAGCCTCTTCAATAAGTGGTGCTGGGAAAACTGGACAGGTACATGTAAAAGTATGAAATTAGAGCACTCCCTAACACCATACACAAAAATAAATTCAAAATGGATTAAAGACCTAAATGTAAGGCCAGACACTATAAAACTCTTAGAGGAAAACATAGAACACTGTGACATAAATCACAGCAAGATTCCTTTTGACCCACCTCCTAATGGAAATAAAAACAAAAATAAACAAATGGGACCTAATGAAACTTAAAAGCTTCTGCACAGCAAAGGAAAACATAAACAAGATGAAAAGACAACCCTCAGAATGGGAGAAAATATTTGCAAATGAAGCAACTGACAAAGGACTAATCTCCAAAATTTACAAGCAGCTCATGCAGCTCAATATCAAAAAAACAAACAACCAAATCCAAAAATGGGCAGAAGACCTAAATAGACATTTCTCCAAAGAAGATATACTGATAGCCAACAAACACATGAACGAATGCTCAATATCACTAATCATTAGAGAAATGCAAATCAAGACTACAATGAGGTATCACCTCATCAGAATGGCCATCATCAAAAAATCTACAAACAATAAATGCTGGAGAGGGTGTGGAGAAAAAGGGAACCCTCTTGCACTGCTGGTGGGAATGTAAATTGATACAGCCACTATGGAGAACAGTATAGAGGGTCCTTAAAAAACTAAAAATAGAACTACCTTATGACCCAGCAATCCCACTCCTGGGCAAATACCCTAAGAAAACCATAATTCAAAAAGAGACATGTACCACAATGTTCACTGCAGCACTATTTACAATAGCCAGGACATGGAAGCAACCTAAGTGTCCATTGACAGACGAATGTATAAAGAAGATGTGGCACATATATACAATGGAATATTACTCAGCCATAAAAAGAAATGAAATTGAGTTAGTTTTAGTGAGGTGGATGGACCTAGAGTCTGTCATACAGAGTGAAGTAAGTCAGAAAGAGAAAAACAAATACCATATGCTAACACATATATATGGAATCTAAAAAAAAAAAAAGGTTATGAAGAACCTAGGGGCAGGACAGGAATAATGACACAGATGTAGAGAATGGACTTGAGGACACAGGGAGGGGAAAAGGTAAGCTGGTACGAAGTAAGAGAGTGGCATGGACATATATACACTACCAAATGTAAAACAGATAGCTAGTGGGAAGCAGCCACATAGCACAGGGTGATCAGCTCAGTGCTTTTGTGACCACCAAGAGGGGTGGGATAGGGAGGGTGGGAGGGAGATGCAAGAGGGAGGAGATATGGGGATATATATGTATAGCTGATTCATTTTGTTATAAAACAGAAATGAACACACCATTGTAAAGCAATTATACTCCAATAAAGAGTTTAAAAAAATAAAGCTTAAGAATTCTGCCACAAGAAGGGGCAAGAAGAGTGCAGCAGGTATTCCTATACAAAGGCAAAGAAATCTCCAGATATAACAGCTCCAAATAACAGTATACCCCACATCTGAAGCCACACAGTAAAGATTTAACTAAGATGTCAGCTACTTCAAATGTGAAAGCAGCAGTACCAAACTATAAGGAACATGAAAAATCAAGGAAACACGTCATCACCAAAAGAATAATTTTCCAATAACTAAGCTCAAAGGTATGGAATTTTGTGATCTAGCTGACAACTCAAAATAGCTGTTTTGAAGAAATTCAATTACAAGAAAATTCAGTCAAATCCGGAAAAGAGGTACATGAACAAGATATTTACCCAAGGGATAGATATTATAAAAAAGAACTAAAGTCTGGAGCTGGAGGAATTCAATAAAAGAAATGAAAAATGCAACAGAGAGCATCTGCAGCAGAGTGAAGCAAATGGAAGACAGGATACGTGACCTAGAGGACAGGAATTTTGAAATAACAGAGCAGAACAAAGATAAATGAATCAAAAGAGTAAAGAAAGCCACTGTTATCTATAAGATTCCATCGAAAGAACAAATATATGAATAATCAATGTTCCAGAAGCAGTAGAGAGGAAGAAGGGGAGAGAAAATTTATTTAAAGATATGATAGTTGAGCAGAAACCTGGGGAGAGATTTGGATATCCAAGTTCATGAAGCTAACAGGTCACCCTATGATCTCAATGGAAAAAGACCTTCTTTAAGACATTATAATGAATCTGTCAAAAAATCAGAAAAGCAGCCAGGAAAAAAAGATTGTAACATACAAAGAAACCCCCATTAGGCTATTAGTGGAAATACAAAACAATCAGAAAACAAAGAATAAGATGGCATTAGTAAGCCTTTGCATATCAATAACGCTAAATATAAATGGATTGAATTCACCAAACAAGAGGTACAAAGCAGCTAGATGGATTGAAAAAAAAAAAAAAGATCCAACTATATGCTGCCTACAAGAAACTCAGTTCAGCTTGAAGGACACACAGGCTCAAAGTTGCAGGATATACGGATATAAAATCAACATACAGAATCAGTTGCATTTATATATACCAGTAAGAAAACAACTGAAAAGAAATAAAATTATCCCATTTACAATAGCATCAAAAACAATAAAACATTTAGGAATAAATTTAACAAAGGAAGTGAAAGATCTGTACAATGAAAACCACAGGACTTTGATGAAATTGAAAAAGTCACAAACAAATAGAAAGATATTCTGTGCTCACAAATTGGAAGAATTAATACTGTTAAAATGTCCATATTACCCAAACCCATCTATAGATTCAATGCAATCCCTATCAAAATTCCCATGGCATTTTTCACAGAAATAGAAGAAACAATCCTAATGTTCATATGGGATCAAAAAAGACCCTAAAGAGCCAAAGCAATCCTGAGAAAGAAAAAAGCCAGAGGCATTACACTTCCTGATTTCAAACTATACTACAAAGCTATAGTAATTAAAACAGTATGGTACTGGCATAAAAACAGACACATAGACCAACGGAAAAGAATAGAGAGCCCAGAAATAACCCCCTGCATAAACAGTCACCTAATATTTGACAAGGGAGCCAAGGACACTGAGGGGGGAAAGAACAGTTTCTGCAACAAATGGTGTTGGGAAAATTGGATAACCACATGCAGAAAAATGAAATTGGACCCCTATCTTACACCACTCACAAAAATTAACTCAAAATAGATTAAAGACTTAAAAAGAAGACCTGACACCATAAAACTCCTAGAAGAAAACATACAGAAGAAGCTCCTTGATAATGATCTGTGCAATATTTTGGACATGACACCAAAAGCACAAGCAACAAAAGAAAAATCAACAAGTGGGACTATATCAAACTAAAAAGTTTCTGCACAGCAAAATATCAAAAAAAAAAAAAAGGCAACATATGGAATGGGAGACAGTGTTTGCAAACCATATATCAAATAAGAGATTAATATCCAAAATATGTAAAGAAATCATACAACTTAATAACAAAAACTCAAATAATCTGACTAAAAAATGGATGTAGGAACCAAATACACACTTTTCCAAAGAAGATATCCAGATGGACAACAGGCACATGGCAGGGTGCTCAACATCACTAATCATCAGGGAAATGCAAATCAAAACCTCATACCTGTTAGAACGGGTGTCATCAAGAAGACAAAAGAGGGACTTCCCTGGTGGCACAGTGGTTAGGAGTCTGCCTGCCAATGCAGGGGACATGAGTTTAAGCCCTGGTCCAGGAAGATCCCACATGCCACGGAGCAACTAAGCCCGTGCGCCACAACTACTGAGCCTGCACTCCAGAGCCCGCAAGCCACAACTACCGAAGCCCGCATGCCACAACTACTGAAGCCCACGTGCCTAGAGCCCGTGCTCTGCAACAAGAGAAGCCACCGCAATGAGAAGTCCGCGCACTGTAACGAAGAGTAGCCCCTGCTCACCACAACTAGAAAAAGCCAGCATGCAGCAACGAAGACCCAACGCAGCCAAAAATAAATAAATAAATTTATGGGAAAAAAAAGACAAAAGTGTTGTAAGCATGTGAGGGTGAGGGAACCCTTGTACACTGTTGGTGGGAACATAAATTGGTACAGCTACTATAGAAAACACTACAACAATTCCTCAGAAAGTTAAAAATAGAACTACCATACGACCCAGCAATTCCACCTCTGGGTATATATCCAGAGAAATGAAAACAGGACATTGAAGAGATATATACACTCCTATGTTTATTGCTGCATTATTCACAATAGCCAAGAGATGGAAACAACCTAAATGTCCATCAACAGATGAATGGATAACATATATATTATCTTATATATATATATAGTTTATATATCTATAGCTTTATACACACACACACACAATGGAGTATTATTCAGCCATGAGAAAGGAGGAAATCCTGCCATTTGTGACAACATGTAGCTAATGCTACACCTGTATCATGCTACACCTATTTATGTATTGCAATATATAAACATATCAAATCAACACATTGTACACCTTAAACTTACACAATTTATATGTTAATTATACCTCAATAAAAATAAATTTTTAAAAACCTACTCTGTTGACTTTAGGAAAACGCCCAGCACTGCCTTTAGCTGCCTCATTTGAGAGGGCCTCTTAAATCAAGAATTCTACGTCTAGGCCCTCCTGTAGCTGTGTCCCCATCTGCAGGGCCAATAGGATATGACCATATGGAGCCCATTTCGTTCCATTCAAGGTCATGTTCAAGGCACCCGGGACTCAAATTTCCTGCCTAGACAGGTCAGCTTCCATGGCCTGCATGAGCCTCTTCAGTCAGGCCCATTTTCCCAAAATCGCACCCTAATATCTAACGGTGGCCAAGAGGTGGCCATTTGCAGAGGGATAGAACTTAGGCATGTAGGCTGAAGAATCTACAAATGTTCCTTAGTGGCTCGTAAGAGATGGAGCAGTGGAAGAGGAGAGGAATGGGCTGTGGGCTGGCTGTCTCCTGGCTGCTACCTTCTGACATGGAATTCTGAGAAGTCTGAAAATTCTGAAAGCCAAGCTGTCTATGCATGTTGTTGTGAACATAATTTAATATCTTGTTAGCTTGATTTTATTACATAAAAATATTTTCACCTATTGCCTCAGGCCCTGAAAATGTTAGGGGAGGACCTAGGAAGGAGAAAGGTAGTGATTGCTAAGTGGATTTCAGGCAGAGTCCTTGTTAATAGAGATGCCACAAGGAAGTCCTGATCAGTTGTAGGTTAAGTCACTTACAGCTACCACCATCTTCTTTAGCCAGTGGACACTTACATTCCATATCTAATCTATTTCTTCCTGAAGTTTGAGTCAACCAGGACAACAGAAAGTTCTAGGATCACTTTGTAGGTTCCTAGAAGCCAGAAGACTAATCCTAATTCCTCTGTTTCTTACAGAGTTACAACATCTTATGGTCTTCTAAGCCTGTGGCACTGTATGTAGGCTTATCTGAGTAAAAAACTGACTTGTTGACTAAGATCATAAAGGCAGTGTAGTACAGTGTTTAAGAACACAACTGTATCATCAGACTGCTTAGGTGCAGTTCCTAGATTGTGAGTCAATTAATGTCCCTAAGCACAGTGCCAATATGCTGGACCTGGTTTGCACCAGCTCAGTGACAGCCCATTATATGTTTATCCTTCCAACTCCATGTTCAGTGACATCACATTGGTAGTCTGCTATTGGCCATGATGGAAGCATTTACACCACAGAAATTGGGTTCAAATTAGTTTCTGTTTTTTAACTTAGTAATCACAATAGTTCCCACATTATAGGGGAGCTAGGATGAGAACGTGTGTGTGTGAGTGTGTGTGTATGTATATGTGTGTGTGTATAACCATGTAGCAAATGCTCAGTAAGTGCTACCAGTTATTAATACATGGTCAGAATGTACTAAGGCCAGAGTTTATAAGGCAGAGGAAACAAACTCTGGAAACAAGAGACATACACTTCCATTACGTATAAAGTGTTGGTATAAGACCTTTGAGTACATCTTTCCAATCCTATTCCTTTGAAACTTATTTCATACTGGTTTTGTGGTCTTTCTCAGTAGAGGAAGCAGAAGAAAAAAAAAAAAAAGCTAAGATAAGATTAGACAGGAATCCTAACTGGTCAAGCCTTTTGTGGTAAAGCATAAGTGTCAGCAGAGATCTCTGAATTTGTAAAAGCTTGTTTTTAACCTCTAACAGCCAAGAGATAGAGCCTATAAACTTGTAGGAGCTACTGAAGAGCAGCAGTAAGTGAACCTGTTGAAAGTTCTCATCACCTCTCATTACAGCAATGCCTCAGAGTTGTACAGTGCTTCATTTTCACACACATTCTGGGTTATTTCCATAACAGCCCTGTGAAGTGGCAGATGTGGAAATAAGTTTACAGAGAGGAAGCCAATTGCTCAAAGGTATGGTTAACTGAGTTTCAACACAAGTTGACTCTAAGTCTAAGATACTTTGAACTAGAAATACAACCTCAGCACCCCCATGTTTTGAAGGGGTTCATCTACAAACCAAACATTAGGATTTAGTAGTCAGTTGTTTCCTCCCAGTTGACATAATTCCAACTAAAGCACAATATCTTGATATTCAATTAGCCTTTTAGGGCTTTTGATCTATGTGGATGTATTATTCTAGTTATTCTCATGTAACACTGATATGATAGCAGCATCCACTTTACAACAGTTGATGAAGGCCTAGAGAAATGAAGGACTTGCCTAAAATAAGGAGCAGGAAAACCCAAGGGTAACCTTCTACTAATCACACTGTACTCCTTATCTGATTTTCAGCACAAAATACAAAAGTCCTTTTTCTCACCTGATACAAATTCTCCTTAAGCTCCTGAGTTTCCGAAGGGCTAAGGCCATTTCTTTTGCCTTGGAAGATGAAGGGTCCTCCAAATCCATCTAATGACCCTCAATGTACTGACAAATTCAGGAGTGTATCAAACATTACTAGAAATGAGGCCCATTAAGAAGGGCCTAGCTGGGACTTCCCTAGTGGCACAGTGGTTAAGAATCCACGTGCCAATGTAAGGGACACGGGTTCGATCCCTGGTCCGGGAAGATCCCACATGCCGTGGAACTAAGCCCGTGCACCACAACTACTGAGCCCGCACTCTAGATCCCGAGCCACAACTACTGAAGCCTGCGCACCTAGAGCCTATGCTCCGCAACAAGAGAAGTCCCCACAATAAGAAGCCCATGCACCGCAACGAAGAGTAGCTCCTGCTCGGCGCAGCTAGAGAAAGCCCGTGCACAGCAACAGGCCCGACACAGCCAAAAATAAATAAATATAAATAAATTTATTAAAGAAAAAAAAGAAGGGCCTAGTCATTTTACCAAGTTTCTTGCTCAATTAGTATTCATTAACAAGTCAGGTTTTGACTTATTTCTGGAAATCATATTTTGGATACAATGGGACAGCAGAGATCTACTAATCTAGATATGAGTTAGATAAAAGCTATTCCTGCAGACCTAATTTTAGGGCTTCCTCTACGCCTGGCAACCAAACACAGATCCTCAAGGACCGAAGCTCCTCTTTCTAGTGACCATCTTCCTAAAATGAGCCTGTCTTATTTCCAAGGGGACTGACCCTAGGGAAGACGGATGGGTACTTCATAAGTTGTAACAGTTGAGTAACTACTGTTCCCCAGATTTTCGTGGAAGTGACTAATTCCAGTTCTACTACTATGTAGCTGGATCAAGTTTGTTTTCTCATTGATTTGAAAAAGGGGTTCCACCTCCCCTTTTCTAAGGCTCCAGATATGTTAGTTATGTAACTAACATAAGAGCAAGAGCTGAGTATCAGCTGGAAACTGAGTGGGTCATTTTTTTCTACTAGCATAATTTGTAATTCTACCGTAGAGTGCAGTAAGAGAAAGTACTCCTAGGAAAAGTATTATTAAGGACAATTAATATTTCTCCCTCGGTTCACTTCTACTCCTAAACATCTGAGAGTTCAAGTTGTGACGTGATTTCTTAAAATTAAAAAAACTTTTTCTTGAACACCGAGCCACCTAATCCTTAGATCAGCTCTTGTTACAATGCACAGATGGCTACATAAAATGGTCTCTCTCCATTCTTATATTCTTAAAAAAAAAAAAAAAATCCCTTATTTGTTTGGTACTTCATAATATACAAGTCTTCACATATATCTCATGTAACCTTCACAGAAAGCAAATATTTTCATCACGTAACATGAGAATACTGATCCTTGTCCCAGGTGATATTACTGGTAATGGGGAGTTTCAGAAATAGAACTTGGGACCTTTGAGCCCAGTATTCTTTTTTTCCATATACCAAGCCACCCTTAAGTATAAAAGATTTTGATCCAAAGCATTTCTATTTGTTCAGAAAAGAATTTTTTTTTTAATCTACTACAAAAATTCACAAAAGATAAAATTACTCGCCATCAAAGCCTTACTGGTGGTACACTGATTTCCGGAGTCACAGAGTCGGGTCTCAGCATGTTCAGCACCACGTGGGTGTGTTCCACACCTACACAATCACTGCCCCACAGCTTTCCAACCAAATCAAGTGCATTACAAGAGAGGCAGGATAATACATTACCACAGACCTGAATAAATGACCTCACAAAGTGAAACAGACTTTTCTGAAAGCTTACCTGAGTGCAAGCTGATTCCATCCTCTGACTGGGAACTGGTAATGGAATATTAAGAAGCCAAAACTGAGATTCCTGCTATGAAACTAACAACACAAAATACTGTAATTTTAGAAAAGTTTGTAAAAGATTGCTGATTGGCTATGTTCAAACTATCAGTGGCTGGAAGCTACATACTGAAAACTTAAATACCAGAAATCCATTTGAACTTTAAGAAGCTTGGGGACAGTGAACATGGCAGGCAGAAAGAGAATCTGTACATCTAAATTCCAAGAAAAGGTCTGAGAGCACTGTCCTATTGAGAAAAGCATTACAATGTGATGACTATTCAAAGTCTTCCAGTTGGCATTCTGGTTAGGATTGTAGGATCTTTCTCTAAAACATGTTTCTTATAAGTGAAAAGGATTTAAAAATTATAATATATTAAGTGCAAGCAAATTATTACCTTCTTAGGGCATTAAAATCAATTAGTTAAAAGAATGTTAATTGTAATCCTCTACTTCAAAAGAAATAATGAACATGGCCGTTCTTTTCTTCTTGCCTTTAGGGTAACTTTCCTATTCTTTGGTAGCACTAGAGGCCCCCAGAACCTGTAAACCAGATCTCTAAGTAAATAATTTCCTAGCATTTTTTAATGAATCAAAAATAAGATTCCCACTGGGACTTCCCTGGCGGTCCAGTGGTTATGACTCCGTACCTCCAATGCACGGGGCATGGGTTCGATCCCTGGTCGGGGAACTAAGATCCCAAATGCCTCGTAACCAAAAAAAAAACAAAGAGAGAGATTCCCAGGTATTTTTCCCAAACTTGTAAGGTCCCTAGTTGCCTAGCAATCAGCAAATTAATAGCAGGAAAGCAAGAACTCATTTCTTGCCTCTATCGTGGGGCGGGGTGTGTGTGGGGGGAATCTCAATGGGAATCCCATCACTAAACCATCAAATGAGGCAAAGCCGATGGCTTTTTACCTAGACTTATGCCCAAGATTCAGGCATAATACCACCACCTCGGGCAGTATGTCATGTTTGAAACAACTTGGTTCTCACAGCCACTGAGCAGCTGGAGCTATAATCAGAGCTCCATTCTCTCCAATGTACTTAATTGTACACCGTTTTCTAATTATAAAATATCACAATGCCAATGTTAAAATACCAGGATTGTGGGAAAGACATTTAAAAAGCATTGCCCGACAAAATGGAAAGATGAAAAATTGTACACTTCACAGATTTTCATTCACTCATTCAAGCACCTTCCTTTCCATATGGTTCAAGTGGTAGAGGTTACAGTCTATCAGTACTAGCACAGAACAGAATGAATCAACGCTCTTACAATATTGAAAGACAAGGACCATCCCTAACACTACTTTCCTTTAGTTCCTCCTCCTAAATTTTAAGTCATCCATTCCTTCAATATGCATTATCTCAGCATCACTGCAACAATATTTTATATCTAGAGATTTTCTAAACTTTGTAGGAAACTGGATCAATAAACCAGAAGATGGCTTCTACCAATGAATTTTAATTTTTTTGGCTTAAATAACCAAACAATGGTTATTTCTGAGGTTTACTGCAAGTTAATTATTGTCTGCAAAACTAAGTATTCTTCCTCTACACAAACGAGGGTAACCAATAATCTTTAACTTCTCATTCAAAAAGAAAACAATAAACACAAAACAAGAAATTAGCTAGAAAGCTATGGCTTGTTTCCCACTCAGAAAAAAACTATAACCGGTAACAAATAAGGTACAATTTCTGTAAGTGGATATTTTTTTTAATTATAAGGTTTTCATTCTAAAAGAGTGAAGAGCTGCAACACTTTTCTAGTCAGCTTAATCTGTCAGAAGATTTCATATCAATATTGACAGCCTCAGTACTTTCTTTTTTGCTATTACATAGTCAACTTTTAAAAGGCAATTCCTCACATTAAATTCATGTGTTCTTAAAAATGTAGACTAAAGTTAAATGGGCAAAGATAAAGGTCCACACTGCATTTTTGGGGAGGGGAGGGCAAGTTGTTTCCAAAAAGCAAAAACTCTTTGGTGAGAAGTATTTTACAAACACCAATTTTATTCTTTCACAATTGGATACATCAACTTGAATCCCATGAGCAGCTGGATTTGCCACATCTCGTGATTTCCAACCTTAATCATAATTATGTTTTCTCTTTTTCTAGTCATTTATATAAATGGTGGGCAAGAATGCAATAACTATTTTAATGATTACATGAATTCTATACTAAGACAGTGTGACCCTGCTAAATTGAACTTTTGACTCACAGACATTACCACCATGAGATAACTTATTTATTTGCCTGCTGATATTAAAAAAAATCTTTGGTATATAATAGGCAATTATGAGGTGTCAACTTATGAAAACTGAATATATAAAAATAGAGAACTGCCTGAAGTAATTACAATCAATAATTTTAGAGCTGGAAGGAAATTTAGAAATCATCTAATCCTAACTTAATTCCTAGATAATAAAGAAGTCAGATGGAAAGACTTGGTTGGCTAAAATCACACTTCCCATGAGTGCCAGAGCTAGAATTAGAATTTGGGTCTAATATTCCAGGTCAATTATTCCTCACACTATACAATACTCATAGTTAAGAATAAATTACTTAAAAATTCACTTCCCAACAGATCTTTGTTAGTTTAAGAAAATCAAACCAAACAAAAATGTTCAAAATCTGGCATCTACTCTTCCTTCCTAGTTCATGTTGTTGAATAAATGACAGTTAAATTTTGGAACGACAAAAGGTCAGGATCAAGGAAATGGACAATTTAAAGTGGATAAACTCAGTATCTGAGCATAAATCCTTTTCTCTAGTCCTGAAACATGTTGACTGCAATACAAATTCTTAGATATCTGCCACTTACCTTTCAGGCTTATAGATAGGGTTGTAGTAACAGATCTCAAGATGTGGAGTTGATTCAATGACAAAATTCATTTGAGCACTTTCCTTCATGGCTACTGCAACCACAAAATCAATTTCTCTCAAAGGAGGTTTCAGTCTTAGAGGGCTCACATATAATCTCAATCAGTGAAAATAATAGGCAGCTTTCTGTTTATCCTTTAAATTATCTTAGATGGAAAGAAAAAAGGGATTAAAACAAAAATTAACCTAGGAAAAATTTTGTCACTGACATCGATTATCTAGACATCAGCTCATAATGCACTGGGAGATCTACAGTATACTATATGGTATATTTAAGGCACAAAGCTTTATGAGGTTTGAGGTGGCTGCTTACAACAGGAGCTTAAAGAAAGAGATAAAAAAAAGATACTTTATAAAAGCAGCAGAATTTAATAAAATTTTAATTGCAAGGAGTAAATCAAAATGAAAATTTGAAAAGTTAAAGCATATTTGTGTTTATTTATAGATTGTTATCACATGAATTATAAAGAAAAAAAAGAATATCAGAATGGAACTGTATAGATGCATTCATGCTATGGCTAAGAATAAACAATGTTCCTACATATTATGGTTAGTGAGAACATTATCAGTATAACAGGGAATTGTGATTATTTAAAAATATGTAGAACTTACTTAATCTGTGCTTTAGAAATAACTGTATATAGTGTTATAAGCTGAAAAGACTTCAAAAGAATACCAAATATACACTTGTGTATAAGAATTCAGAAAAGGGTGCATTCTGTAAAGTCAATCAGCTGCATTAAAAATGACACAAATCCAAAACAAGATGCATGTTATATAAAAAAGGACTTTGTAAGATTTGCTTGCTGCATTAAATCCACAGTTTAATCCACGAAATTTCCTTTTAATTATCATTTAGACTGAAGCATGCAAATAGTTCTAGGATCTACTTAAGAGTCTTCCCCAAATCCACTACGGCTACATATTCCCTTTTCAGGAGCTAAGCAGGTATTCGGGCAGCTGCTTCCTCCTCTGCATCCGCTCGGTTTGCGTTAATTTCTGCAAGTGTTCGGCCAAACCGTGCCCATTCATCATTTCGGGGGACAGCAATCTGCTGTTAAAAGAAATACAATGTTTTATGTACACTGAAATAAAAGATCATCTGACCTACTATTATTCAGTGTTTTCAAATACTTTTCCGATTAAAAAGTAATAATTGACCTGAATGGCCTTTCCATAATTACAGAGACTATACCAGTGATTTATAACATTTCAAAACAAAAGATAGTGTTTGGAAAGTGTGTTGTGACAGCCTCAGAAATGATTTTGCTATTATCATCATCCGTGCAAGAGAGAAGGACAACAATGCTCTGTAAATATAACTCCTATGCACTATCTCATGGATTTTGCTGGTGGGCAGGAAGTCCTGAAAGATTTTTACTTCTTGCACCATTCCTAGTATAAAATAATTTGTGAAGCATGGTTCATAAGATCTGGTTTCTTGTAAGTGTTTATTTTTGTTTGGAACCTAAGATAACCTTTCCTGATATCTTAATCCATCTTCATCAAAAGGTATGCTACTTCTTACCACTTTAGTGATGTACCAATAGCAAAAGGGGAAAGGAGGCTTGTGATGCTTTTGCCTCACTAAAGCAGTCCAATAACCAAAAATTTTCGACAGCTGTCATTATAATATTTGAGGAATCTGGCATGCCACATTAGGGCACAAAACATTCAGTGTGGCAAATGGATGTGCCTGCTTCTAAATCTACCGTATGACTTGAGACTAGATTGGACAGTGATAACCAATATGGTAGCTACCAGACAAATGTGACTATTTACATTTAAATTACTTAAAATTAAATAAAATAAAAAATTCAGTTCTTCAGTTGTTCTAGCCACATTTTAAGTGTCAATAGCCAAATGTGGCCAGTGGCTACCACGGTGGATAGTGCAGATACAGAGTAGTTCCATCTGTGCAGACAGTTCAACTGGCTGTTCTAAATGATTCACTCTACCTCCCTCCAGATCTAATTGCTAGAGGCTGTGGGGTTTCCAGAGAGAATGGGGAATCATAAGGCATAGCAAAAGAAAGAGTGAATAAGGTGCTAGCCAGGACTAAAACATGAGGAAATCACTCCTGAGCATCGTGTACAGTCAGCCCAAACAGTAAAGATGAGAGAGCTACAAGTCATCCTGTCGGGTTCAATAATAATGGCTTTGCAACAAGGCTCAAGGAGTCAAGATTGACATTTCACATAGTCATCAGATAACTCTTAAAAGATACTACTTTTGATTTCCACTACCTGGCCCAAAGAAATCTATGAATACAGAAAAATAAAATCTTATCTCAATAACAATTCTGTAAAGCCCCAAAACCCAACTATAACTCTGAATTTCTTCTGCCTGAAGAATTTCTAATTTCCAGCAACGCATGCTTGAAGTACTTCCAACATATGATACTACCCTCCAAATCTGCTGCATGGGGACACAGGACATTCAGTTTAGAAAGAAAATTAATTTCAAGAGTTGCTTCTATAGTGAAAAGTAAGTTTTATCAATTCATGAACTTCAAAGACTAGTTTTAGCCACAAAGATACTGCCACCGCAATGCTGTGAAAGCTAAATAGATGTGTCAAAATTACAGGCAGTGAGCCTCATACCTCTCCCACATCATATATAACAATCTGTCCTTCAGAATCACCCACGGCAATCTCTCTTCCAGAATGGGTCCATCTTACACGATTAAGAGCAGGATTACCCTCCACAGAAATGCTGGCAGTTGGCACCTAAAGTCATTTAAAATATAGTGCAGTGTTAAAAGTTTCATCAGGATTTCTATAAACATGTAAAACTAATTCTTCTTTCTTCCAATCTGGCTACATTTTTAAAAACAAAGATGAAAATAAAGAATTTTCCCGACTCTCTTCCTGTTCAGTGATACATTCTGAAGGGCATTATAGTCAATCCTTGAAAATGGTTTGGGAAAATAACTTAAGTCCTTATATAAGAAATTTTCACATGACTGGATACATCATTTTGAAAGATCTTCTCTTTAATAAAGGATTCTTTGTTGTTTTAACTTCTTTAAGAAGTCAAGCCATTTGAAAACAGATGGCCAAAACCTCACTTAAAGAAACATCTCAAAAGCCCTCATAAACAGATTATGGTTCAATTTTAGAGGCCAGGAATTACTTTTGTAGCTTGCATCTCTGTTAGCTAAAACCTGTGATTTGATCCACAGTTGCCAGAAACAGTTCATACTAAAGATGCAGTAGGGGTCTTCCAAAGTCCCTGTTCCCATGAACTGTCTGGAGCAGGGCAGGATGATGTCACCAACACAGTGGCACCATCCCCTGGAATCTGACTGTACCCTCTGCTGTGCTAAGGAAAAAGAAATTATTTGCCACGCATGGAGCAAACCTTCAATGTTTGACTCAGAACAGTATCACAATAATTTTTAAATTTTTGAAATCTGATTAAAAATAATCCTACTATTTGACACAAGTCATCCTCAAATGATTAATTTAAACTTCTAGAGTGCCAAAATTGTTCTAAGAGAAAAATTATAACTTAGATATTTTCTATGTGTTAGCAAATTACAGAAAAGATCCAAATTTTACTGTGACCACAAATGTCTAACACCAAAATCCAAATTAAGAAAAAAAATTGGTCTCATTCGAAGTAACTAGAAATGTATAATCAAGTCCAGTCATCTAGCCAGTCAATACCTTTCCCTAGCAGTATCTTAATGTTCCTCTTCAAACTACTATAGCACGAGTTAGCACAGTGTTAAAATTCTTACATTTCCAGTATATAATTTCCTTGTCCTGTATAACCAACTAATTTACTTCAAGGGATTTTGGACACTTGCCACTAGAAATATGAAGAGATGTGGGAAAGAGTGGGCTGTGGGGGAAGGCACCAAGAGACTTTCTCCTCAAAAACTTTTATTGGCAGAACTGCTAACATTACTTCTTACCACCACAAGCAATACAGAACTCTAAGAACATTTCAAGCCTCTCCACATTGGTAAAAATAAACCTGGTTAAACATAAATAATAGCTGCAGTTAAATTTCATTCCTAATAACTCATTTTAGTATAGCAGTTAGGAAATTTGATGATTTCTGTATTAATTTTATAGTAACAGTAACACTGTTTTCAGTGTTTCATGGAACAAGTCATCAAAATATGTTTTGCTTCATTCAAATAAGTCAGCCTAAGACTAATATTTATGGATAATACACAATTCTATCAAGGCTAAGAGAAAATTTAGAAATTCAGAATTAAGGCTAACATATGTCAACAATCTGAAACTATCTGCTTTCTAGCCTATGAATCAAAAATATCCCAGTTGCCTTATGAATGAGACTTTGTCAGGACATTAGAGACAGGATAGTGCTTTTTAGAAGTAAAAGGAAATGCCCCAGTCCTCTTGGCAACAATATTTCTCCCTTCAGTTCTGCACAGCACGGTGTTTATTATTTAGGGTACAAAGCTTATTTGGTTTCTTTGTGATGAAGCTACAATCACAGAGTCCTTTTACATTTCTTGGGATAAAAGGAATTTCACAAATTATTCAATAAATCTCCAATTTTCTATTTTTCAGTGCAATTTTTGTTATTTTCCTGCTCACCTCTGTGTCATTATTGAGATTCCACAAATCCAGCCTACCCATGCCATCCACACAGGCAAACAGGGCTGGGTGGGTGGGTGACCACATAACATCATAAACATAGTCTGAATTATCTTCAAATGAGTACAAAGGCTTGTTATTCTGAAAGGGAAAAGTTGATTTTTAGCACAGTCAAAATATGACATACATTCAACAGGTATGATAACATTTTATGATACTTAACTCAGCCTAGAAAAAGTTCCTATAATTTGTTTCACTAAAGAATTACCTGGAGTTATGAACTAAGAATCAATGACTGGGGTTCCCTGGTGGCGCAGTGGTTAAAAATCTGCCTGCTAATGCAGGGGACACGGGTTCAATCATTGGCCCGGGAAGATCCCACATGCTGCGAAGCAGCTAAGCCCATGTGCCACAACTACTGAGCCTGTGCTCTAGAGCCTGCGAGCCACAACCACTGAAGCCCATGCGCCTAGAGCCCATGCTCTGTAACAAGAGAAGCCACCGCAATGAGAAGCCCGCGCACCGCAACGAAGAGCCCCTGCCGCTCACTGCAACTAGAGAAAGCCTGCGCGCAGCGACAAAGACCCAACACAGCCAAAAATAAATAAATTAAATAAATTAATTAAAAAACAAAATCAATGACTGGATTGCATTTTCTGTTTAACTTGTAGACACCATACTGTTTAAAAAAAGGAAGAGAATGTGCTTTAAAAACATTTCAATGAGAGGATTCTGGAAAGATGGGAGCAATGGCAGTGTACTTTTTCAATCTCCTCTAAATCTCCCCATAAACCCGGACAAAGCAATGAGGATAGCAAAACCAAAGATTCACAGACAACACCTACAACAAAATCAGGAGACAAAGTTCCAAATGTAAGCAGGTGGAAACAAACCTTGGACTACTATGAGATCTGCACAGTACATCTGTGCGGGAAGAAGTATGGGAAGGCACGAGGGCTTCTGACAGCTGGAGAATAGAACAGGAGAGCCTCACAGTCCACAGCGGGTGCTCACTGGACAGTGTGGGGGTCACTCTGAGAGCAGGAGCAGAGACTGGGAGGGAGTTCAACAGAATTCGATTTATAAATAATTGCAGGCAGACTCCAGTGTGGTATAAGTAAGGTCTAATGATGCAGTCTGAGCCTGATAAACTTGCAAAATTAACAAATCAAAGCTCCCTTTTCAAGACAGTCTCACCAAAAAGAAACTGCCGGGAATGGAATCCAAGTTGTGGAATACAGCACAATAGGGACAAAGCAAAGAGAAGGTTCAGATAAAGGTGGTGGAGAGGAACGGAAAAAGGTACATTTCAGAAAGTACAAGATGGAGGGATATATACCCACTTTGCAAAAAACCCAGAAGAGCTTTAACCTAGACTATGAAACCAGAAAAGCTAACCTTGCCATTCCCTTCCTCTTAAATGTAGAGAAAAACTCATTTCACTACTAGACAATAACCAACAAAAAAAGGATCTCACTCAAATCTTACACAAAGTTATTGTGGCAGATCTTTAATAAATGTGTCATGACAACTAATGGGAAAAGAATAGCCTTTCAACAAATGATGCTGGGACAACTGGATATGCACATGCAAAAGAACAAACTTGGACCCCTCCTTCCTCACATCATATACAGAAATTAACTCAAATATATCTTAGATCTAAATATAAGAGGTAAAACTATAAAACTTATGAGAAAGCATAGGCGTAAATCATTGTGACTTTGGACTTGACAATGATTTCTTAGATAACAAAAGCACAAATGACAAGAAAAAGGATAAATTGGGCTAAATCAAAATTAAATACCATTATGCTTCAAATAATACCCTCAAGAAAGTGAAAAGACAACCTGTACAATAGGCAAAAATATTTGGAAATAATATACCTGATAAGTGGGACTTGTATCTAGAACTCTTACAACATTTTAATAAAAAGGCAAATAACCCAATTAAAACTTGGGCAAAGTTTTAATAGATATTCCTCCAAAGAAGATCTACAAATACAAATAAGCACTTGAAAAGATGCCCAACATCATTCTCCATCAGGGGAATGCAAATCAAAACCACAATGGGATATCATTTCATACCACAAGGATGGCTCTAATAAAACCCAAAAACCACTGAATTGTACACTATAAAATGGTGACTCTTATGGTATATGAACTGTACCTCAATAACACTGTTATTTTAAAAAAGAAAGAAGAGATAAAGTGAATTTTTAAAAAAACTGATAGACAAAGAAGATTAACAAAGATATACTTATAATGGCAGGCCCTAAAAAAACCTAAAGCAATACTATAGAATACAAAAATCTTAATTTAACAGAACTCTCCTAAAAGAAAAGACAGCTTGAAACTTCATATTAAAGAAAATCCTGTGTATGTAGGACATTCAACCCTTAAAAAAAAAAGATTTGATCATGCAGATTTTTAAAGACCAAGTCTTGAGTAAAGAAAAAAAAAAAATCAGATTGTCATTATACTTTTTTTTTTTTTTGCGGTACGCGGGCTTCTCACTGTTGTGGCCTCTCCCGTTGCGGAGCACAGGCTCCGGACGCGCAGGCTCAGCGGCCATGGCTCACGGGCCCAGCCGCTCCGCGGCATGGGGGATCCTCCCAGACCGGGGCACGAACCCGTGTCCCCTGCATCGGCAGGCGGACTCTCAACCACTGCGCCACCAGGGAAGCCCCGTCATCATACTTTTTGACAATGCTTTTTGCCAGAAAACAATAGAGTAACATATTTAAGGTAATCAAAAAAAAATGTAAACTGTGGATTTTACATACAGCCAAACTGACCTTCATAAACAGATAGGCTCTTCAGAATATGGGAATAATGCACCCACAAGCACCTCCTGAGGAATCTACTGCAGAATAAGCTTCAAGCGACCAAAAAGAATGAAGAGATGTCAACATAAGGACTGGAGGACACCAAGTGATTCATGAGGGTAAGCTTCTCTTTACAGAATTATAAACATCTACAACTATACATGACAATATGAACAGTACCATAAGAATGCAAAACCCAGACTGTGAGAAACTAATAGGACAACCAACCTGGTTTCTTCAATAACAGCAGTAGCAAGAAAACAAGACAGGGTAGGAAACCCTACTTTAAGAGAGCGGCTCAAAAGATATGTCAATCGCAAATAAACGAACCTCATTTGGATCCTGCTTCAAACAAGTAAACAGTAAAAAAAGTTTTTTAATGGAACGCTGGCTATTTGATGAAATTAAGGAATCACTATTCATTTTTGGGGGGTGTGACAATGATATGGTAGTATTACAGGTTTTTTTTTAAATGACTATTTTTTAGAGATACATACTGCTTATTTATAGATTAAGTGATATGTCTGCATTTAAAATAATCCAGGACTGGGGAGGGAATATAAGCGGGAATAGATCAAACAAGATTGGTCACGTGTTGATAATTTTAGAAGCTAGGTAATGAGTACAATGGTTTTGTTATACTCCTCTTTCTGCTTTTGAATCTACCAGGAATTTTCTATGATAAAAAGTTTAAAATTATAAATTTAAAATTTTCACAGTAACTGTCAACTGCATGATTATCTTAATAGCCAAAAATGTCTGTTTGTAATTAAGAAAACAAAAATTTTAACAAAACTTATAAGTAAGCTAAAAACAGAAACTAAGAGGTTTTTTCCTTCTTAAGATCATTATTTTCCTATAACTCTCCTTGGCAACAATGCCAAGTGAAGTCTCCCTCTGAGGTAGTTTTCAGCTTGGGATGACATCACGATCATCTGCCAAGTTTTTAAAAACTCCAGGTGCAGGGCCCCACCCTCAATGTACTTCATCAGTCTTTTTGGTGTTGCTCCACTAGAGATTCTGATGCACAACAACGATTAAGAAACACTGCGCTAAGACCTGTAAATCCTGAGGCAATTGTATACTTCTTCAAGAAAATCCCAATTTTAGGCAATTTTATGGTCTCTCATCGAAGACTTAGAAGTTGTTCACAGTCATGTGCACATGCTCGACTCTGTAAGAATCTGTATTGGTCTACAAGATTTTTTATATTAATGTTTTATTTTTAAAGAAGGGGTTATCAGAAAAATGGGCAGACTTAAACAGGCACTTCAAGAAATGGCCAATAAACACATGGAAAGGAGCTTAAGATAACCTCTTTAGTCTCAAGGTAATACAAATGAAAACCAAACTGCAATACAACTATACCCATCAGAGTAATTAAAATGAAAAAAAATGGCAGAAAATACCAAGTGTCAGTAAGGTTGTATAGCAAGGAAAACTTTCATATGCCACTGGTGAATTATAAACTGGTAAAACTATTTTAGAAATTTGCTTGGCAGTATCAACTAAAGCAGAGTGCATGCGTACCTTATGGCCAAGTACTTCCCTCCTAAGTATAGGCCCAACAGAAATGAGCACTTGTGTCCATCAAAAGACACTTACAACTATGCTCATAGCAGCATTATCCATAACAACCCCAAACTACAATCAACCCAAATACCATTGGCAGCAGAATGGACAAATTATGGTATATTTACATACGGGAATAGTATCTATCTGAGAGAATAAACAATCTATAACTACCTTCAACAATATGAAATGACGCTCACAAATATAGTGTTGAACAAAAGAAGCCAGATACAAATAAGTACATATCATATGATTCCATTTTTATAAAATATGAAAAATGTTATATACAAATTAGATTAAAACTTACATAAAAATTATATCTCAAGTGAAAAAGAAGATTGCTGAATATCTCAGGAAATTATTAAATAAAATATTTCATCTATGAGGTGGACTGTGATGCAGCCACAGGCAAAAAGCAGGATGCATTATAACTGGGTAAAAGATTATATTAAAAATAAAAATACAATAAATGGCAACATGTTCCCAAATTTTAAATGTAATTAGAAACCTCTGTAATTTTTTTCAAGTTTAATTTAATAAACAGTCATCCAAGGATTAACAATTTTTCCCCCTCAAAGAGAAAGAAAGCACACATACAACACCAAAACTGTTTCGTAATATATTAATTTTATGTATGATACTGCAAATTAAAATCCCAAATGGATCATTTGAAGTACTTTTTAATAGTAATACTTTTTCTTAACTTGAAGAGAACTTCTGCCTAAATGGAAGAGAGGCAGCAGGAAAGAGCTGAAGAGGGGCGTAGGATATAAACTCTTATCTCAGGGCTACCAATAACTAGTTTTAAGGCTTTGGAGAAGTCACTTCATCATTCCAGGTCCCTATTTCCTTATTTACAAAACAAAGGTTATCAGTGGTTCTGAATCTTGACTATACATTGTAATCCCGCTAACCCTGGAGGGATTTTCAAAATTATGCTGTTGCCTGAGTCTATTTAGATATTATGATTTAATCAGTCTGGGGTGCCAGGTGAGCACTAGAATTTTTAAAAATTGCCAAGGTGATTCTAATGTGACCAAAACTGAGAATTACTGAACTACGTGATGTCTAAAGGTCACTGCAGCTCTAAAATTCTTATAAACAAAAGGTTTGCAAACATATTTTTCAAAAGAATGAATCAAAAGAATGTATCATTCTTTGAACAATAGATAGTATTTGAATAATCAAAGGTAACTCATTCTAGTACAGTGGTGAATAAATAAATAAACACTGTAAGGTCAAGGGACAAACCATATTTTTTTCTGAGCTCTTTACAGTAATGGGTTAAATAGTGTCCCCCCACTCCCAGCCCCCTGCCAAATTCAAGTCTATGTGGAACCTGTAAATATGTCGATATTGGAAAAAGGGTCTTTGCAGATGTAATTAAGCTGAGGCTATACTGCTTAGAGTAGGCCCTAAATCTAGCACGACTGTTGTCTTAAAAGAAGAGAGAAATCTGGACAGAGGCAAGTAGGAAAAGCTCCATGCGATGACAGAGGCAGAAACTGGAGTGATGCAGCTGGAAGCCAAAAAGCACAAGATTGCTGGCAACCACCAAAAACTAGAAAAGAGGCATGGAAAGAGGAACAGATTCTTCCTTAGAGCCTCCAAAAGTAACCAACCTTGCTAACACCTTGATTTCAGACTTCTAGCCTCTTGTGAGAGAAAAAATTTCTGTTATTTTAAGTTACCCAGTTTGTGGCAATTTGTTATGGCAGCCCCAGGAAACTAATACAGTAATTCTGTATTTTTCTGGGGGTAACTGGGGAGTTCTAGACTAATAACCAAAAGAGTCCCTATAGTAAATCCATGAACGTAACAGTGAGGTGCTCTCCAGAGAAATGGGAAGTGAGTATGTCCTCACTTGGATCGGCACAGAAATAAACAGATTCTCATTAAAAAGAAACAATTCTAAGGGCGGAAATACCTTCCTATATAACCTGATGGAAGATACTAACTTTTTCAGAAGGAATGTGTCTATTAAAAGCAATGGAAATATACAGAAGCAGTCTTACAAGAAAAATGAAGACAGTGCTCAATTCAAGCACTGCTCAGGAGACAGCATCTCAGTCAATGGATCCTGAGGATTACCACCCATGGCAGGGTTATCTCTATGTGAAGATGAAAGAATCACGCTGTCTTTGCTTGATGCCACTACACATTCAAATCAGAAATCTTTTGTTCCAATTCCTTGCTAACCAAGCAACCTTCTGATTATAATTTGGCTTCCCGTGTGGGTTGTCTACAGGGAAACAATGAGCTGGTCAGGCGAGCATGAGTATTTAGGCCTTCTGGCAGTTGTTTCTCATTGTAAATTAATAAATTGACCTTCTCCAATGCATCAGTGTCTTAGAAGCCTGTGAGTTCTAGTCAGTACTCCGTAGCTAATCAAATCTAGCAGACTGACAAAATTGAGTTTCTGACTATGCAAAGGACAGGCTGGACACTGGCCAACAAGTTACTATGGTATTTTCTAATAGTTAAAAAGGTTAAAGCTTTTCAAATAAGTGTTGAGCCTGGAATATACTGTGCATACATTAAAACATTTTGCCCTCCAAATAAATAATTACTATATTTTGAGAGTAATTTGTAACAAGTATGGTTAAATGTGGTCAGAATATTAAGCTCATTTATCAGGTCTACCCCTAATCAAGTGCTTATGGAATCCTCAAGTTACCTTCAAGAAGCTTCTACTTCTCACATATTCTTGTTACCATTTTTCAGGACTTCCAAAGTGTTTCTGCTGTGAATTTTCAAATTTGGTATTTTAAAAAGTTAAGAGTGTCCTTCAAATATATTAGAAGCAATGTCCTGGCTGGTTTAAATTAACCCTCACCAAAATGTGGAAAACGATCTTCATCTTCTTTACTAAAAATAACTGAGTTCAAAAAAGTAAACAATTTGATGATCCAGAACTCTGTCACTACATTAAAATTCCTGACTCTGCAAAAATTAGAAGCAGACGACAGAAGTAGATTACTTGAAACTAAATTTGAGGCAGTAACAAATTGAGATTTCTAGGGATTTTTTAGAGGACTTATAGAAAAGGAGAAAAAGAAAGACTCTTGTTTCGCTACTGGGGCAGAGACAGATCTTAAAGGATACAAAGACACAGCAATATCTAATGATTCGTTCTCCCAGTTTATGGGGGCTCAATTCCTAGAGGCAGAAAACACTTAAAAAGTAAAGGCATAAAAAGAAATGAAATTGAGCTATTTGTAATGAGATGGATAGACCTAGAGTCTGTCATACAGAGTGAAGTAAGTCAGAAAGAAAAAGACAAATACCGTATGCTAACACATATATATGGAATTTAAGGAAAAAAAATGTCATGAAGAACCTAGGGGTAAGATAGGAATAAAGACGCAGACCTACTGGAGAACGGACTTGAGGATATGGGGAGGGGGAAGGGTGAGTTTTGACAGGGCGAGAGAGAGTCATGGACATATACACACTAACAAACGTAGTAAGGTAGATAGCTGGGGGGAAGCAGCCGCAAGGCACAGGGATATTAGCTCGGTGCTTTGTGACAGCCTGGAAGGGTGGGATGGGGAGAGTGGGAGGGAGGGAGACACAAGAGAGAAGACATATGGGAACATATGTATATGTATAGCTGATTCACTTTGTTATAAAGCAGAAATTAACACACCATTGTAAAGCAATTATACCCCAATAAAGATGTTTAAAAAAAAAAAAAAAGTAAAGGCAAAGAAAAACATTTAAAGTCTGTTAAATTCATGAATGTGAAGATACTGGTGTAAAAAGCTTAAAATGGAACTGGAACAATGTCTTTAAGAAGAGATTATTTTAAAACCTTGCCCATTATTCATTATCATTGTGTTGGAGAGCACAGAGGCTCTACCAAGTTTTCAGGGAAAAAATGAATACCAGCAACACAATTGACTATGAAGTATAAATCCAAGATCAAAACAATGACCTTGGGAGCCATAATATGGCCAAATAAAAAAAATACTCAGCAGACTGTTGCTGCTCCACCCTTCATAGAGTAGAACTATTTGTGTGAAGATAAGTCAGAATAAAAGGTAATTCTTCCGATAAAGTTCTACAGGGTACTTGCTATTCTATAGCAAGTACCTGTTCTGTGTTGTCCTATCCTTTGGCCACTAACATTGGAGTGGTATGCATGCGTGGTGGGGGTGGGGAGTGGAGAGCCATGTAACACAGTTGAATGAATAAATGAGTTTTCTATAGGAAGCTCACATAAGGAATCAATGCCTAGCTCAATTAGCAAAGAAAGAGATATGCCTGGCTGTCATTCTTATTCAGTAGGCAGTTCTATGTTGAAATATAGCAAAATACAGGAACAAAAAATATCAACCACCAATCAACCAGCTGTGTAGTACCACAAAAGCAAGCATCAATCAGTCTGCTATCATAAATGTAAGTTCTGTTCTTGCTTAGGCAAGATGAAGTCTTCATTTTCCAGTCCTATTTGGTAATATATGTAAGAATGGAAGCCTCAAATTTAAAGATAAAAGAAGGATGGCAAACTGAAGACCTGAGATATTAAAAATAATAAATCTACAAACAGATAAAAGATTCTTTTCAATTACTGAAAAAGGAAGCTGGCCAACAATCTAAGAAAGATGTAACATTTCCTGTGTCTCTATATAAAGGACTACTCAGGTGAAAGCATAACCAGAAATCTAGCCACTTACGTAGCTGCCTACAGCCTAGAGAGAGAGAGTTGGCTTCATCTTTCCAATTCTGCATCTTGCTTTGGTTTTACTAGCTGGATTATGCGTTTCTTTGCTGGTGATTGTGAGAACCTTCTACCTCTACCTTTTGCCACTGTATAAATCTCATTCAAAAAAATTCAAGAACAATCCAGGAAAGAAAACAGATGATTGACAGTATATGCATTCAAACCGAGCGTCTGATCTCCATAAAGAGGAAAAGGAGGAACTGAATGAATATTGTTAAGTGCCTATCATGCTAGACACTGTGTTAAGCACTATTTAATATGTTTTCCTTCATTAGACTTAAATGCTGTTTTTATGCCTGCTAATTAATCCCAAACCTGAAAACGTTCAATTTTAAGAGAAAGTTTTCTAACTCACTAAGAAAGCATCAAGAAAGGACAAGAGTGAATAGTGAGTTCATCCCTGATTTCTGAGGCCAGCATTTGATGAATAAATGAGTTCCACTGTAATAGTGAAGAATATCTCTTAAGACCACTAGGTTTTCTCAAAGAAATTGAAGAATCAAATAAAGTTAGGATAAGGCAGACAGAAACATGAAAAAACACAGCTTAAAATTTAACTTAATTTAAATAGAATCTGATATTTCAAGTATGCAGCTTTGCCAGCAGCAATGTAATACTGCAGAAAAGCCAGACAGAAAAGTCAAGGCACTTTAATTTTTAAGTGGAGTCAAATGAAACTACAAGGCCTATCACAGGAAGAAATGTTCCCTACCTGGATTTGCCTTGAGACTTTCAATGAGGCATGGCAATGTCACATCTATCTGGAATTGCTGTAGGATCGGAAGCACTTTATAACATAAATGGTTTTTCAAAGCTTATTAAAACCCAAACAAACTATTTAAATTATGTATTGCAGAAAACAAAAATATATATGCATCCATATATATTTACACAGAAGTATTTACACAATACTTTCTTAATGATTCCAGTTTATGATGTATAGTCTCACTGTATAAGACTTACTGTACACCTCAGGTTTTATCTATCTTTTCTCCGGTTTCCATCAGCTCTGTGAGCCAATGCAGTTCTGAACAGCCTCTAAAAGCTCTTCAAAGAGCAAATGCACAGCTTTTGTGTTGGGCTATAGGGCAGCTACGTGAGTGCCATGTGAGATGCTCAGCGGCTTTTCCTCCAACTCAGTTCAGGGTAAGCAGTTCTGTGCTTGAAAAGCCTGAAGTGGTGGGAAGATTGGTCTTGGGTCATGTGTGGGATTACCACACTTGTCAGCATACTTTTAAGAAAACTTCAACATCTAGTTGTTCACTCATGTTCTGTGTAACTTATTAGGTTTGATCTATCAGTAAATCATTCTAAGCTATTAGGAGGCTTTTTGTCTTTCCCATGTAGTAATAGAGCACCACCTTGTGTCAGAAACCTGAGTACTTGACTAGACATCTGTTTTTAGATACCTTGGTTGTCCAAAGTTTTACTGTCCAGTCAAATGATGAAGTGACAAAAAGATGTGAGAAGTCCACTGCTCCAACAGCTGCATGACAATGAATGCCAGTAATTGGTCCTTGATGTCCCTCGAACATCTCACTGATTCCAGCTTTGCTGTTTCATTAAGAGTGAAAATAGGGAAATCTCTTGTAAGTAGAGCACTTATAAATATATTTTATCATGGGTTTATTTATTACACTTTGACATAATTTCAACAGACTTAACTCTGTGCTCGTAACACATAAGAATAATTATGTTGAGTGTTACCTATCCAGATTTGATAAGGCTACTAAAGTGGTTAAGTACATTTTGGAACCATAAACATCATGCTATTGATGACAGAAATCAAAAGTCCAATATCTGAGGTTCTGAGGTGGTGGGATAGAGACAAATGAATGCTACATGTATGAGAGAGAATCTGGGCTACTTTTAAATCAAAAGCTTTGAAGTGAAGGTGATCTGTACTTGAGATGAAATCTGGACCCTCAATTTTTTTTTTAAAGGAAGCAATTGATAAGGTACAGCTAGACAATTTCAAAACAGGTTGAACAGCAGGGGAAATACTAGTCAATTTAAAACGTGTATGTGACGTTACTGTGCGATTATCAGGACTGAACTAAGGCTCAAAGTCCAAATAAATCAAGATGGAAAAACAGCTGAAAATCTTATTTACAACGGTCAGTATGTGGCATGTGCATTTTGTATTTGTAATTGCTGAATGCTACTTCCTACCACTAACTTTTGTGAGCATGTCCACACGTACAAAAATCACAACACAGCACAACCCTCAAAATCCAGAACACATCGTGATCCAAAATAACCTTTTATTTTAAAAAAGTATTTAAGTTTTAATTTTATATACCTGAATTTAAATAATTTGTCACAAATAACGAGTGGCTCTAGGACAGATTTCTACTTGAATAAGAGGCAATTTGTTTTAATACGATTATTCAAGAGAGAATTTTAAATAATTGTAAATTCCAGTTTAGATTTACCTGCCATGGCGGCATGCTGTGTACACAGAACCTTCTTCACTCCCAACAACGAAGTTGTTGACATCTCCAACAGGGAAGGACATAGATGTCACAGCGACTGCCTTTGACTGTTTATGAACCAATTCCATGCTATCCTACACAGAAAAAATTGAGTAAATTATTTTGTAAACTTATAATTTTTAATTTTTTAAAGAAAATTTTCTAGTCTTAATTAGTTTGTAAACAATTATTTTACTATACTACTTATATAAATTTAGTTTGATTACATGAAGCAGGTTTGAAAATGAAGTATATACGCCACAAATTACATTTATACATGTTTAGATTTATAAACTATTACTATAATACTATTATAAAATATTTATGAAAAACATAAGCTAGGGTTTACATAGACTTAAAAAAATACCAATATTTGCCTCAAAATTTCAGAGCTTTCCAAGTTTAACCTACCTGTGGATGGGAAAGCATGTCCAGACTCCATGAACAAATTTTTCCATCAGTAGAGATACTAATCAGATTGTGAGCGTTCTGTGTCCCAACAACATTTACACAATATACAGGATGCTAAAGAAAGAGATATTAAAGTTTTCTGGGATTATTTTACCAAAAAAAAAATGAAATAATTTTTACTGTATAATCACAGGTATTCTGTTTCATATCCAGTCTCATATCTTGATGGCATTTTTAATGTGAAATTCGATGCTATTCCATAGATTAGCAAAACATTATCTCAGAAGAGAGATGAGTTTCTAACAAAATAGATTTCCAAAAATACAAAGAAAAAAAAAGCCTTCAGTTTTGGTTGCTAAATGATGAGAAATTCACACATCAAAGGAAACACATTTTGAGACTACTCTGATGGACACTACTAAGTATTTAATGGTGAAAGAAGACAGAAATCTAATGGAAATAACCCCTTTACTTACTGTGTGTGCTGCAGCTGACAGTGGAGTTCTTTGCACTGGAGTTCTTTTATTGCTACGGTTATCCCACAGCACAATCTGGCCTGAATATGTACCACCAACAACCAGATTTGGATGAAATTTTGCAAATGTAGCAGACATAACGGCTGACTGCAAATAGCAAGATTTTTATATTTAAGGTTCAAATGGAAGAAGCGTGACAAGTTATAAAAATAAATCTATATCCAAAACATTTTCCCCTTTATTGTAAAGTATCAGAGATTATAAAAAACCAGTAAATAAATATACTTTAAAATTTCATTTTGCTTTAGAACATAAGATACAGCTTTAGAATAGTTCTGCTTAAAAGTCAAATGTAATGATTGTTTACAGAAATGTTTAAGCAATTTATCGAAGAAAGCAAAAATTACTTAATTTGATTACATCATTAAATCAGAAGATAACTGGCTCTACTTTAGCTTCTGACGGTAATCTGACAACAGAGTATATGCTAGTTTTGATTCAGTTAAGTGTTTTTGCAGAATTATGATATTATTAAAAGATTATAACTTATGCAACCAGAAAGGCTTGCAAATTCTAACCTCCCACTAAATCCACTTTAAAAATCTGCATCTGTTTCCTACTTCAAACATATGTTTCTACTTAAAACTATCTAGTTCCAACTCCTCAGGCCATGTATAAGTAATTCAGTGGGCCAACCATCTAATTGTATATTCAGCAAATAAGTTCCTGAGAAACTCCCTGTAGAAAAGACATTTTATAAAAGATTCCTTTTATACAATCAATCACAATAACAGAAAATCACAACTGCAAAGGACTTTAGGTGTGATTAAACATAAGAGATGTCAGAAAAGCTAGAAAACGCCGATCATGTTGAACTGAGAAGTCTTCAGTTTTTCGTTAACATCTGTTTGCAAATATGGGGTGGTTTAGTAAATGCCAATCCAATGAAATCATTATGTTGACAAGAAAAGAAGAAAGGCACTTGTCTAAATTCATTAGTGAATTCTTAAACTTGGGAAAGACTGCTAAAAGACCATCTTACCTGGCAGTGAAACACATACTCTGGAGTAGTTTTTTTGTATTTCATATTCCATACAAGGGCCACACCATCAGGCTCATGAGGAGCATCTTCGTTGTTATTATAGGAAGCCACAAGTAACTCTGGATACTGCTCGCAAGAATCAAGTGGGAAAAAAACGCTATGCATAATGAGAACTGTTTTACATTCCTAGTTACTCAACTGTTATTATTAAATTATTCTGAAAATACAAATTCCTAACACTTCACCAAGAAATATATCTCTAGAGTTATGCTTGCTGGAACATTAGTAAAACTTTAAATTAGTTTAGTTATTTTAAATGTTTTAATGTTAAAATATTTTATTAAAATATGTGTTGCAATTCTATCCAAAGGAGATTTGGTGAGCAATTAAAATTAGTAAAACTGGGCTGTGGCATAAATAAACTCTTGATTTTTAAATACAGTGTTTCCAATCCTTTCTTCCTAAGTACATAAGACAACCATAACCTTAGAACCATCATCCATTGTAATTTTCAATAATATACATTGATTTAATTACACAAAGTTTCCACAATTAAAACTACCTGCTTACTGGAATTCAAAAATGAGTTAATAGCAACCAATTATGTTATAATTTACCTGAGATGACCAATCCAAACAACTAACAACCCGATGCTTTGACCAACGTTCGTCAAAAAATTGTCGATTTAATGACAGTTTAGCACCTGCTTGAATCTCTCTACAGAAAAAGACGAAAAAAAAAAAACCCAACAACTGTGTTATAACTTCCCACTCTTAATCTTAAAGTAATTTAACATTGCTGAACCCATAATTTTAGCAATTAAACATTACCCTTCTTTGTCTTCCAAATCTCTTCCACTGTAGTCAAAGAAGATGTTAATCTGCTCAGAAAGAGCTCTTTCTACAATTCTTGTAGAATGGTCGAAGAAACTTAAAAATTCCTCAGAGTGCAAGATTTGCTGCTTTTCTTCTTCAGTCAGCTCGTGCGGGGGGGCTGTGAGACAAACGTTTTTCTGAAGTCGGATTTATGCCACTCAAATCATGTCACCTCACTATCACAATTTGTGTCAATGAATGCCACTCATTTTTTTCCAAGCAGATTCACCTCTTTGATTTAGAGCATTTTATTCTACTTTAATATATAAATAATAAAAGCAGTCTTAACAGGAATCAACAAAATTTTTTAAATTATTTTTTTTGAAGTTGAATTCTTTAAGATACCTTTATTATCACTTTCTTCATCTTTCTTTAAAGTTTTCTCTTCCTCAGGTTCAATAGGTGGTTTAGGAGTCACTACGTCATCTTCTTCCTCTTCATCTGAAAAAACAGAATAACACAAAAATTATTTTCATGAAAATAACTGCTAACTCTTGAGGTAAGTATTTCAGAAAGTATCACAACTCTTTAGATAAAAGCAAAAGAGTACAAATAATATAAATTTTATCAATACAATTTTAAAAAAAGAATTAAGTGGAACTTCTTGGTTTTTATACATACCTATGTGGTAACTCAGCAATAGTCATATCAAATTCTGTAGCAACATAAACTGAAATAAGATATATAAGCAACTAGGATGAGTCCCTCATGGAAATCTCTAAAAGCTTGCAAGCATTTATCATTCCAGACAGAACAACATGCAACTCCTACATAGTTTTATGTAGCATGCTGACACATTAATGCTGTAAAATGAAGAAAATCAAATGTCTAAAATAGCCTACAGAGCTGGCTGCTTACTTGTGATCTGAAACCATCAGTGTCTAATGGGTCTTCATATGGCATAAAGACGGCTTACATTAACTCTCAGGTTGCTATTTGAGAGGCAGATTTTAAAGATAATAGCTATGAGACCACATTTTCTATTCTGTCATTTTAAATGCAAGTCTCATTATCTACTGTTACATGATGTGGCAATAAGCACTTAACATAATGTTTTCTTAACTTGAATAAAAATACATATTGAGATAATATACAATGTTTATAAGACTTTTAAAAATTATTCAATCTCCCCTTATACCCCCAAACCAGGAAATAACTTTAAATTACTTATTTTAAAATGTTCTAGAACATACAACTCTGCCTACCTTCTCTTTCACTACATACTGAGATGGATTTTTATTAAGCAAATGCTTATTTTTATTGCCTAAACAGATGTGTCATTTGTCTATGAGGGAATGGCAGCAGGCGTCTGCAGCAAAGCGCATCTCAAGTAATAAGAGCCCATTCAGTAAGGGGACTTTACTTGTTAGTTATAGTCATTTCCCCGACCTATGTTCAAAATTATCTAAAACACGCATACATACGACATACACAAAAGAATAGTCAAGGATGGGAACCAGCTGCCAAGTCATGGTCCCAGCAGCCAGGCCAGCTGACTAGATAGCAACAACCAGATGGCACTGCTGGGATTGTGTCTTTCTGCTACAAGGTGGCAATGGGATGGCATAACATTCTTCCGCTTGACTGCTTCCAATCCTGTCTCTCCCCAATGGCTAGCCTGTGCAATTACCCACACTCCAGGAGGCCTACAGATAAGCCTTTACCCTGCAAACAAAATGCAGCTTGTAGGCCACACCAGCTGCCAAACCACACACATAGTGTTAGGTTTGGAGAGCTATGAAAATCTTTCTAACACTACAGTATAAGCAATAAAAATGTAACTGTACCTGTAGGAAAGAAAGCTTTAAATGACACTGTATACTGCACACAATGATACAACCTCCAACTTAATCAAAATGATAATGACGTATGCCAATCCTACATTACTTGAAATTGAGCGATTTTTACGTTCTGACAAGTTTACAGAACTAGGATAAATGGCACGAATGATTTCAATATATGCTCATACTTTTGAACCAAATGGTGAAGGTTAAAATTTTTCCTTTCAAGGGCCTCAATCAGCCACAAAGGAAAACAGTAATCACTGTCTTTTCAGCCAGCCCAACCGCATTTGTCAGCCCTTTCTCCGTCAATGCAGCCAGAGCAATCAACCTGCCAAACATTCAGAATGGAAAAACAATCTGAAAATACAGGGTATAATGCACCTGCCAGTGAAAATGGCCATTTCAAGAAAAGCTAGTGATCTCAGTGACCCCGCTGAGGAGGCGGTGGTGCAAAGGGGAAAGAACACGTGAAAGAATTCTTAGTGATCGCCACTCTCTTGCACACTGACACTTCCTTACAAAGCATGCCAATTACAGCTTTTGTGCTACTTAAAAAAATGAAAGCTTTTTTTTTGGGCAAAATAATCACATAGAAAAACAGAAAGACAGTACTCCTTTTCAGATGAATTCTCATATACAACGGATTATTAATCTGAAAACAGTGTAACTGGTAACAATTCTTCTATACTGTACTGCTCCAACATTACAATGAAATTATACCATAAAGTCACTTGCCAGTGTAATAAAATAATTTAATTGTACTTAAGTTGACTTTTAGAATAACAGGATATTTACTTCAATTAAAAATTAAGTCTGGGGACTTCCCTGATGGTGCAGTGGTTAAGAATCCACCTGCCAAGGCAGGGGACACGGGTTCGAGCCCTGGTCCAGGAAGATCCCACATGCCGTGGAGCAACTAAGCCCGTGCACCACAACTACTGAGCCCGTGCGCCTAGAGCCCATACTCCGCAGCAAGAGAAGCCACCGCAATGAGAAGCCCATGCACCGCAACGAAGAGTAGCCCTGCTCACCGCAACTAGAGGAAGCCCGCGTGCAGCAACGAAGACCCAACACAGCCAAAAATAAATAAATTTATAAATTATCTATAAAAAACTTAAGTCTGAAAATATGTATTTTCTGCTAATACTGTTAGTTATCTTAATCAATTTTGTTGACTAGTAGGGTTCACTGTATGTAAATCCTAAAATCAAAGATAGGGAATCTGAGTCACCCTGGACAAGTCATTCTTAAGCACTGTGAATTATAAATTACAGCCTCCTATCCACATCATACTTCCCTCCCTCAACTTTGTTACATTATACGGTTTCTAAGTACCATTTCCAATGACAGGTGTCAAATTCCTGTCATAATGCATATGGTCGGTACTTCAGTGCTAAGTGACCTCATAATCTATATATTTAACAGAAAAGATCGTGCTTATAGACACTCTTTTCCTTTTAAAATTTAAAATGTAGATGAAGTATGGTAAACAGTGATCTGTATCTGCCTACTTTATGGCATTTACCATGCTAACTTGCCCATATAGATTACTTAGTTGTGTTTGAATGAGTAATAATCTATTTAAATACTTGTTTTCAGGATTTTATTTTAGAATGAATGTACATAGCTCTCTTTCTAGATGAATTAAAAACTGATTAAAAACTATGATAAACCCAAGCTTCATAAAAATGACTAAGCTAAATAAAAATTCCAGGAACATTACAAAAATGATCTGTTCTTTAAAAGTACAAAACGGTATTTTTATTATAAAGCTGATTATCTATATATACCAAATATTTGGCAAAAAATGCCTAACATCAGTAACATCAGATTAGAGACTGTTCCTCTGAAACAAATACACTTCTCTTATTAAAAACTAATACAATTAGCTACTAAAAAACTATTAACATGTAGTATTATGTTAATAATACTATATTATTAGACCAAAAATATAGTATTACAATTCTAAAGATTTTCTAGGCTAGTCCCTATTACATGATTATCTATATTTAAAACTAAAAAAGACTGCAACAATGCAGGAAGACTGAAAAATGGGACTGCCATGTCACATCAATTTATTGATGAATATTCATCGCAATATGCTAAGTGGTTAACTCCGTGCTTTCTCTGACAGGGAATCTAAGGTTATAAACTGAGCAGTAAAGAATGCATAAAAGTAGCAGTTACTTTTAAAATGACAAATCTCTTGTCAATGAATGCTAAGAGTAGGTTTAATGAACCACTGAATTTTTACTGAGTTAACATCAAAATTGTGATGTATTTTGGTGAGATGGAAAGAAAAGCAGTTTTGTAAATTAAGCTGCACCTAGAAATAACACCAAAGAATGAAATTCCAGTTGTTGGAATAATCTGTTACAGTGGAGTAGGTTAATCAAAGTTAAATCATCTGTGAAATGGGTGGCTTTTGTTAAGCTGAAGGAAGGAGTCTTCAGAGCAAGTTTTCTCATCTGTATGTCACACTACATTTAAGAGACATCTAAGAATAAGCCACAAAGCATGCTTTGAATTATTTTAAAATATTACAACATATTTAACAGGTAATATGAAAGATCCTAGAAAATCCTCACTAAACACTGATACTCTTTATTCTATCACTTCTCACAATTAATGCTCAGTATGAGGTCAAAAATAAATACCATCATTGGGGCATTATGTCATTTAGGAAATACATTTGTTGTCTATAAATTTATTAACTAGTTTCATCATACTGGTGTACTGTATTTTAAGATAGTTTAATATCTTATGAAGAATTTCTAATTTACAGAGTAGTCTGATTTCTTATGATACAAAGGAAGTTGCCACTGAGTTCCAAAACTCAGGAAATGTGTTGCATATAAAAACATAATTTACAAAAATTCAACTAATAACTTCACAAACAAAATGAGAATATTAGAGGGAAATGCTTCAATCATAAGTTGAAAAATCCATGTTAGATATGAATGAGTTTCCTTTAATATTTTGAAAATAACCCTTTCTTTTCTGGATCAACATCCTTTTGAATCACTTCATTTCGATCCATTTGTCCATAATTTCATCTTCTTATACCTTACTCTTTAAAATCAATATTAAGAAAATCTTATATTAGGACAAAACTTCATGAATGTATCAATGGAATTCATTCCTTTTATTTTTTTAAACACCCAGAATCAGATGCAAGGTCACTTGGATTTCCTTAATAATTTAGATCTTCAACAAGGGAAAATTTTAATTGGGAAATATTTTGAATATAGATCTAATGCTAATTTGGAAGATAAATAAAACGGGAGTAATACTTTAATCATACATAACATTTACTTTAACACAGAATTTGTCTCTCTACATTGTCTCTTTTTATGTAAAATTCAGATTTTATTTAGGCAGTATTGGCATCATTAACACAGATCCTGTTATCTGCGATCTCATAAATATTACATTTTTCTGAGGCCACAATTTCAGATATGCTGATTAAAGTCTTTCAGTCAAGGTTACGAATAAATGCTTCAATTTTCAATTATTTTTATATTCTCACAGATTCTCTGAGGGTTAAAACTAATTTATTACATGTGTTATTTATTCCAGGATTTTTTTTAAAAATCCATTTTAGACAAGGGTACTATTAAACCAGAAGGCCCACAGATTTAGTCTACTTGGGAAGTGTGGATTCCAGATGTTAAGATCATGCAATAAAAAAATTAAGAGCTATTTTACATATAACATTTTTCTACACATTATAAATGCTGATCAACACGTACCTGAGGAAGAATATCTGACTACTAAATCAACACCAAAAATAATTACAAAACTCCACAAAGATAAGAAAGTGGAATGATATGCGAAACATAGCACTTCATTGGAAATCAAAAACCAGGTTCTGGCTGTAGTCTGATATTCTCTTATATTGTGACCATAGGGTCATCAATGAACTTCCTGGGGTCTCAGTTTCCTCAGGTGTAAACAAGCTGATTAAACTTTGGAATTTCTTCCTCTTTAAAAATCTGTGTCTAAAAATTACAACAACAAAAAAAATCCATACTGACGACGTGAATAAGAAAAAAATAACGCCATTTTCAAAAGAGTTAAAAACTTTTAAAAGAGAAGAAAGTAACTCTTCCAGGAGTGTATCTGTGGGCACCACACTCCTGCCATGAGAAGTTCTTTTACCTGCGGAGAACAAAATTGACTGAGGTCACATGTTCCTTGTCAATTTCATTCACAGTAGGTGCTTTAAGACAGCAAAGCACCTCAGTTCAGAAATGGTACTACCAACTCACAGAGTAAACTTGAAAGAAGATGGCTAGAACAGGGAAAAAGGAAAAAAAGAAGAATAAAAATTGCTTTTTAAAAGAATACATTCAGCCATTTTTAAAAAATGAAAAAAAAGAGTTAAGCCTAAAACCAATTTTTATCTTCAATTTGGTAACTCACGTTACTTCTGCACTAATTATACTGCCTACCCAGGTTCAATTTACTGTCTGTTACACTCAAACTGCGATTTCAGCAATTTTGCCTCATGGTGAGTTTTGGAATTTGTTACATAATTCTTAAACGCGAGCCAACAAGGCTAAGTTTGAGAGGCACTGTGTTAAACCAATGGATAAGCAGAAGTACGGTTTTGCACAAAGTGTTTTCATTATAAAACCTTAAGTTCAGGTTTTTTTTTTCTTTCCCTCTTTCTAGAACCTCTACAAATTAGGAAAAGAAACAATGTAAGAGCCCTGGACATGAAAATAATTGTAATGATATAGAGAGGAAATGATTTCATTTTTATAAATAGTTCCAAAGGCTAAGGATGGCTCCATGGTATTGGGGTACATTTCGCATTCTCCTTCACTTACATACCTCAACCTGACACTAAAAAAAACAAAGAAATAATCGAGTATATAGCATATACTCAATAAACTTGCAGAATCCGTGAATTCTTGTTGCAAATGAATAAATGTGGACCTTTATAAAACTAACATCTAAGTCTAGTTCACACAGGAAAATTTTAAAGATAGTGGTGCTAATACATCTTGCTACTTTCACCTTCTATCAGTGAGGATAAGAAAAATTCTATTTAACACCATAAAAGATCAAAGCTGTTTATTAATTACTCTTAGCCAATCACTATAAAATATTATCCTGATGCAAATTTATCGATAAATAAGTTAACTAAGTCATGCTATCTTTTAATCTTTTAATGAAGTAATTTTCAAACTACAGGTCTAAGCCAATAAATTTAGTGTATTATGGTCAACACTGAAAAAAATGAAATATAGCAAGAGCAGAAAAGGTGTTATTTCATAAAACTTTTGTATCAGTTACAAGTTTCCCCCACTATTCGAAAGTAGAGCAATCCTATGAAACCTTTCTTTCTTAAGCTGAAGTGGTATAAATTGAAGAAGTAATTACTTTAGACACATCCTGTTAACGGATGCACAAAATAAATACAGCACAGATGCTCAGAGACACAGTTCAAAGCTATGGCAGCTTTCTGCCGAGATGCTGTGTGTAGTTCCCAGGGAAGGAGCTCTCTGCTCCCAATGTGGTGTAAAGTGAACTTGTTAAATTCAAGGGACAGCTGTACACATCTGTATCTATGTTTGTACTAGATTGTAATATAAATTGAATTTCTTACCATAGGTGACTGTCATAAAAGCATGAAAGTGCTGCTTCAGTGGCAGCATGAGAGAGAAAGCACACCTTGGAATCAGTCAGACTTGGTTTAGAATCTTAGCTACTAGCTATGTGACCCTTGATAAGCTATCTCTTTCAGCTTCAGCTTCTTCATATGTAAACAGAGCTGATATTTAACTCTTTAACTCTCAAGGTTTTGGTAAGAGGATTAGAGGTAATGTAAAGTGCCTTACACTATACCTGATATGTAGTAGGCACTCTTTGCTGTTAAAATTTTCAGTCATCAATTTGAACGTGAGGTTTGAAGAACCGTTAAAACAAGTAGCTAAGATAATATATTTGAAACATGCTAAAAGGTCCAATTTTGTTCATAGCATTCAGAGGGATACATAAAACATAAAATAACAGCACACGTTTATATCTATATACTATGTCATCATGGAATTCAAGAAGGCTATAAAGGAGAATGTATGTTTCATATATGGATCTAAGAGCAAATAATGATTAGAACATGATATGTTCATGTTAAAACCAAGAACTGAGACTAAGTGCCTTTTCACCCAATTTCATCAATAATTATGTTGTAGCATTAACACTTGAAAATAACCTATTTTCCCAGCAGTTACTTGCAGAGTAAAGGCATGAAAAAAAAAAAAAATCCCAAGTAAGTAAATCATTCTCCTGAGTAGGTAAAAGCAATTAATTCCTTCACCAAATATTTACTGAGTGTGTACTCACTACATGCCATACACTATTCAAACCAGGCATTACAGCAATGAAGAAGAAACAATCCCTACACTCATGCAAAATTTGGCAAAGAAGCTGAAGTTCGATAAAAACTTCGATAAAAAGCCTTGCCCTAAATAATTTCAAAGTGAAAAAAAGAGTTTATCTTGAACTTCTGGGTCATCAGCTTACTTTACAAATCACAATCTTTTAAATTTTCCAATTACTTGAAAAATAAAAATGGGAAAAAAAATTTTTTTGAAAACTGCCAGGCATATACTATGTAGCTATACATTCAAATTAGTTCAAAGACATTGTCACACATTCACACTTTAAAATTTATATGCATGTCAAAAATAAGCAATTAAAAATGCAAATTTCAAGTAGGATATAAAACCATATGTGTGTATATACGTATGTTTGTGTGTGTTTATGTATACATATATAATTTTTGAAAAAATATATCATGGAAAACAGACTAGAAACAAATGGCTATTACACAGACACTTCCTACCCTTTCTGTCTTCTCTAAATTCTTTATGATACACTACTACAATTATTAAAAAAAAAAGAAAAAACTTTTTTTAAATGGAAGTCTTCACTTAAACTAATTATAGGTATATTATAATAGGTATTACTCAAAATAGCTTCAGAATGCTTTACATTTCAAACAATCCAAAAAGCATCTCAAAGTAAAGCTAAATCTCCAAATTATTATTAGAAGGAAAAAAAGCCTAATTTATTTTTTAAATGAGTCACTATACCCTCATTTTGGCTATTTTACTCACTTTCCGAGTTAACATATCTAACAATGTAGCTCCCAAAAGACAGAAACTATAACACTTGAATATACTAGTTAATAAAATAATATTGTCTGGAAATTATAGAATCCTACAGTATTAGTTTTTTCCATACTGGTAGTTCAACACTTTTATCTTTCCTGTCTTTTTTTTTTTTTTTTTTTTTTTTGTGGTATGCGGGCCTCTCACTGTTGTGGCCTCTCCCATTGCAGAGCACAGGCTCCGGACTCGCAGGCTCAGCAGCCATGGCTCACGGGCCCAGCCGCTCTGCGGCATGTGGGATCTTCCCGGACCGGGGCACGAACCCGTGTCCCCTGCATCGGCAGGCGGACTCTCAACCACTGTGGCACCAGGGAAGCCCCATGTTTTCTTTTTTTAAAGTGGCTTATGTCTCAAAACCATCAGGGTTTTTTTTTTTCTGGTAAGGGGAGGAGATTGCACCTGTGAAAGCTATCTTACCAAACCACAGAGCAGCAGGAATGAAAAAAATGTATCCATAGAGATGAACATTCACATGGTCAAAACAAAAAAACTCTTGGATAAAAATGTTATCCCGGGGCTGTTTCACAGAGATTAAAAACTGCTATATAATCAACACAGTAGAGCCCTTAGATCATAAAAGAGGAAGTTTATGAATTAGGTCCAGATTTGTTCATTAATATGGATTAACAATGACAGTATATCAGAATACAGTATACTCCACAGAAAATATTGAATAATTTACATGATTTCATTTATTATGGGATATACTGATACTCTCATTTTGGGAAGAATTATGTTCATGACACAGAAATAGAACATGCTTAAGTTTTTCTGCTTCTAAAGCAGCACACAGCAACAACAATATGAAAATGGAAATATTTACATTTACGTCAACAAAATTAAAAACATACATACAGCTTATATTTCTGTTAACTTTTAAAAGAAAAAGTTTTAAAACTCTAAAGAACAAATGCATAAATACAGAAATCCAAAGCATTACTTTTATAATATTCCCCTAAGGAAATATGCCAAAAAATAAAAAAGGAAGAAGGAACAAAAAAAAAGGAAAGAATCCACTTGTTTAATATGGCGGCTTAATGACAATCATATTAAGGACAGATACTCACCTTCTTTGGGTTGAGCCATAACTGGAGTCTGAGTTTCCTTCGTATATGTGACGATTTCACGAGGAGGAAAGTCAACCTGTGTAATTTTAGCCATTCCAAGTTTAATAGGTCCTCGTCTAAATAAAGTGAACACAAATGTTTTTAAATATTACAAATGATACATTTTAACTACATCAAATAATGTTATTTTATAAAAGTAATAATTGAACACTATATATCCAACAGTGTAATTTAAATCCCTGTTTTATTCAAGAAATTTTAAATGAACAATTGGCTTTATTTTAACAAAAGAATTAGAAGGTAGCAAAAACAAAAGATATTTCCGAATCATTCAAGGTGTTTATTTTTCACTTTAAAAAGGCAAATAATTTAGTTTCTTAGAACAAATGTGTGGGTAATAACAGAGTAAGAGGAGAGGAATTTCAGAGCAGACTGCTGAATAAGGTTGGTTATGAGAACTGTTTTTAGCAGGGACACGATTCTGGACATTTTTACAAGAGTCAAATACGTGGATCTCACTCAGACCACATTTAGTTCCCTTCACCATCAGAAGACTTCAGCTTTAAGAGTTAGAAAGAATTTTCTGTTGAAAACCATTTTTTCTACTTATATTCTGCAGAAATTGAGAATCATACAGTCAATTTAGATTTTAAAATAAAATATTTAAACTTTAAATCTCTAATCTCTGCACAGTCAACATGGTCCTTGATTCACATACGGACAAACTATTGTGCAAACATGTTAGACCTAAACTAAAGCCACGTATCTTCTGAATATCATGAAATTACTAAAGCCACTTCTGTTTTAAATAGGGGGGAATACATTCTTTTCTGACAAACAGAAGACTTGTGGCTATTATAGTAGATGTCTAAATTCTAAACCAAATATAGCATGCTTCCAAACTCCCAAAGTTCTCAATGATGAATCTGTCTTAAAAGAATATCTAGTAAAAACAGTGGAACTTCCAGAATATAAAGGAGGATATCTGAAATATACATATACACACACATATATATATATATATCATTGGTAATATCACATTGGTAATATAAACTAAACTTTTTTCTTATATAAACATCCTTTTCAAAATCCTGTACAAAAAAGTTTAATAAAATTAGTACATTTAAAGAATTTTCTCTAAGGTCCCAAATGTGGGCCATAAGAAAATTTTAATGTGTTTTCTACCTTGGGGATATCTAGCCTTAAAGAAAAAAAAAAAAAAGCATAATCAAAGAATTAAATGGGAAATTTTAAGTACATTTGAAGTAATCTAGTATTCTAAGAACAAAATCTGAAATAAGAAACTTTATATTCTGATATTTAAGATGTAAACCATATGAAAAGTAAGTCACTCACATATCTGATAAAAAACAGTCAAGCCAACATTAGGAACAAGTTACTAACTTGAGTACATATAGGGTTTAATAGGTAAAAATCACAATACTAGAACAAACAAACAAAATATTCTAAGATTTAGGGATAGATTTAGGGAGGTAATACCTCAGTTATCCAAAGCCACTTTTACTGAGAACAAGCAAGCAACTGGGAGGTGGGGAAGCCTCAGGGCAGCCGAGAGAGGCCTACCAGCTAATGTACAAGAAGCTCATATACTTTTCTTATATGGCCTAATTCAAGGCTTATTAACTCTTAACTTTAGACATAAGTCCTAAAGGTGTTGGTCATATGTTTTAGAAGCTGCAAAATATCAAGGGAAAAGAGCTATCTGAGTCAGGCACAATGGCAGCAGCAAACATTTATAGTTTGCATTGGAGACTAGAATAAATAAACGAATGAATAAATGAATTAATAAGTAAATCAATAGCAATCTGGAGCCACGGTGTAGAAACCAACAGCTCTGTTCCTCTCAAAACCTTAGAAATCATCAGGGCATTTTAATATAGAAAAATAAATTAATATTCATGTTGAGTAACCTAGAAAAGGTTCAATTACATATTGCGTATTTATTAGAAAAAGTATGGGAAGTTTATAATACACTGTAGAAAAACTTACATCAAAAATATAGAAATAATAAAAGTAATTTGGACATTTAAATGGGTAGACTTAGGGTACCTCTAAAATCAGATACATAAAATATGTCTTTCACAAATGATAGAGGATAAATGAGGTGTCACAATAAAATATCACTCTTCAAACTATTACCTGAATATTAGAAATTTAAGCAAAACAAAATTAGGACAATTTCACAAAGAATCAAATTAATTATAAAAGAGGGAAGGTAATAAATCTATTCAATACCCCAAATCGGAATCTGAGTGAAGCTGAAGAACTGATGGATCTGTATCCCAATGCAGCGTCCTAAACGGTTGTAGGACAACCATGAAGCATTAGCAAAAAAGGCCATAAGTTAGTCAAGCAAATACATTCTACGAATAGCTAAAGTACGGTTCACAGTTAAAACCCACATGTTCTGGTTAGTACAAAAAAACACCAGGTATCACTCAATGCTCTAGTGCATGCAATAAGCATAATATGGTTAAAGATGCAAACATACAACCTAGAATAGTTAAAAGACAGTATTTTCAGATTTTGGGAAACTAATATTGCATAGTAATGGCTAAGAACAGCCAAAACATCCAACATCCCAAATAACACATTATTTTTGGATGATAGCAAGCTAAGCTATAAAAAAAAAGTTGAAATTTTAAGTTTCCTAATGAAAAAAACATTAGTAAAAACATCTTAGTTAACGTATTATAATCTTGCCCAAAGCATTAAATGTGTGCAGGAAATTGTCATATTGGTAAAGGAAATGAGTCAACACATAAGCCTTTTGGTAAGAAAACCAAAGACTATTCCACTGGGATACAAAATAGCTAAAGTTTCCAAAAGGTGACCCTTATGTAATTTATGGGTTAAGCACTGCCCTGGGCTTACATGTCATCTGCTTTAGAAAGCAGCTAAAGATTTCTGTCTCTAGGAAAAAGTAGATTTTTTTCCCCCAGGAAAAATATTTTATGTTTAATGGATTTACCTAAACTAACTAAACTTACGGAGAATATCAATCCTAAATAAATATTCGGTTGTGTTTTAGCCTTGCCTATTGGGTAAACAACTTACGTGGGATCTTTTCCAAAAGATTTAAGGAAATTTTAGTTATTACTAGAATAAAAGCTGCTTTATGACATTGGCACTCTTGAAAGGTTAGCGATAATAAGATAATTATGTACAGTACTGTAAGATGCTCATAGTCCCTATTGAAAAGTTAAACACAGTACATTCGGTGCTACCATCTTTGTCAAATATATTTGCTTTTCACATATACAACAAATGATAATATACAACTAAAACTGCTATAATATTTAAATACAAGAAATGATTTCTATACTTGCCTCTATAATTTATCAGTAAAAGCAATCAGATGAACTGAACTAGAGAAATACTTCATTTTAAAAATATAAAGAAAGATCTTGGGATTTAAATGGTATTGTGTGTACACAAAGAAGGAAGAGGCCACAGTGAAGATTTACTTTATACTAAGCATTAAACAGAAACAAACTTAGGCTTTGTTAAACCAGACGGGGTTTTATGAGATGCTCTTCAATGTTCTGTACATAGCCTTTACATTCTCTAAGAGCTCTAGCTGTTACCAATGACACAGAGCTCCTTGTTGAGGATGTCATTTTAGTCTAAAATCAAGTAAAACTCTACCTCAAAATAGAACCAGTACTGAAAACACATGGCACAACATATGGGATTATATTTATTAAAGGCATCTGCAGACATATAAAGTAAAATTTCAATATAATCCTGAGACATATAATCAAAAGCCTAAGAGATAAACTGATCAAGAATGGAAAAAAGGAACAAGAGGCATGGATTACTCAATTGAATAACCGTCACCTAAATTTTAGCGATAACAGAAGTGACTGAGAAAGTGAACTAAATAAAATCTTCATGAAATGCAACTTCCCAATCTGCAAAGTTAGAGAAATATCATTTTTATGGCCTCATATATTTATTCATAAATTACCACCAGGCCCAACAGAAATTTTTGGCATTTAGAAAGAGTGATTCAGATGTTTTGATATCATACTTGGTAATGTCTAACATGTTTTTTCCTACTCCCTAAGTGTAGTAATCTTAGACTGTCTTGGCCAGCTAATGTAAGTGTATAGGTTCATACACCTCACACATCTTCATGCATTTTCCTGTTTATTCTTTATCATCATGCCTGCTCAATGGAAGTTCATTCTGTTCGTTCTCAGACTCCAGCATTCTTTTTAAAAGCCACATATTTTAAAATGCTATTGTTTCACTGCCAATAGCACCAATTAATCAACAATATTAATTATCTATTATGGAATCTGGAGATGATTTAATGGAATTCATAGTTTTCTACTGTGTGTGTATACATATATATTAAGAAGTGAACATAATCAGTCCTCTTGAAAATTAACAATTAAAAATGAGTCTGTGCTCTCTAAAATGATATCAAGTCACCTCATTTAAAAAGAGAATTTATTTCCTCTCCTGTTAAACTTAAAAGAAACTTATTTTCTACTCATTCTCTAATAAAAACAAATACCCCTAAAGATATTTAAATACCTGTTTTCTTGTTTTACATCTTATCATTACAAACTACACTATAAACACAAGTTAGCACACTATTCTTAGGATTTTTCAATACAGTGAATAGCATTTAAATTAATGATGTAAATTAATGAACACTAGAATGCAAGTTTCCCGAAGGCAAGGACCAGGAACATTATTTTTTGTGGTAACCTATAGCATTTAACATTAAATTGGCAATTCAATTAATATGTATTCTAACATAATAAATATTTTTCTTAACAGTTATTTACTTCCTATACCAATTTACAATATTCCAATGGGTCTCTCTAATAATCTCTAGGTTTTCCAATGAAACTCAGGAGGACATATTTTAATTCATACAGATGTTACATAGTATTTTTTAAAGCAAACTTGCTGACGTTGCATTAAAATAATCTTTCTACTCCTATTCAAAATCAAGAACAATGAGTTCAGTATTAACACAGTAGAGTAACTGCATTAAAGTAATATATAATATCAAATAAAGAAATTTTTAAAATACTTTTTTTTTTACCTTGGGAAATGTTTTTATTATGGTAATGTATAAGGGGAAAATAAAACCCTTCTCTTGAAAATGCCATCTGTTTACTAGCAAAGGAATACTAACATATTTGCATAAGAATACAGAAGAACGAAAGTATGAAACAAATTTAGCCTTTGAAAATGAATTTAGACTAAATAAATTTAGTCTTTAATCTGTAATACATACTATTTTATGAGGTAATATTATTCTTAAACAGAAAGTTTTGACTTCTCTTAAATGACAGTTATGTCATTTACCTCCAACAACAGTATTGCTTAGATTTGCAATTTCAGTTCTATAAACAGAAGAGGTTTGGAAAGCACATCTCAAATTCAGACTGGTGAGCCTTTTGTGCCTTCTAATTATTAATGACAACCAGATTATTCAGAAACTGACTAAAGTACTGAGTTTATGGATTAGCTAGCCCCTTTGCTTCTTTTTTTCTTGCCTTGTTTTTGAGATGCTCATTACTTGTTTGTAACTTCAATCAGAGGTGCTTGGGCACAATGAAGACAAAACTTCCTAGTTTATTTCTCATTAAAAGGTGTCTTGAAGTTTTCCTGAGGAGAACATTTAACTTCCTAGACCAAAATAAGGATTCTGAATAAAGATTCTAAACTAACTATGTTTAGTCTCATTTCAGCTGCCATAAGAAGTCAAAATGTAAGATGCTGTTAAACAAAGACTTGGTATTATTGTGTGTGTGACAAAGAGAAGTAATAATACTTTTCTCAGTATGATCTTTGGAAAGAAGCTGAAATCTTACTGAACTTTTGAAAATCAAGTCCCAACATGTGTGCAGCATCCTAAAACAAACATGAAATATTGTTTTATAAGGAAGACCCAAGTTCAGGAAAACTTGGCAGTAAACTTTTTTTTTAATTGAAGTATAACTGACATACAACATTATATTAGTTTCAGGTATATAACATAATGATTTAATATTTTTATATATGGTGAAATGATCACCACAATAAGTCTGGTTAACACCCGTCATACATAGTTACAAAATTTTTTTCTTGTGATTTTTTTCTTTCTTTTAAGACCTGCTCTCTCAGCAACTTTCAAATACACAATACAGTATTGTTAATTACAGTCTCCATGTTGTACATTATATCCCCATGACTTATTTACTTTATAACTGGAAGTTTGTACCTTTTGACCCCCTTCACCCACCCCTCACCCCCTCCCTCCACCTCTGGCAACCATCAAAAATTTTAGAAATGAAAATAAAAATGAACCCATCTGTTCTCTGTATCTATGAGCTTATTTTGTTTTGTTTTTTAGATTTCACAAATAAGTGAGATCATACAGTATCTGTCTTTCCCTTTCTGATTTACTTCACTTAGCATAATGCCCTCAAGCCAGTAAACACTCTTTAAAAATTCTTTAAATTTGTTATTGAAGCCAGTAAACACTCAATGTTTCCTTAGCAGTTATTTCCTTATTCTTGATATTTTATGCATTATTATTTTCTACCCTAATTAGAAATAGTGACTTAATAGAACAGAATTAGGCTGTTTAACTGAATTGTTTAGGTTTTCGTTTTCAATTACTGAATGGAAATTAAGCATAATACAGTAGAGAGGTTTTACACTATTTGTACCCAAAACATTCACATAATAACCAATACAAAATTTGCTTAAACAGAAAAATAATTTTAATGAACACTTCTATTTTTAATATAAAATAATCATCATAAAATCAGTTAACTAGTCAGTACTCAGTTAATCAAGTGTGACAGTAAAATATTGTTTAAAAAAATTTCCCCCCAATTTACAACAAACAATTTCTGTGCCATTTAGATTTCAAAATGTTAGGACTAACTCAACATAACTATTCAGAGTCCCTGTACAGCACTGACAGTATCTGGGCACTAAATGCATTCTATCATTAAAATACTGAAAGAAAATTACTGTACCTAGATCCCACTGCGCCATCTCCAGAGTCTTGGCTTCCAGCTTCGCTTGGAGTGCTCACAGATTTGGAGGATGGAGACATAGGAGGAGGGACTAAATAGTGAAATAGACAGGTATCCGCTGTTACTACACGGAGAGGTTGCTCAGCTTATGACGTTTCAAAAGTAATTTAACATGAAGTAATTAACAAAAAGAAAAAATAACGGCAAACCAAAAAACAAAAGTACATGAATGAAAATGAACAGTAGAAAGAAGAGGAGAAAGACAAAGTTAACAATGCATGCTGACGATTCATGCAATTTCTCTGGCAAAATGCATTTGGGCTTTATATTAAAAAAAAAAAAGCAAGATTATGGAAGGATGCATCTTCATCTTGGCCAACACCAAATGTGGGTACTAATTTTCAAAGGAGAGCATTCCTTCTCCCTTTTCTAATTCTTTGCTTTTAAGATCACCAGATCATTTCTAACTAGTGTCAAATCAAAACTCTGAATTTTGCTTCAGAAGTCGTTTACTGTCTGGTTTTCTGAGATTTATTTTAAAATGTTCATTTTTGTCAATTTATCTTTCAAAAAGATTTGATGTCTTAAATGATATTTTCCCCTCACCAAAAATAAAAAGGGCCAATTTAGAGAAATGACTATCACTAAAGGAATGGCTCCTTTAAAAGTCCATTAGTTTCCAGCAATTTGGGTGAAAAATGCAAACAGGCCATAAAACAGCATGCCTTCTAGACATGATGCATAACATAAAGTGATGCATGCAACTTAAACAAGGCAAGACTTAATGGTAACTTCCTTACCCCAGTATTCAGAAAAAACTGAAGTGTACAGACAAAGATACAGACACCCAAAATATTCTTAATCCCTTCTTATAGAAAAATACACATTTCATAGTATATAAAACAAACAGCAAATGCTTTCCCCTAACCTGTCACTTTTAACATTATATACCAGCAGCTGAACGTGCGTATTTCATGCTATTACATTTGTAAAACTTTTTGAAGATCATCACTGCCATCTTCTGGTTAAATTTTACCATAAATGACCCCAATCCCAAGTATCTTTTAAAAATAATTCTTCAATGTACAATATTAAGTGACCAATATATTTTATGTCGTGCTGCAAGCCCTTCTTTTAATAGTTTACTGAAAAGAAAGTAAGTTCCTAGTTATATAGAAACCAATCTAAAGAAATATGTATTTAACTAAAAGTCTGTGTTTTTGGAATAGTCACATTCACTGAACCCTTAAAATTATGTTTAAATGTTTATAATATGCTTCAGTAAAAAGTGGGTTTGCTCATCTAACAAAATGCACAAGTATAGTATAATGAATTACATCTTAAACATAGGTGCAAAACTGATCATCCTTATTTTTCAATGCCAAATTCTACTGGAAACCAATAAAAAGATTAGAAGAAAAAAAAATCATAGCTAGAATGTTTGTTTCCTGAGATACAGTGGTTAATTCTTGCTCAAATTTCAAAAGACCATAAAAACATAATAAAAGGTTTCTAATTTTGTGATTAAATCTCTCAGAAACAATGCTAAAACCAGATTGCCTTCATATAATTCACATCATGATACCACTGTGCTAGGGGCTGCATGTATAACTCATAGCTAAACAAGACTTGTATCTGAAGTAAAAGAATATTAATGTCCCCTAATTTCTCTTAGGTTACATTTTTCCCCATCTTTTTGTCCACCACTCACTGTGAGGCTTCCCCTAGGCGTCTAAGTTCCAACTGATACAGGACAGTGGTTTGTCTACTACATTGTAAGCACAAATATGTTTATTAAATTATTTAGTATAAATTACTAAATATTTAGTAATATAAATTTACTACTAAATATTTAGTAGTATAAATTTATATTACTACAATGTTTTCATATTAAAGATTTCCAAAGAAGAAATTTTGAATTCTTTAAATTACAAAGTTAACTTCAGGCTTAGGAAAATAATTTTTCTAAGTATACATATAGGAAAGATTTGAGACAAATAGTAATATTCCTATCAATCTAATTATTTGTGATAAATTATAAAATTCTTTTCCAGTTAATGTTTTTTCCCCTTTCTGGTGACTTCAAATATCTATGATTCCACTTAATACGTTCGTCACCAGTATCTTAATTGGTTAAGACTACATTAAAAGAAAAATACGTTACCTCAAATCCTTTATGAAAACAGGTTAAATAGTAATTATACATACATAAATACACTAAACTAGCCAATTCTCAAATAAAAGTTTCAGAAATAAAAAAATAAGTTACACGGGTGATGCAACCAAATTATCACTGTTTCTCAGCCAGAAGCAAGATAAATCACCATAACTTCAAATTTGTAATTAGATAAAAATCTCCATCCCAGAACTATATTCTTTCAACCAAAGATAGTTTTCAAGCCAGCTGATAAGAGACTAATTAAGGACTCAATGTTATTATCTGGCCTACCAAATTCATCTTTTAATAATAAATAATCTATACCACAGAAGGGACAAACCTGGAAAAAGAAAATTACTATCACTGAAAAAGGAGGAATGTTAACAGGAAAAAAGGGAAAGGTAGTGTTATTTGGTGACTACCATATTTTAACCCAGTTAGTCTAGAAAAATCAAAGAATACAGTAATTGCACAATAAGGCAATGTCACTATATTCCCAGACTCCAATAAATGACCCCCCCAAATGAATAAAAGCATGCATTCAGGGAGGTTAAAAAAAAAACTAAGTAACTCATAGTCTCTCAAATCTCGGAAAGGGCTTAATTCTAGAGTTCATTTTTAAAGATGGTTTAAGAGTACAATCAGCTTTAGAAATAACATAAGCTATTATTAATTAGCTTTTGCCAAATATCTGAGATATGATTTGCATAGTAAGAACAGTGATTCAATCAGATTACCTTTACTCCACAGTTCTGTATATAAAATAGCCTAAAACAAGGCTTTAAAAATGGTACAAAACATTTAATATTAACATATATGAGTTAATCATGTGAATGTTTTTAAACTTCTTAGAAGTTTAGAGCAGAGATACCTATTTCTTTCTTAGAAAACCAAGGAAGAAATGTAAAGTAAACTGAAAGACAAATCTACACCATGGCATTCACTGATCATGCAAGTAATACTGAAAGGCTGTGACTCTGATTCTTTAGGACAGAAAGACAACCAAGAACCATGAAGGCCTTTCCTGCTAGCTTAGATCTTGGCCTCCCAAGGATATAAAATTAACACTACTGCCATTTAGCCTGTGACAGAACAACCAGAAATTTTAAAACCACAAAGGACCTGGGAATGCACCTAGATTTAGAAACCAGAGTTAAGTCTGAGTCAACCACTCAGAACTATACCGAAGTCTCAGAGCTGAACAAGGATGGTGCACAGCTCAATTACATTTTTTTTTTTTTTTGCGGTACGCGGGCCTCTCACTGTTGTGGCCTCTCCCGTTGCGGAGCACAGGCTCCGGATGCGCAGGCTCAGCGGCCATGGCTCACGGGCCCAGCCGCTCCGCGGGATGTGGGATCTTCCCGGACCGGGGCACGAACCCGCGTCCCCTGCTTCGGCAGGCAGACTCTCAACCACTAGCGCCACCAGGGAAGCCCTCAATTACTTTTTAAGAGAAAAACGTCTCTAGCAAGAAGGGGCTCTTGCCAGGAAGAAGAACCTAGAAAAGGTGGACAGCCAAAGAAAGTAAATGTAGGGAGTGGGAGGATTGGCAGAGCACAAATGGGAAGAGAGAGCTTCTGAGATAACCCAAAGTTGTGAGGCCCCTTGTAGCTCATCTATCTATGATACTCAGCACTCAAACACAGTCCGAGTTGCACAGTAATGCCCTCTTGTGGATACAAGTGCTCCTAGGCTGGAATATTAACATTTAAATATCTGTTTAATTTTTCATACTTACTCTTTTTGTCCTGAAAGACAAACCTTAATTCTCTGACACAGATGTAGAGAACAAACGTATGGACACCAGGGGGGAGAGTGGCGAGGGGGGCAGGTGGTAGTGGTGTGATGAATTGGGAGATTGGCATTGACATATATACACTAATATGTATTAAATGGATAACTAATAAGAACCTGCTGTATAAAAAAATAAATAAAATTCAATTTAAAAAACCCTTAATTCTCTGAAATACTAGTTTCTCCCTTTCATATGACCCCTTCTCCTGATAACTTTAAATATCCTCCCCTTACCTCCCCTAAATGTTTCCTTTATTCTCTTCAACGTAATTCAGAGCATCAGATAAACATTTTTAAAGAAATTAATAAAAATAAAATTTTATAGCATTAAAATACTATAAGGAACTGTTCTTAAAATTAAGCTAAACTTGAAAAAATGACTTGATAACATGGAAATCATTCTATCTAAAAATCAGACTTACTAGTTAGAGAAGTAAGTGCTAGGGATGTGATGTACAACATGATGACTAGAGTTAACACTTTAAGAAACTTTAAGAGAGCAGATCCTAAGAGTTCTCATCACAAGGAGAAATTATTTTTCTTTTCTTTTTATTGTATCTATGATATGATGGATGTTAACCAAACCTACTGTAGTAATCATTTCACTATATATATAAATTAAACCATCATGCTGTACACTTTAAACTTACACAGTGATGTATGTCAATTATTTCTCAATAAAACTGGAAAAATCAGATTTAAAATATTCAAAAGTTACAAGGGAGGGAAATAAATGAAGCAATACTTATTTTGACTACTGAACTTCTTTTGTTTATTCCTAATAAAAAAACTGATAAAAAAACTGATTATCACACCAATCGATAATAATTGCCCTACTGATACAGACTCAGGCTACAGAGTAATGGACAAAACCTGTTTTCATCTCTTTACAAGATGGTTAAAACAGTAGTTACACATACAAAAAGAGATTCACTTTATTTATTTTTTGACCATCAGTGTTAACGAACTCCACATTTGATAAAACATGTCTTGAAAGTTGTGCCTAAAATTAACTTTCTGAAGACTGGCCACTTAAATTTTGTTTAAAAAAAAAAAATCAAGCCATACTTCTTTTGTGAAATATTCAAATTTCAATTTCCACTATGCATTTTCCTGAAATTTAAACAAGATTTTGTTGTTAATGCTTTTAAAGCAGATGGCTTTTATTTGGTCTTACCAGGTGGAAAGACACATGACCTAATAATAATTGAACAAACATTTAAGTGTCTAGTCTGTTCTGGACAGCAGGGATAAAAATGTAATATACTGTCCCTGCTCTCAAGGATCTCTGACAAAAAACAATCAAATGATCAAATAAATAAGAATCTACCAGCAAAGAGAAGCTAAGAGAGGTTTTATTAGCTGTCTCTTTTTTAAAAAATGAATTCTTTCCAGCAGAATTTTTTTTAAAAAGGGGAAAAGTCCATTTTAGGTAAAACCAGACTGATGCTTTTAATAAATCCTCTTGAATATTTTAGTGGTGTTTTTATACTTACTTCTACAATTTAAAAATATTTAATAAATACATTTGTAGTGAAAAGAAAAACAAGTATCCATCCTGGGTCGTGATATAAAATGTATTTTTATTGTTACTGTCAAGAAAGTTTGGTAGCCACTGCTTTCACCTGTATCTTGTATTCTCCAGGCCTAATTTTAAATAAATACTGGAAAGATCTTTAGACATTTGTGAGAAAACAGAAGGTGGAAAACTGCACAACTCATTTAATGAGGCTACTATAACCATTATAATAAAACCAGACAAAATACAGTAAAAGGAAAATAACTATAGGTCTGACTCTCTTATGAGTATAGATGAAGAACTCCTAAATATTAGCAATATATAAGAAAAATATTCTCATAACTAAAATGGGTTTATTCCAGAATGTAAGCATGCTTTGAAAACCTACCAATATAAATTATCATATTAATACATCAAAAGGGAAAAAAAAGCATATGATCATCTCAAAATACTAGGAGACCTATGAGTTTGTCATACATATTTTGGTGATTTTAAAGGATGTCAAAATTCTTTGTGAATGTGGGCTGGACTTAGTGACTCTCTTCCCATAGACAGAATGTGGCAGAAGCAATGTCCTCTGACTTCCAAGGGTAAGGATAAAAGGATAGCTTCCTTCCGGCTCTCTTTGTCTTTGGATTGCTCACATTGGGAGAAGCCAGCTGACACGCTGCAAGGATACTCAAGCAGTTAGTTCTATGGAATGGCCCACGTGGATAGGAATTCAGACCTCCCACTAACAACCAACACCAACCTGCTGGCCACGTGACTGAGCAAATCACATGGCTGGTAAAGCAAATCCTCAAGCCCCAATCAAGCCTTCAGACGGCTACAGCTCTGACTGACATCTTGACTTCAACCCCATGAGAGACCCTGAGCCAGAACCACTGAGCTAAGCTACTGCCAAATTCCTGACTGGCAGAAACTGTGAGAGATAATAAACGTTTATTATTGTTTAAAAAATATATCAAACCGATACAAAAATAGAAAACTTGAATGGACTATAACCATTAGAAAAACTTGAAATGGTGAGTAACTCCTGCTCTCCACTATCCTCTGGGGAAAAAAAGCATCATCTGAGGCAGTTTTACAGTTGAATTCCACCAAGTATTTAAGGAACAGGTAATATCTATCTTTTTTACAGCTGTTCTACAAAATAGCAAAAGAGAAAGCTATCCAATTTATTTTAAAACCATAACCATGGTGGCCACTGAACATGAACAGCACAAGAAAATTATAGGCAAATTTCATTTATGAGCCTATACACAAAAACCCTAAATAAAATATTATACAATCTATTCTTTAAATACATGGAAAAATTCATCTGCCACACCTGGATATGACTATTAGTAACTAAAGTGAAAAAAATTAAGTATGTTTTTTGCTTTTCTAACAGGAAATGCATTCAGGGTAACCAAATAGCCCTAGTTACTGAGGGAAACCTCCCCTTTGCAGAAGAATTTCAGTCAATAAATGTAGAAGGAATGATGGAACTATAAAAATAATTAAATAACTGATTTGGAAAAGATTCATCAATAAGTATTAAAACTACTTGGTAAAAAGCTGACAGAGAAATGAATATTTCCATGGTACCAAAGTATCACCTCCAGATATTACTTGCTAGTCCAAAGGGAAAAAAAGTAACTACAATGGAGAAGCCTGGCTGTCACAACTGTAACCCAGCGATCAATCTTGACATCACTGGTAACAACCCAGACATATGTGCTACTGACGTGATACAATATGAAGTACACAGAATAATCTATGAGATCTTCTTGCCAAAGAGGTTCAACCTGAAGCTAATCAAGCTTTTAAAATCTAATTTCCAGTTTAGAGGAAATATAAAGGATAGAGGAACAAAAGCTTAAATGTGAGAAAACCCTCAGAAAAACCGAAGAGGTGAGACATTCTAGAGACCAACTGGCCCACTCTCCTCAACCAGTCGATGACATGGGGCAAAAAGGAGTATGTGTGTGGAGGATCTTCTAGATTTAGAAAGACTAAAAACATGCAACATATAGTGCAGGAAGGTTTTCAGGGGAAGCTTAAGAAACTATTTTTTTTTGAGGGGAAGAAAAATTTTGTGAAGCTATGGCTATTTTGAAAAAGAAGAAAAAAGAAGGGGCCATTTTCTATAAAAGAAATTAGAATATACTAATATAAAGCCACAGTAATTAAAACTGTGTGTTAATAGTATAGAATCAGACAAATGGGTCAACAGTGAACATACAGAGCCCAGAAATGCCCATGAATATATGAGAACTGACTCAATGACAAAGTTGGCATCAGAATATCAGTGCGGGAAAGATGGACTATGTTTTAACAAATGGTATTGAGAAAATTAGTTAACTATATGGAGAAAAATTAGGCTGGATCCCTACCTCATATTATATTCAAAAATATAACACAAATATCTAAAGGTGAAGGATAAAATAATAAAGAAAATGTAGGAGAATATATTTGTATCCTCAAAGTAGGAAAGGATTTCTTTTCAAAGAAAACCAAAAAAAAAAAGGTTATAAATGGTAGATCTGACCATTATCAAAATAAAAGATGTGAACACATCAAAATGAAGGATTCTGTTCAATAGAAGATACTATGATGGACGCAACCTAAATGTCCATTGACAAAGGAATGGATAAAGAAGATGTGGTACATACATACAACAGAATATTACTTAGCCATAAAAAAGAACAAAATAATGTCATTTGCAGCAACATGGATGGACCTAGACATTGTCATACTGAATGAAGTCAGACAAAGACAAATATCATATGATATTGCTTATATGTAGAATCTAAAAAAAAATGGTACAAATGAACTTATTTACAAAACAGAAATAGAGTCACAGATGTAGAAAACAAACTTATGGTTACTGGGGCCGGGGGGCAGGGGGGGAGAAAGGGGGAGGGATAAGTTGGGAGATTGGGATTGACACATACACACTACTGTATATAAAATAGATAACTAATATGGGCCTACTCTATAGCACAGGGAACTCTTCTCAATACTCTGTAATGACCTATATGGGAAAAGAATCTATAAAAGAGTGGATATATATATATACATGCATAACTGATTCACTTTGCTGTACAGCAGAAACTAACACAACATTTTAAATCAACTATACTCCAACAAAAATTAACCAAAAAAATACTATGAACAGTTAGTAGATGATAGACTAGGAGAAGGTATTTTTTAGAAGACTAAAACAGACAAAGAAGTCCTCTCTTAAGTACAAGCGACTCCTACAGCAAGGTAAAGAACCCTAATAGTAAAGGGGCAAAGGACATGAACATGCAATTCGTAGAAGGGAAAATCTGAATGGTAAATAGATATATGAAGAAATGGTCAATCTCACTGTAAACAGATAAATGTATATTATGACATTTTGACATACTACTTTATACTCGTCAAGTAGACAAAAACTAAAAAGTTGGATAATATCAAGTTATGTGGATATAGTGAAACAGTTACTTTCTCATACACTGGTAGCAGGAGCATAAACTTACAGTCATTCTTGAGAGTGGTATGTAGAACCTAATAAATGTAAGCCAGCCTACACACAATAAAATAGCAAGTCAATTCCTCAGCATACATTCCAGAGAAACTCTTCCACAGTCCTTTCAAGGGAAAAGAATATGTTCTTTGCAGTGTTGCTTGGAATAGCAAAGCAAAGAGACAGAAGCAATCTAAGTGCCTATCACTGGGGAACAGATAAGTAAAATATAGTATATAACAGAATATTGTGTACCAGTCAGAAGTGAATAACTAGATCTATATGTAACAACATGGGTAAATCTCAAATACAATGCTGCTTGAAAAAAAGGAAAAAACAGAGTGAGACATATAGTACAACGCCATTTATGTATATAAAACATACACACTTAGATATATGAAATCTTAAAAAATGTCAACACATGTTGGACAGATCAAAAGGACGTATGTTAAAACTCCAAGAATGGGTACTTAATGCAAGACTGGAAAGGACAATGGAATTGGAGATGGGAAATGAGGGCGAAACACACACACACACCACACACACATACACGAACATACAACTAAAGAACAGTCTTTCAAGAACAGGTGATGGAAGTGGGCCATAAACTGAGAAATCTGAGCAAGAGGATTTAGTGAAACTGAAGTTCTAAAAAGAACAGAAAAGGGGAAAAAAATCCTACAGGAAAAAAACAAAGCTAAAGGCTCATAAAAAAATGATCACTTAAAGACTATATAGCTGGGCTTCCCTGGTGGCGCAGTGGTTAAGAATCTGCCTGCCAATGCAGGGGACACAGGTTTGATCCCTGGCCCAGTAAGATCCCACATGCCATGGAGCAACTAAGCCCATGTGCCACAACTACTGAGCCTGTACTCTAGAGCCCGCGTGCCACAACTACTGAAGCCCGCGCGCCTAGACCCCGTGCTCTGCAACAAGAGAAGCCACCGCAATGAGAAGCCCGTGCACCACAACAAAGAGTAGCCCCCGCTTGCCACAACCAGAGAAAAGCCCACGCACAGCAACGAAGACCCAATGCAGCCAAAAATAAAATAAAATAAATAAATTTATTTTTTAAAAAAAGGACTATATAGCTAACAAGCAACTTGGTTTAGTTACTAGGGTATTTTTTTAACAAGATAAAAGTATTCTAATTCATTTACTTTTAAAATTGCAATATGCCACGGAAGCTTATAAAGACATAAAAATTAAAGTACTTTAGTCTTCACATTTTACCAATAAGGAAAAGGCAAATAAGCTGAAAGTAATAACAATGAAGCCGACCATGAAAGTAACCAGCTTTTTCATCTTGAAACCTTTTAGAAATTGTAGCTCTAAGACAGTTATATTGCAGTTCACAATAGGCATACAGCAGATACTACTTCTGGTATTTGTCCCCTGGACTAGATGGAATTAGCCCACAAACTAACCCTGAAATTTTAGGTCCTTAAATGACAAAGCCCATGTCAAACTAAAATACTATGTAACAGCACCCAGCTCAGAATTATTTTAAGTAAGCATTTAATGCTTTCTTATATGTAACCAGATTGTCCTCAATACCTCTATTATTTCAGCTTTTTGGTCTAGTATTGCTTTAAGTGAACAGCCCAGAAAAAGAACAAGAATAAGTGAAACTGCTGCCATAATAAGCTACAAATATTATTTCCCTTATTAGCATTGAGAGCAGACGGCTATAAGCTTCTCCTTCCACTCCTATACCTTTGAATACTGATATACTTTTAGAACTTTGATTCACTATACCTCTCTTCAACCTATAGAAAGGATTATAGAGTTAAGATCAGTAATCACAGTCATTTTGGGGCTTAATATAGTATGGCACAGATAACTTGTTCAACAAATGTTTGTTGAAATAAATTACTGATTTAACAAGAAAAGTCAATTGGTTTATGTTAATAAATATAGTCTTGCTGCTCTTCTGAACAAACCAAATAACCATATATTAGCACATCTGAAAAAAGTCAATTCCAAATGAATTATAAGATTAATGATTTTTAAGAAGCACAAATAAGAAAAATATACAAAATACATTAAATCAACTCATCTCACGTATGTCTGGGCTGAATAAGATATATGCCTATCTCTTATAAATGGATATATTCTTATCCTTACCAATGGGGGATTCTGGAGTTAGCCCCATGCTTTGAAGCAATGCTTCAGCTTCTCTTCTTTTTTTTTCAAGATCTGATTCTTCTTGCACAGGAGCAGCTGCTTCCTTCTTCTGATCAGTCTAAATTTTTTAAGTTAAAAATTTTAATTTACATATGGTATGAAACATTTGTTTGCAAAAAATATAAATTTTTTTAAATAACATGCTAATACTGTATACTTCTGGAGGTAGACTTAGTTTTGAATACACATTATAGTCATTAAATGAAAATCATTCTCAATAGAGTTTTAGTAAGAATCTCCAAATGATATGTATTAAATTGATTCTTAAAAAACTTTTAAAATTTATTTTATTTATTTATTTTTGGCTGCACTGGGTCTCTGTTGCAGTGCGCAGGCTTCTCATTGCGGTGGCTTGTCTTGTAGCAGCGTATGGGCTCTAGGCACACGGGCTTCAGTGGTTGTGGTACGTGGGCTCAGTAGTTGTGGCTCGCAGGCTCTAGAGCGCAGGGTCAGTAGTTGTGGCACACGGGCTTAGTTGCTCCGCGGCATGTGGGATCTTCCCGGACCAGGGCTCGAACCCGTGTCCCCTGCATTGGCAGGCAGATTCTTAACCACTGCACCACCAGGGAAGCCCTAAATTGATCCATTTTTATATGTAATCAAGGAGTTCTCACAAAAATTTTCTGAACAGATAAATTCAAAAAGTAGAGTCAATTTCTATTTATTTACAACATGAAATTGCTATCCATGGTCAGGAATTGTGGAAATCTCACAAATACATAAATACCACAACACTATGAAGAAAAAAAAAGACTGAATCATTTAAGAGATAACAAATTTTAAGTAAATGAACAATCTGATTCGTTGAAAAAGTACAAGTACCTCAAACTTCTTTATGAAGTCTTCAGTGTCTTTATTCAACTTTATGTAAAGGATGTTTGTCAAAAATTCATCTGGAGACAGGTTTTGTTTTTATTTTATAAACTACAGGTCTTATTTTTATGATGATAAACACACGGTTTGGTTTGGTAAAATTAAAATTTACTCTTGCATAGCACAAAACATTTTTTGTCATTGAAATTTTTGCCAACGTTTATTTCAGCCATTTATAGTTTTAGCAGAATCTTCCAGTTAAACTAGATAAGCCTCAACACTCTCAGATCATCCAAAACATCTCAAGTGAAATTTAAGCCTTCAAGGAAAAAGTTCTATATATACACCTCAAAAGTCTGTTTCAGCTAGACAACTATTACTCATACAATCGTCTGCAGTAAATTTTGTTAGTCATAATATTCTGATACCATTTTAACTTAAAGAAGTCATCAGAAAATTTCATCAAAATAGCCAAACAGACTATATTATCAAGTAGACACTTTACCTGTATATAACAATATATTAGTAGACTCACTGTTTAATAGTATTATAATTGTAATGTCTCTGGTAATGTTTGATAACCTTTAAATCAGATATAAAGCATGTAATAGATATCCCTTAGGGCCACCTATGGCCATCTTTAGAAAACAAAAACCAAATTTGCACTCAGCCCTGAAGGGTTTAAGGCTACACATACTAGTTTGGAATGGCTCTGCCAGTCTGACTCATGCTTCTATCAGTTGGCTTTTGATCAAATAGAGAACTTTAAGGTCCAACCCTCTTATAATAATGGATCACAAAAAGGTTCAGAATAAACTAGAAAATTCTTCAAGTACAGGCCTTTACAGTATCATAGCAATGCTGCACATAAATTGCACCTTCGGTTTTTCTTTTTCCCTAAGAGATTCCTGGAAGTCTTGGCTATTGTTTAGGCTATCACATAGAAAAACTTGGTACTGTCACACTGAGAACAAACTATCTTAACACTGGCCATTTAAAACATCTATGATAAAAGTATACAAATCTGCCTAAACAGTTTCCATAGAGATAAATGTACATTTCAATACAGGAGAAAGTAAAATATCTCCAGCTCAGGGTCAATGTATATTTGCCATACATGATGAAATGGCGATGCCAAAAATCAGAAGATGTAAGTACCTAGTCCACCTTTACAATAGTATCAAACCCACTACTTGGTAAAGATATTTCAATGACTAACTCATAATAAAGGAGATACAATCAGTTAAATAATCCCCTAATCAATTAATAATCTATTCTATATTTCTCTTTGCCATTATTTATTCCAACAACTAGCAGTTCCAACGAGTAAAATATTCAGGTAAGTTCAAAGTCCAAACTAAGTTATGATGTATATGCCATGTTTTATGAGCTATTACAAGGCAGATGCCCCTTACTTTATATAATAAACATATCCCTAGAAGACTAAATATGCATATTGAACTTTTCACCTAAAGTGCTATATTTGCAGTCACAACTGCTGGAATTTTAACTATTCTGAAAGTATTACATAAAGGTATGAGTACTTAAAATCCAATTATTTTATATTATCTTTAAAAAAAATCAAACATACTTCTTTTTTTTTCCTTTCTTCTTCTTTCCTCTTCTTTTCCTCTCTTATTTGAGCCAACCGCTGCTTCTTACGTTCCAACTCTGCCTTTAATTCACTTTTGTCAGACATGTTTGCGACCTTAAAAAGCATATAATCATTTACAATCATTATTACATTGGTAAAAGCAGCACTCTTTAAAAAAAATTAGTCTTTCAAGAAGAGAACTGTCTCAAGAGGCCATGTAGTTCAATGCTATCTAAAGAGAACATATAAACTCTACTTTTAAAATAACGGAAGCACATATATTACTAAGACCTGAAAAAAATTATCAATATAAACAAATGTGTATAAAAAATAAATACCCAGAATTGAACATAGTAACTAGCACCAGTAAGCTCTTTAATGTTCACATGCTCAAATTCAACACAATATCTCTGGCTCTTAGAACAGAGGACACGGGCTGGCATTAAAAGCTAAGCTATATGACACAGATCAAATCTGCTATCAGAGTTTTGCATTCATTCCTAGAAATTTGATAAAACAGGCGGTCACACAGAAAATTTCTATAAATTCTAAAACTACCATGTAATAGTAATATTAAGAAGAAGCAAAACACAAATATTACCACCAATAACTATTAAATATACTTAAAGTAAGTACGTTTTTAGTCAAAGCCCAACAAAAAAGTCTGACCGGATAACTACATACAGCTGTCAGGTCCGCTTAACCTCCTAGAGGCCGGAGCCTCCATGATTGACGCGTTCACTTTCTTAAAACTCCAAGGAAGAGAAAGTCTCAGGAATTTTGTGCTACAACCTCCGCGTTCGGGTACTTTCAAATACACACCAAGTAAAGGAAAACGCTGTCAACGCAAGTAATAGCGACTTTTATTTATAAAATGGAGTAAGGCGAAAAGCAGTCACTTCTCCCCTGGGGTCACGGCCAAGAGGGAGCGGTGCAGAATAGGTCCGGGGGAGAAGGCCTCGAACTAGCCTCGAGGCTCCTCGGGGCACCTCCGGAGGGTCCAGAAGGGAACGGAGTGGACTCGTCTACCCTGGCCTCCATGAGTCACCGCACCTGGCTCTCCCCGCCTCTCTTTCCCGGAGCCCGGCCCGGGCGGCGCTGTCAGCAGGAACTGCCAAGCCGCCCTTAGAGTCCCGACGTGAGACACAGCAGACAGAAGGGCCTAGAGGGAAGGACAGTCAACCCACCTGTTAGATGGTGGGATGGGGAAGGGTCCGCCTGCCAGCAACTTTCCAGTAACGTCCCTCTCCTTTGCCCCCAAAGGCAACAGTCGCGGCCACTAGCTCCGCAGCTTTCCCCAAGCACACAAAGAGGGATGGGCGGCGGCTGCTACGGCGAGAGCTGAGGGACAAATGGCTTCACCACAACGAGGTCGCTCCCAGAAAGAAAGGGAGGGGCCCTGCTGCGGGGAACTGTAGCCCCTCTGTGACTTACCTGTGTAAAGCAGAAGCCGAGAGATGAGACAAAGAATCCGCCTCAGGGTCCCGAAGTGTTTCCGCTTTGCCAAAACCTGTAAGACTAAGCTTAATAGCCTGGGGCTGGGTAAGCAAACACCCACCCTCGCCTTAAGGATTGACTCGACCAGGGAGAACTACAAGCCCCAGCTACAAAGAAAACCTGCGTACGGCGAGCAATGCACTCTGGGAGTTGTGGTCAACGGTAGTCGCAAAGTATGCTGGGACACGTAGTGTTCCCTAGTCTTCCGATTTTCCCACCTTGAGGCCTTCCTTCAAGATTCCAAAGAGAAGCTTCCAGCAGTTCTCCTTAATGTAGTCTTGTCCGCTGGTCATTGCTCACAATGTTGTATGTGTTATATCTTAAGATCTTTGACTCAACATTGGCCGAATGTTTAAGAAGGGTTATTTTCAAGTGGTGAACCTATGTATTACACTGAACATTTGGTGAACACTTTCTAGGATATTTATACCAGTATTAGAAAAAAAACGCCTTACAGAGGTTTAAGCAAACTCTAGAATACAAAATCTAAATTTTGAAAATGTAGTGTAACCTCATCTGTCAAAAAAATGTGAGAAATTGTCTTTAATTAGAAAGAGATTTGTAAATCTTTACTCAGTTTTCACTAGTGTTCGTGGTTGTAAACTGGCTTCATTGGGGTGTTACAGTTATGAAAATTAGCAAGAAAACCTCTGATTCCTGTATTTCCTCCCAAATTTCTTTAAATTTAAGTTTCTTTAAATATTCCATGTATACATGGAATATTTATTTGAGCCTGCAAATAAAATGATAACTGTTGCAATCAATGAATTAATCAGAATATGTTAATCAGCATAGCAAATAATTCCTCAGTGTTTTGTTGCAGTGTGGTAGGTAGCATTTGGGTTTTATCTCAAAGAATTTTTTAAAAGAAAGCATTTTATACTATTGGAATCTAAACCAAGCAAGAAGGTTTCCACAGTTTTAGATTTTTTTAATATACAAAGAAAGCAAAAGTTATTGGAATATGAATTTACCAGAAATGTGTGGATTGATACACATTTTTAAAATTTTTATTTAAAGAATTTAAAGCATTATTTAGCAAGAATTAAAGCTGACACCAAAGCAATGTCTTTCTTATATTCCAGAATGACATTGCCCAAGTCTAGCAGTAATCCTAGGATTCAAAATCTAAGTCCTTGGGCCTGTGTCTAGTCTTTTCCTTTTCTTGCTCTGCCTATATACAAGATAAATATCTCAGAAATAAATTTGAGAAAGGAAATCCTTCAATTCCAAGACTTTCCCCCATAAACTAAAATTTCAAAGAGGTTTATAACTATACTCCCTTTTTTCTTTCTTTTTTCCTAATATTTAGTTTTCATTTATTAATTTGAAGAATTGTTATTGATTACCTACTGTGTGCCAGGAACGGTAAGAGCTAAAATGCATATCTCTGTTCTCAAGGGGGAAGGACAGTTGGGATACTCAGTTCAACTAAGTATTATGATGGGATTAAGTAAGGAAGTGATGGAAAAACTCTGAAAAATAAAATTTTCAGGAGGAGGTGATTCCAGAGCTAAGTCTTTGATTCTGGAAGGTTGAGTAGAAGTTTACCAAGCAAAGTAGATGCATAAGGTTGCCTTAGGAAGAGGAAAGAATATGGCCAATGTACAGAGGAGGTGTGAGATCAGGGACTACTGGAGAATCTGGAAATAATTCAGAATGGCTGTAGGGTAAGACAAAAACTGGGGAAATGAAGCCATAGGCAGGGGTGAAGTCACATATTCCAGTTTAGATTTAGTCGTGAAGATGATGTGAATCCACTGATAGATTTTAAGTAGGAGAATGGTATGATAAGTTTAGCATATTAGACAACTGACCTTTTGAAGTGTCTGAGGAAAGGCTGGTGTGCTGATATTTTCTATTTGGCCCTTGGACTCATTTCCTGCCCTTCTCTGCCAAGCTCATGCCTCTGGGGGTTGACCTCATCTTCTCTGAGGTTGGGTTTAATGAAAGTGAGGCTTAGGTAAGGTTATCAGAAGGCAGATGGAAAGTGAAATTGGCACCTCTTCCCCACTCCTTCTCTCCTTTGATGTTATATCTCTAGTAGTAGCTTCATCCCTCCATGACTACAACTCCTGCCAGGTGGCCCCTCCTCTATGGCTCTGCCTTTCACTGGGCTCTGGAAACTTTATCTTCTCTCATTGTCTCTTTATCTTCTCCTCTGTCTCTAAGTGTTTCATCAACTCTTATTTGCTCCCTTACCTCTGCTAGCCCCTCTGCAACTGATCCTTTCATTAAAAGACCTTCATTTGAACTATTTGAGTGAACTCTGTTTCTTCCTGAGACCCTTATTGATCCTGCTTGGTTGGAAGGATGGGATATGGAGAGAACAGGCAGAGTAGAGACTAGAAGCAGGGAATGCAGTTGGAAGGCTTTTGGATGGAACCAGAAATTACATGTGTATGAGCCAATGCATTAGCAGTAGGGATGAAGCAAAATAGATTAAAGAAATATTAACATTGTGTAAGACTTTTACAGCAATAAAGCAGAGTTGTACCCCAACTGACCTTCCCACTGAAAATAACTAAAAATGAGGATAAAACAACTTCCTTCTTGCTTCAAGAAGCTGGCAAGACAGTAAAGAATACTTAGGATAAAGGAAGGTAGGAACCTTGAGGGCATTTACCTACCCTTGTGAATTTTCACAGCCCTGTAGGGGTCAGATCATAAAAGACAAAGCCCAAGGCCTACTCTAGACTGGGATTTTAAAAAGAAACCTCCAAACACATCCTTGATCTAAGAAATCCACTCCTACTCCTGAAGGACTGCCCAACAACTTTGCCACTGAGGGGGGTGGGAATAAAGAGGCAATTCTCTGAGAATGTGCAATCACAAAAGGGCCTTCATGTGGATTTGCAGCCTGAAATGTCAGTACTTGGATGGTTCGTAAAAACACAGATGGAAAATTTTGTTTACAGTTGTCCCAGACTTGTCATGTACTCAGGTGCCTAGGAGAAGCAAACATGAATCTTTTTTATAGAAATCCATCCTTATTCCAGGCTTTGGAGAATTCTACACAGTCAAATTTTAAGAAATTTGAGCTCAAAAATCACCAAACACATGAAGAAAGAAGGCACCAAAAGCAAGAGCCAACCAACTAAAACAACAGATAGTAGAATAAGACCCACAAGGACTTCAGATATTGGAATTATCAGACACAGAATATAAAATAAGCAAGGTTAACATGTTGAAAAATATTAAAGAAGGAATTTAAAATATGAGTAAAACAGAAGATTGTTAAGAGAACCAACTGGAACTTCTAGAAATCAATAATGTAATAACTGAAATTAAAAACTCAATAGATGAGTTAAACATAGCTAAAGAGAGCAGTATTGCCCTTACACAGCATTGGACACTCTGCTTTGGAGAATGTGCAGGCCTTCATCCAGCCACAAAAAATCTGCATGGCTAAGGATATGGTAAGTCACACAGAATCTATATGCCCCCTTCTGGATCATACTTCTGCCACCAGGGGCCCTGAAATTCCCAGTTCAGATGGCCCCAAGCCTGCTTCCAGTTCCTCATGCAGACCTCTTCCTTAGGTCTCTCCCCCTGAGAGTAGACTGTGCCCTCAGGGGGTGGGCAGGAAACGGCTCTCATGGGACTATGGATGGAATTAGGATTTGTAAATTGGGTGTCTAAATGTGTACATTTGATGTCCCTTGCAGTGTGGAATGGAGCTGAGGAGAGAAGACAGGGGTCTGGGGTTAACAGGAGTTAGCTCTCCCTATGCCACTATATTATAGGGCAGAGCTCTAGGTATCCAAGAATTTCATACTTTTTTTTTTTGGTGGAACACGGGCCTCTCACTGTTGTGGCCTCTCCCGTTGCGGAGCATAGGCTCCAGATGCACAGGCTCCACGGCATGTGGGATCTTCCCGGACCGGGGCACGAACCCGTATCCCCTGCATTGGCAGGCGGACTCTCAACCACTGCGCCACCAGGGAAACCCAATCCAAGAATTTTAAATTCAAACTTGGTCTTTGTCAAGATCAGAGGATGGAATCTATTTTATTTAATACTTTATTAGCTTGATGGCTAACTTTTAAATATATTTATATAGTATGTTGCCTTCCATTTGTACTCTTTCCCAGGGTCCTAGAAACATTAGGAACAGGTCAAGAAGAGGAAATTTGTGTATTGGAAGATAGTACTAAAGAAACCATCCAGAATGCAATGTGGAGAGGAAAAAAAGATAGTATGTTAGAAAGATTTAGAATCATGGCGGATAGGAGAAGTAGGTCTAATAAGCATGTCATGAAGTTCTAGAAGGGAAGGGGAGAGAGAGTAGAGCAGAGGCAATTTCAGATGTAAAGACAATTTTCCACAACTGGTGAAAATCACCATTCCACAGATTGAAGAATTCCAATGAGTTGCAAACAGGATAAATGAAAAGAAATCCAGAACTTGACACAGCTGAATATAACTGTAAAAAAAAAAAAAACAAAACAATAAAAAAATCAATCCTGAAAATAACCCAAATATCCACCAACTGGTGAATGGATAAAATTGTAATATATTCATACTGTGGAATACTACTCAGCAACAGAGAGGAATGAACTACTCATATACACAACGGCATGAGTGAATCTTGAAAACATCATGCTAAGTAAAAGAAGTCAGACATAAAAGACTATGTACTGATCACATTTCTATGAAATGCTAAACAAGGCAGAATCCTAGACAATGACAAAAAGCAAATCAGGGGTTGCCTGGGCTGGGATGGAGAGAGTGACTAACTGCCAAGGAGGCAAAAGGAAACTTTTGGAGTCATGGAAGTGTTCCTGTGGCTTTGTAGTATGTTTTGAAGTCAGGAAGTGTTAGACCTCCCACTTTGTTCTTTTTTGAGATTGTTTTGGCTATTTGGAGTCCCTTGAAATTCCATATGAATTTTAGGATGGATATTTTTATTCCCGCAAAAAAAGGACATTAGGGTTTTGATAGGGATTGTATTGAACCTGTATATTGCTTTGGGGAGTATTGCCATTTTTTTTTTAACTTTTAAACCTTTAGCCAGACTCATCAAGAAAAAGAGGGAAAGGGCTCTCAAATCAATAAAATTAGAAACGAAAAAGGAGAAGTTACAATGGACACCACAGAAATACAAAGAATCATAAGAGACTACTACAAGCCAACTATATGCCAATAAAATGGACAACCTGGAAAAAATGGACAAATTCTCAGAAAGGTACAATCTCCCAAGACTGAACCAGGAAGAAATAGAAAATATGAACAGACCAACCACAAGTACTGAAATGGAAACTGTGATTAAAAAACTTCCAACAAACAAAAGTCCAGGACTAGATGGCTTCACAGGAGAATTCTCTCAAACGTTTAGAGAAGAGTTAACACCTATCCTTCTGAAACTACTCTTCCAAAAATATCACAGAGGAAGGAACACTCCCAAACTCATTCTATGAAGCCACCATCACCCTGATACCAAAATCAGACAAAGATACCACAAAAAAAGAAAATTACAGGCCAATATCACTGATGAACACAGACACAAAAATCCTCAACAAAATACTAGCAAACCAAATCCAACAACACATTAAAAGGATCATATACCATGATCAAGTGGGATTTATCCCAGGGATGCAAGGATTTTTCAATATATGCAAATCAATCAGTGTGATACACCATATTAACAAATTGAAGAATAAAAACCATGTGATCATCTCAATAGATGCAGAAAAAGATTTTGACAAAATTCAACACCCATTTATGATAAAAACTCTCCAGAGAGTACTGCCATCGTAATACCAAGTCCTCCCATCTGTGACTACAGAGTATCTTTCCATTGATTTAGTCCTTCTTTAATCTCTTTGAGTAATTTTTTTTTCTTGGTTTTCAGTGTACAGGTCTTGTCCTCCTTGGTTAAATTTTACCTAAGTATTTAATTCTTTTTTACGTTATTGTAAATGTATTGGTTTTTTAATTTCCTTTTTGGATTGTTCATTGCTAGTGTATAAAAATACAACTGAGTTTTGTGTGTTCATCTTGTATCCTAAAACTTTGCTGGATTCGTTTATTTGCTCTAACAGCTTTTTTGTAGATTCTTTAGGATTTTCTATATATACTATAAGATTATGGGCCTCCCTGGTGGTGCAGTGGTTAAGAATCTGCCTGCCAATATAGGGGACACAGGTTCGAACCCTGGTCTGGGAAGATCCCACATGCCATGGAGGAACTAAGCCCGTGCGCCACAACTACTGAGCCTGTGCTCTACAGCCTGCGCGCCACAACTACTGAGCCCACGTGCCACAACTACTGAAGCCCGCACGCCTAGATCTCGTGCTCCACAACAAGAGAAGCCACCACAACAAAGAGTAGACCCTGCTCGCCACAACGAGAGAAAGCCCACGCACAGTAACGAAGACCCAATACAGCCAAAAATTAATAAATAAAATAAATAAATTTATTTTTTAAAAAAAGATTATGTCACCTGTGAATAGAGATAGTTTTACTTCTTCCTTTCCAGTTTAGACATAGTTTATTTCTTTTTCTTGCCTAATTTCTCTGGCTAGAACTTCCAGTACAATGTTGAATAAGAGTGATGAAAGACAGCACCCTTGCCTTGTTCCCTAAGGGGAAAAAGTTTCACTCTTGAAACTACTGCTTTTTTACAAAGTCAGAATATCTCCTCCTTTCATTGGAAGAGTAGCCAAGATTATTCTGTGGAGTCTGGTCTCTCTAAGACCATGGGAAACCTACTCACCCAGGGAAATATGTCAGCTCTGGGCTGGAGGAACTGAAGACTACTGCTTTCAGACAGGGAGCTGAAAGAGGTGTGGGAAATACCTAGATATTGTTTGGAATTTCCATCCACTTAATAGGGAATAAAAAATATGTGAAACCCTTTAACTGGTTTCTATATCTTAGTGTCCTGAAATTTCTCTCTCATTGTGGTTAAAGAATCACTGGCCAAACAGGGATGCATATCTGTTTTTCAAATTCTAAAATCTGATTAAGTAAATAAAGATATAGCCATAGAATGCAGTACCATGAAACCTTTAAAATTAGCATGGTAGTTCTCTACATGCTGATGGCAGATGACCTCCATTATAATTTATAATTGAAAAAAGTAAGGTACAGAGTAATTTGCATAGAATTATTCCATTTCTGTAAAAAAGAAGAAACATATCTGTGTGTACATACCTGTGCAAGGATACACAAGAAGTGAGTAATAATGAATGTCTCTAGAGAAGAGGCTTAGAGGTCTTGGGATCTAGGATAAAATGAAGACTTTGTCCTGTGGCCCATTTGAATTAAAAAAAAAAAAAGTAAATGTGTAATAACCCAAAAAAACCCCACACAAGTTTTTATTTCGTTTCATTTTTAACACTTTAAAAACTCATTATTAGCATTGATTAGAAAGACTGTAATGGCTGAGAAAAGGTCAGTTCTACAGATATTATTTAGTTCAAACCACCATGCCATTCCTACTTCTTAAAGTGGCAGGGCTGAGGAGGAATCATAGTAAGCATTAGTACTGAAGGGGCTTTTTGTTTTGGGGAGAGAGAGAGGGAGCTTGCATTTTAAAACTTCGCAGATGGAACTTCCCTGGTGGTCCAGTGGTTAAGACTTTGCCTTCCAATGCAGGGGGTGCAGGTTCGATCCCTGGTTGGGGAGCTAAGATCCCACACATCTCGTGGCCAAAAAACCAAAACATAAAACAGAAGCAATATTGTAACAAATTCAGTAAAGACTTTGAAAATGGTCCATATCAAAATAAATAAGTAAAACTTCTCAGAATAGTTTGTAAGAGAAAAGTAAAATAGATAAAAACTGCATTTGCTGAACATACTCATATCTAGAATTACACTTGAACTCAACATGCCAACATTTAGAAAATTTTATATAAGTAACATATTGAACACACTGGAGGATTTCATTTATACGAAAGTTTAAAGCAGGTGAAACTAATCTCATGCTATAAGTCAGAATAGTAGCTATGAGGTATGGGGGTATTGATTTGAAGGAGAAATGGGGAGGTCTGTGGTGTGCTGGTCATGTTCCATATCATGGTCTGGGTGGGGGGGGCTACACAAATTTATATAATCTATAAAAAATTCATTGTATAGCTGTACATTGTGTACATTTTATGGATTTATATAATCTGTAAAAAATTCTACCTTAAGTCGGGTCTTGTTTACTGTTTATAGGTTATATTCAATAGAGAAGTTAAGAAAAAAGTAGCATATTAAACTGTGGCACTTAAACAAACTCACAAACTGTCCGAAAGATGCAACACCCAAATCAGAAGAGGAAGGAATTTGAAAGGGTTAGAAATGTGTCACCCAGTGATCCAGGCATCACAAACTATTCAAGGAACTCCAGTAAGTCTTTCCCAGGTAGTCGAATAGCATTTAAAACTGTTGACAACTGTTATGATATATACCCTCATTGTACAAAGTTTATGAAATTATGTTGTAAAAAAGAAATTTATAGCTGCATTAGTGAAACACAAAGCTTTCTGGTAATTATACTTTTAGTATTTTTCTGTAAATGTCACTTGTTTGGTTATAAACTCTGCTAAAATGAAATGTACTAAAATTTAATATATACATTCCTGTGACCTTTTTATCAGGCAAAGAGCATATTTCCTGGGATCTTTTCATAAATATTGCATCTCTCCTATTGTTTTGACGTGTTAATCAAAGGTCCTATACGATTTCACTTTGGTTTTGTTCCTGATGTTTCCACCACCCTGCCTTTGTGCTTTGAGACTGCTCATCTTTTGCAAGTTAACAATTATTTCCACATCACTTGCGTTTTTATACTTTCTAAATATTTCCACTTCACCTTCAGGAAATGTATTTGACCTTGTCTTTTTGAAACATTGGCACAACTATTTTATTCCAACTTTGGAAACTATCTTAACTTTCCCATTTCCTCTCATGCCTAAGGGAAGCTATTTAAGAAACTATCTTCACTCAGAGAAGTGTTCAGGAGCTGACCAGCAAATCTCTCCTCATAATTTAACAGCATTACTTTTCTATTATCCTTATTATTGTTCTAGTCTGTATTTTTCCCTTTGGAGTGTTTGCTGCATTGTTAACTTAATATCGTTGTGGGGTTTTTTTCTCATTATTTCCTCTGCTTGTCTTGATGCACATATTTTCTCTCTTAGTGTCAAAATAAGGTGATGGTGAATTATGAGTCCCTTCTGAGCTGAGGATACTTTTGTAATCTGCTAACCTTTGGCAGGAAGTACATATCCTAGTGAATGATGGAGCACTTAAGAGTGATTCACCACCAAGCATTACAGAAAATAGGCTGAGGGTTCAAAAATTCAAGGCACGTTTCCTCTCCTCAGCATGGTGTATATACTGTGCTCTCACTTTTCTACCCCCTATGATGTGGTTAAGAGAGAGGAGATAATGACAGCTTCTTAAAGTTACCTATAATGCACTCAAAACTCTGTTAGGTGTAATGGTTTTAAAAGGTAGAATGAAAACACAGCTAGGAGATCAACACAAAAGGAATCATTTTCTGATAGAGACAGCAAGGCTTGTGTGCTTCTCATTACACACACGCAACTCCCATTAACTGTAATGGGAATTAAGAGGGCCCCTTTAAAGGAATACATACCCCCCCACCCTGAGTGTGGTAGGGAGATACCTTTCTCCCCCGGAATTTCTTGTATTGATTTACTTTCTTGTGGTAGAATCAAATCTTGTATCATTTTTTAAAAGTTACTCCTGCATATTCAATATGCTATCTAATGTAAGGGTGGAAAACAACAATTAGTAATTGGCAGGTGTAATATAGCTAAACAACCACAAACCCTATGTAAAGCCCAAACCAGACCCAGACTGATTGCTTTTCAGGTTAGAAGCATCGATCTGTAATATTCCCCTTTGAATAAATATTTATTCAACATCTGACCTTACTGACTTTAGGCAAATTTCAGGGTGGCTAAGACTTTCTACATTAACGTGGAAATGAGCTTCCAATTATACAGAACTGTTGATTAACAACATGTACAGACTTGCATAACGGGAAAAGAACTTTGGTTTGCTCAGTGATCTTTTCAGCTATATATGAATATAGAAATCTTGGTCACTGACAGATGCTGAGCTTAATATATATCTCTCACTATCCCCCGAGCTCCCAAGCCATACATCCAACTCTCCACTGGATGTATCCTGGAGATCCACAGGCACCTCAAATTCAATGTGTCTAAAACTGACCTGTCATCTTTCCCAGCAAGCCTGCTCCTCCCCTGTTCCACATATCACTGAATGAAACCACAATTCCTTCAGTCATTCTAGCCACAGTCCTGCAAAATCATCCTTTTCACATTTCATATCTCCCACATCTATCACTGTTGATTCCATCCCCTAAATATTTTCTGGAGGAAAGAGAAAGACATCTGTGGTGCTAAGTGGGCAGGTTGCAGCAAGTGTGACTCTAGCTAGCATCAGATCCAGGCAGATGGCCTTCATGAGGGAAGTGTGGTAGCAGGAAATGAGAATCCAGCCACAAGGACTAAAGGGGTTAAGGTTCAACCAAGACAGCACTGGGCACAGATAACTAATAGATTAGGGGGAAAATTAGGTAGTGGTAAGGGAAACCAGGGGTGGAGACACAAGATAAGGGTTCCCAGAGTTGGGATGGCAGGCAGGGACTTGGTCACACGTGGCCTGAACAAATGAGTCAGTTGCTAGAAGATACAAAGTGAGAACTTGATCAGCATTAAGGGTGACTTGGGGCAGAGCCACAGAGCAGTAGATCCCATAGTCCTTATGTTTCCCTGGCCTTGGAGCCAATTAACCTCAGAGGCTGGAATAGGAATGAAGGAACAGGTGGAGTTAGATTCCAACTTTTGGTTTCTAGGACTTTAGGGCCAGTCGTCATCACATCAGCTGTCGCTGGGTGCTGTCTATAACTCTCTCACTAACAGCCCCCTCATTGTTTTAACTTGCTGCCTAAGAAGCTATTCTCTGAATGATTGCACAGTTTCAAAAGAACAGTATTCTGGGCTTCCCTGGTGGCGCAGTGGTTGAGAGTCCGCCTGCCGATGCAGGGGACACGGGTTCGTGCCCCGGTCCGGGAAGATCCCACATGCCACAGAGCGGCTGGGCCCGTGAGCCATGGCCACTGAGCCTGCGCATCCGGAGCCTGTGCTCCGCAACGGGAGAGGCCACAACAGTGAGAGGCCCGCATACCAAAAAAAAAAAAAAAAAAAAGAACAGTATCTGCCATTGATTTGACTGTTTCAGGTGTATTCTAGACTATCAAGGTACCAAAGTAAAGACAGTAAATTGCAGGGGCTAGGGCTCCCCTCTTGCTTGGCGTCATGGCCTCCCTGGCCCCGAGAACAGTGTCTAGCCCATGGTGAATAGTCATTGAATTTTGAATGAATTACAATGTAATTATAGTGGTACTTATTACTTTGGACCTTACAGATTTACAATTCTAATAGTTCAAGGCTCACAAACCATAATCTCACCTTCACATTGTAATACAACAAACAAGGAAACTCAGAAGTGATGGCCAATAGATTGTTTCCAAGCAGCTCTACAGCAAACCCTTTGTATTAAAATCAATGAATGTACTACTTATAAATCATTTTTGACATTCAGAGAACTCACAGAAATCATAGAAAAATTACTAGAAGACTAGGAAGTAAATAGGCAAAGAAACAGACAGTTTATAACAGAGTAACAACAAATGGCTAATAGGTGTGAAAATGTCCAATTCCTAGTAGTGATGATATGCAAATTAAACAAGGAAATATAATTTTGTAACTCAGGTTAGAAATTATTTAAAACTTCTAGGCCTCAATAGGTAGACAGACACTCTGTTAGATGCTTTCAGTAAATGTGCACATTGTTGCTGTCTTTAGGAAAATAATTTTCAGTGCTTGAAAAATATTTGCCTCATTCAACAGTTGGTTCAATACCTGAGAGTGCATCCTAAAAAATAATTTTAAAAATATTTACAGAGTTTTTGTGACTTGTAAAATAATTGTGAACAATTAGAAGCAATCTAGATGTCTACAGAGGATAACCAGCATCAATTATGGTACAGGCAATATGGTGGAAACATTTACCTGCTAAGAATGATGCTTCTGAGGAGTGTGATGATATGAGAAAATCCTTTGTTATAATGGCAAGTGAGAAAAGAAGAATATAGGGGCTTCCCTGGTGGCGCAGTGGTTGAGAGTCCCCCTGCCGATGCAGGGGACACGGGTTCGTGCCCCGGTCTGGGAAGATCCCACATGCCGCGGAGCGGCTGGGCCCGTGAGCCATGGCCGCTGAGCCTGCGCGTCCGGAGCCTGTGCTCCGCAATGGGAGAGGCCACAACAGTGAGAGGCCCGCGTACAGCAGGAAAAACAAACAAACAAACAAACAAACAAAGGATATAAGTTTGTATATAGAGTATGGTTCCAATCACTTGTAAACAATTACGTGGGGAAAAAAAACTAGAGGGAAATTCACCAAAATGTCTCACTGCCTCTAGGTAATGAGACAAGGACCCAGAACAGGAGTTGGCAAAGGAGAGTCGAATAGTCCTAGAAGAAAAAGTTTTCATCAACAGGGTGAGGATATAAAACCCCTCAGGGAGAACCAAACCTTCTCAGAAAGCATGGTATCATCTATACAAAGTACACAGGGAGTGTGACATCAGAGAATGTCATTATCATTAGCAGCTTTTAGACAGTTAAAGCTGAGAAAGGCCTGCCTTGTGGGAAGAACTCAATGCTGAAATAGGTTTTGTCAAACTGTGTCTCACAGAACCCAGAATTCTATACATAATAGTATTTTAGGGAGTCCATAAGCCTCTGATTGAAATCTCTTCAATGTTTACATTACTAAGACACCAGCTATCATCCATTAACTCCATTTTCAAATGCATGTGTTTATCCAAAGTGTGCTCTTTGATTAACTTTATAAGTAAATGTTAAATGTTACAAAGCTGACTGCATAAAATAAATCTATGCTGATAAAATGCTGGTCTTGTCTATCTTCTATATTGGGGGTTTAATTTTATTTCTAATAAAATTAAAATAAAAAAGAGATGACACACTCAAATTAGGATAATTCAACGAGGGTTTATTTACCAAAGGGACCATAACTTTCCCAGGTACGAGGGGTTATGAAAGAACCATGAGTGATACTGCAGGATGCAGCGTGGAGCTCATAGCTACAGAGCTGTCACCAGCCCTGAGGCTTGAAAGACAAGAGGAAGGAGAATAACAGAATCCCGAGAGGAGAGAAGATCCTAGGGTGTGAGCTGCTTCGAGAGGAGCAGTGACCTTCTACCCAGGAACCCAGGCACCTAAGTGTATCTTACAGGTAAGCAAGTAGGGGAATAAACAACCTGATGTTACTCTCACTCTGATCTCCTGGGGCTGCCCGTTAGGCAAACCCACTGGGAAGCCAGAGAGCACAGAAAGTGATCCATGCAGGTCAGCCTCTTGAGGCAAAACGCAGGAAGGAGAAGGGTAAAGCACAGTGGAGGGGCAAAGTATCAGGAGGAGAGTATCACATGGCATATTATTTCATTCAATTAATAGAATAAAGCGCTTGTTTCCGATAGATAACCTTGCATTATTAAGTTTTGGATTTCAGCTAACTGTAACTACTGGCTTCATCTCAGGGTTGATATAATACATGTCACAAAACACTTACTAGAGATTAGAACAATGCCTGCAAGGAGTGTATGTGTGTGCTTCTTTTCTACTAGCCAAGGCAATATTTTCCAGGAATGAGAACCATGTATATTTTGTCACTTATAGAAGAAATTGAATGTGGAAACCTGAGTTAATTGGCACTATATTTCTAGTTAATTCTAATTAATTAATTAGAAATTGGGCAATGTCTCAACCCTGCCCTTTATTTGGAACTGACTGGATATAGAGGAGTGGAGGAGGTGAAGGACTCTAGAATTCTTTAAAGGCATTGTATTTGATGGGGGTAGATTCATAGCACTCCTTTTTCTCCACTCAAATGTGGAACCATTTAAGAGAGAGGGGGAGAAAGAGACAGAGAGTCAGAGAGACAGAGATGAAATCAGGCAGATGGAGATAAAAACATCACCTTATTATTGGTAAAGCTGTTGGATAATGTGGCATGCTAATATTCACCTCTGAACTAGGCAGCCTTACCCAGTCAGTCATTGGCAGCCCTGAACAGCACCTGGTCTCCTTGGGGAGGGGGGACCACTTCTATAAAACTCACAGCAGAGAACAGAGATGTACACAGATGCCAAAGGAAAGAAGAAAGAACCAAGGAAGAAGGAAGCTGAATATACTCAATTTTTTTCTCCCAAACTCTCCAAGTATATAATTCTCTCTTCCTCCTACAGGGAAGAATGAGGGAAGGGATGGAAACAGGCCAGGGGTTGTACTCTGGAAAAGATCCTGCCACAAGGAAACATAAGGTGAGGAGAAAGGAATCTCTTCTCCAATAGAAGCCAATATCTTGGCTAACTGGATGCTATCAGGGAATATAGGAGAAGAGGAAAAATTGTGACTTATTTTGGGCAATGTTCGACTTGAGAAGCCAGTGGGCATCAAGATGGGGATGTACAGCAGGCAGTTCCATATACGGATCTGGAGTTCAAGAGGGATGTTGGGCTGGAAATGTAGATTTGAGTCACATACATATAGATAAATGAAGATGGATATGGATATGGAAGATGGACATGTATAACAATGCCTTGGATTTAATGTACATGAAAAGAGAAGAGAGCTCTATATGGAACCCTGGAGAACACCAGCATTCAAGGAACAGGTGGAACAAAGTGATTATAAAATGGTAATGGAGAAAGGTAGGTAGGAGAAAAGCCAAGAGAAGGTGATTATGTAAGCTACAGACCCAATGACTCAATTGGGATGAGAGAGAACACGGGTGAAGGTTTTCAGAAGAAGAGTTTCTGAGTTCAGTTCAAATCAGTGGATTTTCATTATGCACATTTATAAGGTGCAGTGATTGAAGGTGTAGCGGTGTAGGGAATGCAGAAATTAGGAAGACGTGGGAATTGGCCCAAAGTTGGGGAAGATTTAATTTTTCTAGTCTCTCCTCAGGCTCTGGAACCTCTGAGAGTATCTGAGTTAGGGTAGTGACAGTGAGGGAGTCATTCAAGAGTGTGTCTTGGTCAGCTTTGGTAACAGTGAGATAGGGCCCCAAACTTAGGAAAGACCAAAGAGTCAATGTCTCTATACCTTATTCATAGAGATTTTTTAATTTAGGCAGGTTTAAAGCATTAATTGGTAAACCATCAGTTAATTGAGAAAGTAAATTATTATATCCAATTTCTCAACCAGACCAGTTTATTAAAATGTATTGTGTCAAATCATAAATTTTGACAGTGTTGGATTCTATTTAAAGAAAAATCAAAGGAAATACTTATATAAAGAGTAAATGGATCATCACACAAATTCTTGAAGCTGAGAACTAAAAGAACAACAAGGTCCATACCAAAATACATCTGTGTGTGTGTATTTTTTAAGATCATTCTTCAGTTGACCTATCTCTCTTATAGGGTTTTAGGGTAAAATAAGAAAAAAGAAGAAGTACATGAAAACTATTTAGAAAAATGACTATCACACAGTGTCCATGAACGTTTATTATTACTGTTACCACTACTTCTCCTCTTTTAGGAAAACAGGGAGAGAGGAAGTGTGCATGTAGGCAGAATTTTTCTCCACCTATACTTCCGACAGACAATTTGAGATTTAGAAGCCTCTGGAGCAGTAGTTCTTAAACTTTTCTAACTCAGAGAGGCTGGTGAAAATTACAACCTCTCCTTGAATAAATTCACCTACACACAAAATATTGTACACAATTTTGCGAGTGGGATAAGGACCCTTAGAAGGGATAAGCCCTTTTAGCATAAACTCTAGACTTCCCAGGGTGGTGGGACAAGGAGCCAGTTGCAGTTACTGTAGACAGTGTTTACAAGCACTACATTAAGTGTGGAGATAGAACACAGACACATTTAAAAGAGACTTTAAAATAGCCACTAACCTCACGTAGCCAACATTCAACGGAGTAATAATTAATATGTGTCCAGTCCTCTGTTGAACATTCCGGAAAATGCAAAGATCTATAAGACTCTAGATGTCAGGGTCTCAGATTCTTGTGGTGGAGAAGTACTAGACCAGAGTCATGTTCAAAGTCCAGAGGCACAGAGCCAGGAGCCAGCTTGCTGGAAGTGGCGACTGAGTGGCTACACTCATTACTGTAAAGCTAATGATGAATTAAAAACATATTTACTGAGCTGATGCAGTCAATAAAAGCCCCAATTAAGGCACCATTAAGGGACTTAACAGCGTAGTGGTGGGGAAGACATTCCTAAAATGGTTTAATGATCTCAGATCCTGACATAGCCGGGAAGTCATTAGTCATTAATGCCACGTCTGGATCTCGATTATGAAGTTCTCTATAAGAAAACACTTGGCATATAATAGCACACAAGGTTATACCTGATTTGTTACAGAGAGCAAGATACACCTTTTCAAATGTATTTTTTAATCTCTGTGTTTTCAGGTAAGAAAAGTGGCCAATTATGAGCAGAAACTCCCGAGTGGAAATCCATAGCATGATCGCATGCCAATTAGATAAGCATTACCACTCAAGTGAAAAATAATAATAATGGAAATACAAAATGCAACATGGTATTGTACTGATTAATAAGACTGTGACGGTGCCTGTAAAGCAATTCGATTAATTCCCAGTGTAATGTGTGGAAACTCCTTCAACGTAAAGCTACATTGAATCTAGAGAAAATTAAGCAGGTAGGGTCTCTGCCTTCTTAAGTATTCATGCACTTACTCGTTCATTCAACAGCTATTCGCTGAGAGCATCTGTGTAAGGGCTTGGTTGGGGGCACTAGGAAACGGGTGAACAAAGCAGTCAAGGTACTCATGAACGGTACAGTCCAAATACATGATGATCGACTGTGATAAGTACAGTGAAGGAACAAACATGGTGCAGACTGAAGATCTTCTAAGATAAGGTGGTCAAGGGAAGGCCTCTATGAGCTGGTTCAACAAAAGACCAGAACTGTAAAGAGGCCAGTCTTGAAAAGGCAAGCAGGGGAAGAAATGAGGAGTGGGACTTTTTGGCTATCTAGCATCTGAATTCCTTTCCTGAATTCCTTCCCATGGTGTGAGTCTTGGTAAGGGGCACACTTCTCCAAAGCCCACCTACTTACTTTCCTAGCCTTCCTTGCAGTTAGAGTTTGGGAACGTGACCCAGACTCGGTCAGAGTCATCGGTCTAAGGCAGTGAATCAGGAACTAGTGAAACCATAAAGCAGAGCTGAGAATTCCTTTTGGTGGCAATGAGTGTGGTAGCAACATTCAGTTTCTGGAGTAGCGATTCCAGGATATCCTTGTCTAAGGGAGCGTTGCATTCAGAGGCAAAGGCAACAGAGCCCTCTTCAGGCTGGTTCTGGGTGTGACTTTTGCCTGAAGTTCTGTTTGTCCAGCTTTGCTTTGTCTCTTCCTAATCTCCAAACCTCGTATTGCAGCCTTCCTGGAAATTCTGTGAGCCACCCAATACACTCCATTTCTCTTAGGCTTAAATCACCCAGAGTCGGTTTCTGATGACTCCATCTAAAAATCCTGAGAGATTGGAGTACGTTGCAGGTAGATGCATGTGCAATAGCCCTAAGGTGGGAGGAGAGGGAGAGAGGGCTTGGAGGAACCGAGAAAAACCCCGAGTGGCAGCATTAGTGAAAAAGGTAGCAAGTGAATAAGATGGGCGCAGCCGGCGAGCCAGGCAAGAGCCAGAGCAAGCAGGTGTGCGTAGCAGAAGCCGGAAATGTGCTGGGCCGAGCCTTTTCTCAGGGACACTCAACTAGCTCCCGTGTCCTAATGGGATGTGTCTCTACTGGTCTCTGAGGACTCTGAGGCAGGGCAAAAGGGTTCTGGTTGGGTGGTTGCCACTCTCTGCTGTGCCAAGGAATTCCAGACTCTTCTCTACTGAGAAGGCTGAGCTTGCCATTTCCGGCTCTGGGAGATTGCTCTCTCTTTCTCTCCTTGAACTACCAAGATGTGTATCTCTAAAGGCATTTATAGCATTAATTTGGTTATATGTTTTTGAGTGTCATATCCATCATTAGACACTAGCTAACTCCCTGGGGTCACAGTGGGGAGGTGGGATGATTACATGCTTTGGATTAAAACAGATTTGGATTTTATCTCAGACAAGTTCCTTCACCTCTCTGAACCACAGTTTTCTCATTTGAAAAATGAGGATACTGGGCTTCCCTGGTGGCGCAGTGGTTGAGAATCCGCCTGCCGATGCAGGCGACACGGGTTTGTGCCCCGCTCCGGGAAGATCCTACATGCCGCGGAGCGGCTGCGCCCGTGAGCCACGGCCGCTGAGCCTGCGCGTCCGGAGCCTGTTGCTCCGCAACGGGAGAGGCCACAACAGGGAGAGGTCCGCGTACCGCAAAAAAAAAAAAAAAAAAAAAAAAAAAATGATGAGGATACTAGTACCTCATTGAGGATTACATGCACTCTAAGTTACTACGCAGTGCCTACCAAACAGTAGGCACTCTGTGATACTAGTCCTTTGTTCATGGAATGTATTTCATGGAATTGAACAGAATCTTCTGCAGCTAGGAAAACAATGTAAAATCCTTGCTTTGGTGCTTACGTTATTGTAAAGTGCTAATTTAGAATAAAGTAACGTACATTGCTTTCTTAGTTCAGAATTTGATCATGAAAATTTCCTTTTTCTTAAAAATTCCCGGAAGAGTTACTGCCATTCGCTCAGTTCACTCCAGCAAAATTACTAGCCAAAAAAAACAGAGACCATTTTTCCCCTTCTAAGATCCTTACGTTAATGGTGTAGAGTACAGTTAAAACACTGCATCCAAAACCAGAAGGTAGATTTTGTTATTCTTGAGAAACAGAGGAAGATATTACTCAAGTCCTGATTGTCTTAGCCAAAATATTCCCTTATGTAATATTCCTTGGGCTTGAGTCTTTTTCATTTTAAGAACTTGAAATCATAGATGTTCTATAGGTTTGTCATTGATTGACCAAATATGTAACTCAGCTCTGAAGATATTTAAAAAACTTTACAAAACAAAAATCCTAGAGCCTCCCAAGCTCCTTGCTTACTGACTTAAACACCTTAATTTAATCTGATGAATTAACAGTCTTTTAGAATCCTTTTCTTTCCTCCTTGGCTCCTGATTTTTTCTGCGGTACGCAGGCCTCTCACTGCTGTGGCCTCTCCCGTTGCGGAGCACAGGCTCTGGACGCGCAGGCTCAGCGGCCATGGCTCACGGGCCCAGCCGCTCCGTGGCATGTGGGATCTTCCCGGACTGGGGCACGAACCCGTGTCCCCTGCATCGGCAGGCGGACTCTCAACCACTGCACCACCAGGGAAGCCCTTGGCTCCTGATCTTTAACATACATTTTCTGATCTCCATCTTCCTCTGATTTCTTGTTTCCTTGGTTTTGGTATAGTTTCTCTTTTTGTGTCTGGGGCCGTGTTGAGAAAAAAAAAAAGGTTATGTTGCAAGTGCGTGATGTTTCCCTTCAAATGGCAAATGAGGCAAAGCAGCCAGGATGCAGGATTCATTTGTTTTTCTTCCTCTAACTACTTTCTGTAAACCACAAGACCTTGCAACCAGTGAGAGGCCAGTCAAGGAAGGTCTTGATTTACATAAGGGGGTTGATAACACCATTTTTGAAAAACCTACACTCCTCCCTTTAAAAATTCCCATATTCTTGGCACTGAAGTAGCACTCCCAGTACTGAAAATTCCTACACAGCCCTGGTGATTCTGAAATGGAGCAGGTCCTTGCCCCCCATATCCTCCACCTGCCTTTTGTCTGTGAAAAAAACTTTAGCCAAAGAATAAGTTTAATCAGAGAAGTGAGGAAAATGAAGAAGCAAAGAAAAACAGGACAAAACAATAAGAGTTTAGTCAGTAAGCAAAGTCAAGGACCTAAATAGGTAATATTCTGAGCCATATCCTGTGAGCTGTCTTATAGATACTGAACCTCCACCAGGTAAAAGAAGTTAACTACATGGTGACCAGACTGTAGCCACGACATAGGCTACCACAGTTCTGAGGACTGGCCTCAAGGAAATGGGAACAAACCGACCCAGAAACTGAAGATTAACTGTATCTAAAACAATCAAGATGACGCTGGTCAGACCACCGATGACCAGTTTCAAGATGACTGTCAGGGCTGATGGTGTTGTTTCTACATACAGGCCCCTCCCTCCGTCTATAAAAGCTCTTGTGGGCTGATTGTCAGTGGGCGGGGGGGGGGGGGGGGGGGGGGGTGGGGGAAGGAGGGAGTCGGTCTTTGGACAGGCATCCGCCCTCCCCCCACCCCCAGTTGCCAGTATCCTAAATAAAGCAAACTTTACTTTCCACCAACCTGGCCTCTTTATTGGCTTTTGAGTGGTGAGCAGCCGGACCCCACTTTCGGTTACAATTGGAGCCTCAAGTGAAAACATTATCACAACTTCCCACAGAGGGAAGTGAAGAAGCTTTTATTTCTGCTAAGTACAAATGTGACAAATAATTAAGAACTGAAGAATATTCTTATAGTATAATCAGGCGCTTGTAGTTATTTCTTGGCATGTTTGCCTTGGAATTCTAATCACTAACAACAGCTCAGATTCTCAGAGAAAAGATTATCTGCCTGTGAAAACCTCTAGGCAAGACAACTGGAAATGCTTATTGCAAAGAAAAGCAAAAGAACAGCAAGATATATTTGTAGCATGTGAGAGGAATGCATAGGTGAGCATTGGAATGTTCTTTTGGTATTGGTCCTGAGGAGTAACTGTTTTAGGAGGATTTAACCAAGACAATTTTGAAAGCATCTTGTCTTCATGTGAAGGGTTAATCACGCTTAATAGGAGGAATTCTGCTCTTTGGTATAAGTTTTACGCACAAATAAGTAACTGATTTCCGGACCTCCAACACCAAACTCTAGTTAATGAGAGAAAGTGAAATCCCTGACTCAACAAACAGACTAATGTAGGGGACTAGCGCAATTATTCTGTCTTTGTGTAACTGTAGGTTTCAGGTGGCATGCATTCACCTCACTTTCTGCCTCTCACATCTACATTTAAGGACCCATGTGATTTCATTGGGCCCACTGGAATCACATCATCATCATCTCCTTTTGAGGTTAGCTGATTAGCAACCTTAATTCCCTTTTGCCATGTAACATAACATATTCACAAATTTTGGGAGTTAGGACATGATTTGGGAGGTCCTTATGCTGCCTACCACACTTCTCAGTCAGACTGTAAACTCCTTAGGTGTCTTATATTTTTCTCCGTATTTCTCATAGAGACAAGAATAGGTCTAACTATGTTTGTGTTTTGGTTGATTCTTGAACTAATAGAATAAAGGTTCTCAAAGGATGGTCTAAGGAGCTTTGGCGGTCTTTGACTTTCAGGTATATTGCAAGTTGTATTAAAATTCAAGTCTGAAAAACATGTAGCTAAAAAAACCCCAACAAGTAGTTTTCATTGCCCATACAAGTTTACATTATTTTAAGAAAAGAAAGAAAAGAAATTTTATGACACTCTTCTGCAGAAACAAAGGAGTAAGCCAAAAAAGAAGACATAGGATCTAGGAAACAGGAGAGGCAATACAGAGCAGGGGAGAAGACTGTTCTCAACGTCTAGCAGGACTGGACACAACCAAGCCAAATGGGAGCTAGAGAATGTGGGACTCCATTAGGATGTCTGTAAAATGATCAAAATGGAACAGCTAGATTACTTTGTGTGTCTCATGTACTGGAAGGATATTTACACTTCTTTCAGAGAGTTTGGAGATGAATCACAGAAAATTAAGCAAATAAAAATATGAGGCAATTCTTGTACCATAAAGAAATGTATTTCTAGAATACTATGTAGCTTAGCTGTGAATAATATTAACAAAATGATGAACACTGAATTAAATGAAATATTGATTAAATTGATATTGAATATTGATAAAATGAAAATTATAAGTACATAGTGGAATGAGGAGAATATGTGGATAAGAATTAAATTCTCATCTTACATAGTAGGAAGTCAGATAAAATCTAAAACTGACCCCAAAACATCAAGAAATAGTAACCTAAGAATATTATTTAGAAATAAGGATAAGCAGCTAAAAGAAGAGATATTTCTAGTAGGGAAGTTTGGGGCAGAGTCCTTGTATTATTATTTGACTGTTTAAACTACATATGTGCATTAATTAATTAATTAAAATTAAGACAAACTGTATCCACATTTTGAAAAAGATAAAAGAAAAATGGAGGGATTATATATAAAGGCAAAATTCCTTTACATGTTGCTCTCTCTCTTTCTCTGTCTCTTTCTTTCTTTCTCTTTGTCTCTTTTGCCTATGGCAAGCAGGACACAGGAACTTTTATTCTAACCAGAGTGATGTTTATTTTATACCTTGATTCTAAAAATTGAAAGACGTCAGTATGATTTAGCCTATTAACAAACCAACGTGGCGGGCCAGGTAAGGGTCATCAGGTGGTGCCTGCACAAAGTGATCAGAAAGAACTGTACTAGGAATCGCAGGGCATGGCAGGAAAAATGTCTGATGGACATGAGAGGGTATTGTTAAGGAAACAATCTGGTTTATGTTTCTGTCAAACCGAACTATTCCCGGTTGCCTGTGTGCCATGTTTTCCTTCCAGTTGGTTCTTCATATACTTTTATAAACCAAACATAATTAGTCTCATCACTACTGACATTACATTGGATATCAGAAAATGCTGAGCTACCTATGCTTGCATTGTTAACCCTTTTACCTTACTTGTGGGAGGTTGTCCATGCTTGCTTGGTCGGATTTTAAATAACTCTCAGAATGATATATCCAGAGGAGACAACTTAGTTGAATTAAGCTTTGGCAAAATCTCTTCCCTCCTTCCTGTTATCTCCCTACCTTCCAGTCTAATTATAATGAGCTTAACTGTAACTATAACATGGTTAAGCAATGATTTAAGGGGCAGTGAGACAAGATTTTAAAAGTTAGAACTGTCTCAGGGATTCCAGCAAATACAGTTATCCAGGTTCTCAATTATGTTTTGTTTTGTTTTTAAGTTTGTTGGGCAAGATTATCGATTTATAGGTTAGTTTGCTTCTACTTGTTTTTTTGAGTTGAGAGGCCCTAATCTTCATTAAACATTTTCCCGTTAAGTTGTGCAGTTTGATTAGTCGATCCTAGGAAGAGGTGTTTGGAAGCAGGAGGAACCGGAGCAACCAGCCCAAAGAAGCCAGTCAAAGAATAGCAGGCTGGGGGCTTCCCTGGTGGCGCAGTGGTTGAGAGTCCACCTACCGATGCAGGGGACGTGGGTTCATGCCCCAGTCCGGGAAGATCCCACATGCTGCGGGGCGGCTGGGCCCGTGAGCCATGGCCGCTGAGCCTGCGCATCCGGAGCCTGTGCTCCCCAACGGGAGGGGCCACAACAGAGGCCCGCGTACCGCAAAAAAAAAAAAAAAAAAAAAAGGGCAAGGTCCTGCACTGTTTGTCCCTATATTTAAAAAACGAATGGCAGGCTGTGGACATAACCAGGCTACAGGGCAGTGTCTCTCCCTGATACTGACAATATCCCATGACAAAGGCTCTGTCCTATCACAGTTCATTCGATATTTACTGAGCATCCCAGTGCCTGCCACTGTTTAGACGCTGGGAATACAGCTGTGGACGGTGTCATAATTCTGCCCAATTGTATCTTTTTCAGATGCAGCCGTGCAAATTAAGAAGAATTCAGTTGAATTTTCTACACCCTAACCCAAACTTAGTCCAGGGGTCTTACCTGGCTTCATTTAACCAAAAACTTCAGAGGAAAGAGCCCTTCCCATGAAATCTGCAGTGTTCCCAGCTTCTGATCCCTCTGGGGGAACAAGGTTTATTTCTGAAGTAGTTTGCTCCAAAGCGTTCTCCCACCCCACCACCTCTCAGATAAAGGACTAAATTCCATGAAAAGCCACGGCTACCCCGAAGTAGAAATCAGTCCCTAATGATATTACACTCGCACAAATTGAAATGGGGTTAAAAGCTCAGATTGTGGATTCTTAGGTTTCTTGCTAAGCTGGAAGCTTTTATGGGCTCACTTTAAATTGAGAGGCAGAGTTTAGATCCTTTTGTTACTTAAGAGACTGAGCAAATTAGCAAGTCCGAGGCAAATCTTTTTTGATTACTGAACTATTACAAATGCCTCCTGGCCAAAGAATAACCTCTCTCCAGAGGGAAATGTTCAGCGGGACCTTTTGCTTAAATTCATAAAATCTGTTAAAGCAAATCTCTCACTTTTCCATTAAGTCGGTAAATTACTTCTAGGGGAAAAGGAAAAAATGCCGGCAATAAAATGGCTGGACTATATTAATCATGGGAGGTGGGGCTGCAAAGGTGGAAGAATTGATGCTACATTTACGGTGCAGAGAATTTCAGGCTTTTTCACGTGTTGAACTAAATGTAAATGATGTCACCTTTTCCTCTGCTAGTCAGAGGCAAAGTTATCCGTCCGCAGAGGCTTCACCGAATGCATTGCGTGGCTGACATTAAAATGACTACAAGATTATTTCTTTCCATATCTATCCCCTTAGAAAAATTTTCAAGATTTTATTGTAGACAGGAAAAATGCATAATGCTACGAGAAACAAAGCCCTCGTTACATTCTTGCTACTGGATTATTGCCATTCTATCTCAACGCTGATTGAAATCCAAGATTTTGTATCGGTGCTTTAATTAGATGCTGGCAAATATCTTTCTGCCCCACTGGAAATGTAATCTTTCTATTGAACATTTTGTCCCAGTGAATTTCATCTGCAATAGCATTTTGCATTTGAATCAGGGAGGTCAGTGCTTGATAGCAGACCATGTGGCGCTGGCTCTGTTCACTTTTGGGTGAAATTGAACCCTGAAGGTGTTGAAAGTACAGCAGTGAGTCATTATCCGTAATTATCTCATTGTTTCATCCAAATGATTAAAGTCATAATACCACTGCCCAATTTGTTGTGTTTCTAAAAATCGGACTTTCCTATGAAAATGACTTGCCAATTCCCATGTCCCCAGTGCTTCCCAAATATATGAATTAGCATATTGTCTCAATGCATCTTGTATACAGGCATTACATTTACTTAGGGAAACTCGTGCATGTCATAACAGTTGTCCCTAAAAGGGTCATATGTTTTTACATTTTTCTCAGTTTGTGTGAGTGAAGAAGTAGTCCATGCTGTGAACTTAAACCAAAATTTAAAGTTAAAATATTCTGTCCCTTGTCTAACCATCAGCATTTTCTGAGCCTTGGAAAAGAGTTAATCATCAAGCAAAGTGCTAAATTATACTCTTTTCTAAGGTTGAGATAGCAGAAAAGAGAGTGTCTAGCTAGTGGTTTTTTTATACAGACTAGAAGCAGCAGCAAAACACATTTCCAAATATTTGGCTTGGTAGTTAAATAATTTATTCCATATCTGTAAGCAACAAAGCATACCCCTAGAATGCATCTACACACATACATGCATATTTTTAAAGTAAATGTGTGCTACCAAGATATAAAAACTTGCCTTTCATGCTGTGCTAATATGGAAGGACTGAGCATTTAACTGCTATGTGGACAAGGCTTTTACAAGTAAATCTGCACATCAAAAAGGCCTAGCATATTCTAATTTAAATTCACCTAATTTAAATAGTGACAGCTTATGGTTCTTTGCAATATGATCAGTTTAATCAAAAAATGTATAGAACTACTAGAGAGATTCGCCTATATTAGTAGACAAAAAAATTGGGTTACAAGCCAGGTTATTGAAATTCCAAGTGTAGAAGAGATTCAAGAAAGTAAGCAGCTGGTAACTGCTTTAACTTTTAGTAAAAATAAGACCTAGTACAATTTCCGAGTAGTATATTCATTGTCATCATAATGTAACCTTAAGTGTGGAAAAAGGAAGTGAAAATTTTGTATGAATCTGTTAAGTATAAAAAGAGGAAGTGAAAATTTTGGTACGATGATTTAATAATAGACCGATAAGATTTCTCTAAGTAGAGAATATAATTCATAAAAATATTTAAATGTGCCTCAAATTTTTGTGATATGTATTTAAAAACTTAACATTGTACAAACACTTTGAAGTACTGATGAACCTAGTGGCAGGGCAGGAATAAAGACATAGACTTAGAGAACATACTTGAGGACACAGGGAGGGGGAAGCGTAAGCTGGGACGAAGTGAGAGAGTGGCATGGACATATATACACTACCAAAAGTAAAATAGTTAGTGAGAAGCAGCAGCATAGCACAGGGAGATCAGCTTGGTGCTTTGTGATGACCTAGAGGGGTGGGATAGGGAGGGTGGGAGGGAGGCGCAAGAGGGAGGGGATATGGGGACATATGTATGCATATGGCTGATTCGCTTTGTTGTACAACAGAAACTAACACAGTATTGGTAAACAATTATACTCCGATAAAGATCTATTAAAAAAAAGAAATCATACTAAGGAAATTAAGAGTTTAATAAGGATGCTTAAAGGAGTTTAGTTACAATTATCATAGTGCTGTTAATTATAACAAAAATAGCACTGGAAAAGTCTAAAAATCCTATACTGATGATTTGATTGTACACATTATTTCCAGTATAGAACATGTATTCTATATGATGGAATAGTATGTAGCTATTAAAATTATGTTGCAGAAATATAATTATAGAAATGTTATATGGAAATATATTTGCAATGTTATGCTGTGTAAAAAAAAAACGTTCAGTTTATACAATAGTACATAAGTATGATCCCGTGAATATATGTATAGGTGTGTGTGTTTGTTTTCAGGAAAAGTTGTCGCCAAAATATTAAGACTGGTGATCTCTGAGTGGTAGGGTATGTGTGATTTTTATTTTCATTTTGCTTTTCTATTTTTTTTTTTTTTGCTTTTCTATTTTTGATTTGCAGAATTTAAAAATTTAAAATATAACAGGAATGGATTGCTCCACAGTGCTAGAAGTGTTATACATTATTCTAGCTAGGATTCAATCTGGCTTTGCCATTATTCTCTTAAAATTGAGGGAATCCAATCGAAGTAATTTTCCAATCCCCTCTCTTCTCTTAAGATTATAAAAGAACCCCCAGGAAATTGGAGCAGAGCCTGTGCTCTTCAGTTCATTGTGGTTGGCACTCCTGATACTCCTCACCAAGGGAACATGCTCCATCTGAAGGTGAGTGGCTCTACTGGTGGTCACATGCTTCCTGCTCAGTGTGGCCACAGGGGCCTTCACCGGGGTTTAGGGCTCAGTTCCCAGGCACCCATTCAGCCTTTTAACTTCATGGTGGTGCTGGTGGGGACTTGGGAAGAGCTGGTCTTTCTTTCCCTCCCTTAATTTAACAGTATTCAACAAACAATAACAAAAATAAAAAGGAATTTTTTTAAAGTAAAATTACCCTGTTATGCCATTTATTTTCAAAAATGTGCTTAATGCCTTTATTTTGAAGATAATGGCATTTAAATATTAATTTTAAATTTATAAGAACAACAACAACTAACTATTCTTAATATTTTCAGGCAATGAATGATACCAGTGAAGACACAGTTCTTGTCCCCAAGAAACATAATTAAATTAGCCTTTTTTTTTCTTTGGAGAAAAATAAAAAGCAGGTCTATGGACAAGAGAGACTTGTTCAGGGCAGGCAGCTACATTTCCCCCTCAGCTTCCACCGCTTCCCATATCCATCTTGCTGCTGATGCAATGTTCGGTGCTCTGAGAGTCAGCTAGATCATACAGCATTAGATTGAGATCCTCTTCCAAATGAATGGACAGGATTTAATGCTGGGAGATCTAGTGACTGACCATATACAGCCCCTTGTTAAAAACAGAACAATTTGCCATAGTCTATCGGGGGCTGGCTCTAAAGGATTTGGTTCTGCAAGGTTAGAAGCGGGAAGGAACCAAAAGGTGCTGGCATCGGTAGCACCTACCAGATTTGAAAAGAGCTCATCTGCAGAGATGAGACTGAAGCCCAGAGAGCTGACACAGTAAAGACCACCCAGTGCCTGTTTGTTGAACGTGTGATGGTGATATCTGAGCCCTCCCCTTGTCACACAACTGTGTTCCTTCAATAAGAGCACAGGTTAATTGGACATAGGACAAATAGTTCATAGTTTTGGTTTTAGATATTTAGTTGAGATTAACAAACAAGACTCTTAATAATAATGACCTTCCAGAATATAATGGATTGTTTCACAAGCAAGAAGTGATCAGTTGTCTTCCACCTTCACTCAGGACAGGTTGAGAGCCTGAATTACAGCCTGAGAAAGTTTGACTGCCATTTCAAAGAGCCAGTCATTTAGATATCGATTATCTATGTTTCTCCTTAGCGTTACAATGTACTCTTTACTTTGCACTTACAGTGCATCAGGTTCTGTGCTAAACATTTCACATGCTTTTTTCTCCACTAAATCTGTACAGTAACTCTGTATAGTAGGTATTACACACCCCAACATACAGGTGAAAGAACTGATGTTTAAAGATTTTAATTCTTTTTCAAATTTCCATAGAACAAGTAGGAAACAGGTTTGCCTGATTTCAAAGCCTCACTCTTAACTGCTGCTTTTTTCAAACATTTAGGATGCTTTTGGCTGCAAGTAACAGAAAAACCCCAACTCAAGTAGCCTTAGGGAAAATGCTATAACTAACATAACCAAAGGTCCAGAGGGAATGTGGATTCAGGGCAGTGTGTCAGGGCCCAGGCCCTCATCACAGAGCTTCCCTTGACTCTGCCCTCACTCCACCCCACCCCCTCCAACCCCCTATGTTTTGGCTTCATTCTCAGGCTGATACCAAGAGGGCTCATCAGTTCCAGGCATCATATCCAGACAAAACAACATCCAGAGGAAGAAAGGGACTATGCATTTCTTGTCTCTCCTTTAAGAATAAGAATGAGAAGACCTTTCCTGGAAAGCTCCCCAACCCCCAGAAGACTTTCTCCCACATCTATTTTGCCAGAAATAGATCATATATATTCTTAATCAACTTACCAACAAGAGGAATATGATTACTGTGACTGGCTTAGATCAATCACCTGGGGTGAAACAGATTCTGATGATTTGGGAACTTGGACCACTCTACTGTTATTAATTAATTGTAACGCTCAGAGCCACATTTTAGGTTTACCACTAGCAGTCTCATGAACTTTGGATATTAACATTACCTTGAGCCTTATCTTATTTTCTACCTCAGTTTTTTCATATTCTTACTTTTCAATATATTGAAATATGTGTTTAATTGTAAGTGACCTCAAATCCTTTTTAGAATGAGGTGGAGTAAAAATAATAATGATTAAGCAGCTATTTAGACACTTAAATTTTAAAATAGTGCTGGTTTTATTTCTAACCTGCTTTATTATCTGTGAACTTCTCGTGAAGGAACAGGGCTAGTATAAAATTTGTACATATTTATGACATTTTGGGTTATTCTGCAAGGCCAGGTTATATTTTTAAGAGGAACTCCTTGACAGTTATCATTGTTAAACCTATGATTTGAGTGATGAGAGAGATTATTGGATTTCCTCTAGAGGTCTTTGCACATAAAAAAATTAAGACTCTAACTACCCGTGTGATTGAAGCAGTTTTGCTGGATGAAGAGGGCTTGAACAGTCAATTATTTATTCAAAACCCATCTCTTATTTTTCTAGACACTGAGCAGACTGGAAAAGTATGAGATTCAGATTCTTCCCCAAAGGAGTTTACCAACTAGATGGAGAGGCAACTGATCCTACACAAAATAATCAGATAAAAGTCACAGACACTGCATGGTTCAGGCAACTGTGGGATGAACTCTCAGTTTTCCCATCTACAGTGAAAGAAGGTTGGGCTGCCCACAACTTCTTGGTTCTGACAGTGCTTTAACCTTCTGTAATCCCGTGATGCTTCTAATGTTATGACTCTGTCTCTATTTCCTCTTCTTTCCTTATCTCCATACTGAGATTTAATAAGGTTAAGAGATGGGCCTAAAACAACACAAAGTCTAGAATCAAGGCAAACCTTGATAGCTCAGGACACTCGATTGATAGATTTTGTGGGTCCCTTTGTTAGGGGGAAACAAAATCACAGCAAAAGAATTTTGTGTCTGGTTGGAATTTATTCAAAACAGAAGAGAACTTCCAAGACAAATTGTGAGGTCTTCTCCTAAGTCCTTAGTATCTACAACTAACAAATGAGGCCTCAGGATGGTCAGCATTACGTGCTGACACATCCTGATTTACCAAAGAAAGATTCAGATATGTTCATTGTACCATATGAAAGAAAGCACCTGGCACATAGTAGGTGATTAATAAATATTTTATATTTAATATAAATATTAAATAAATATTTAATATTTATTTATTTAATTACATCAATAAATAAATATTTATTGATGTAATTAAATAAATTGAGTGAGTGAATGAACCAATGAGTGAATAAATGAATGAATAATTTTTTTTTTTTTCTTTTTTTTTTTTTTTTTTTTTGCGGTACGCGGGCCTCTCACTGCTGCGGCCTCTCCCATTGCGGAGCACAGGCTCCGAACGCGCAGGCTCAGCGGCCATGGCTCACGGGCCCAGCCGCCCCGCGGCACGTGGGATCTTCCCGGACCGGGGCACGAACCCGTGTCCGCTGCATCGGCAGGCAGACTCCCAACCACTGCGCCACCAGGGAATCCCTGAATGAATAATTTTTATCAAAGTGTTTCAGGCTGATAAAGAAGATGTGGTACATATACACAAGGGAATATTACTCAGCCATAAAGAAGAACAAAATAATGTCATTTGCAGCAACATAGATGGACCTAGAGATTGTCATACTGAGTGATGTCAGGCAGAGTAAGATAAATATCATATGATATCACTTGTATGTGGAATCTAAAAAACAGTAAAAATGAACCTATTTACAAAACATAGGCTCACAGACATAGAAAACCATCTTATGGTTACCAAAGGGGAAAGGGGTGGGGGAAGGATAAACTAGGAGTTTGGGATTAACAGATACAAAATACTATATATAAAATAGATAGGGCTTCCCTGGTGGCACAGTGGTTGAGAGTCCACCTGCTGATGCAGGGGACATGGGTTCGTGCCCCAGTCCGGGAAGATCCCACATGCCGCAGAGCGGCTAGGCCTGTGAGCCATGGCCGCTGAGCCTGTGCGTCCAGAGCCTGTGCTCCGCAACGGGAGAGGTCACAACAGTGAGAGGCCCGCGTACCGCCAAAAAAACCCAAAAACCAAAACAAAACAAAAAAAACCAAACAACCCAATCCAAAAATGGGCCGAAGCCCTAAATAGACATTTCTCCAAGAAGACATACAGATGGCCAAGAAGCACATGAAAAGCTGCTCAACATCACTAATCATTAGAGAAATGTAAATCAAAACCACAATGAGGTATCACCTCACACCAGTTAGAATGGGCATCATCAGAAAATCTACAAACAACAAATGCTGGAGAGGGTGTAGAGAAAAGGGAACCCTCTTGCACTGTTGGTGGGAATGTAAATTGATACAGCCACTATGGAGAACGGTATGGAGGTTCCTTTAAAAACTAAAAATAGAATTACCATATGATCCAGCAATCCCACTACTGGGCATATACCCAGAGAAAACTATAATTCAAAAAGACACATGCACCCCAATGTTCACTGCAGCACTATTTATAATAGCCAGGTCATGGAAGCAACCTAAATGCCCACTGACAGATGAATGGATAAAGATGTGGTACATGTATACTATGGAATATTACTCAGCCATAAAAATGAACGAAATTGAGTCATTTGTAGAGACATGGATGGATCTAGAGTCTGTCATACAGAGTGAAGTAAGTCAGAAAGAGAAAAACAAATATTGTATATTAACGCATATATGTGGAACCTAGAAAAATGGTACAGATGAAGTGATTTGCAGGGCAGAAATTGAGACACACGTATAGAACAAACGTATGGACACCAAAGAGGGAAAACGGCGGGGAGGTGGGGATGGTGGTGTGATGAATTGGGAAATTGGGATTGACATGTATATACTAATATGTATAAAATTGATGACTAATAAGAACCTGCTGTATAAAAAAATAAATTAAATTTAAAAATTAAAAAAATATTAGAAATCAAAATTTTTAAATAAAATAAAAAAGCCTTATTTAAAAAAAACCCACAAAAAAATAGATCCAGTAAATTTATGTAACTCTTAAATGCATGTGGCAAGAATAAACACCTACCCAAAACCTATGTAGAATTCTGTGAGGTGCTTTTGTTTTGGTAATGTCCCATCCCACCCACTCACCCTGGAGGCAGAAAACGTCTATCCCATTAGCAAAGGGCTGGGCTGCTCTTGAACATTTGATAAATAATCGCTGGAGTTATGGCAAAGTAAGGGTCAGTGATGTGGCCTCAGTCATGTTAGCCAACACTCATTTCCTGTGGTCCTCGGCACACTGCAGTGTGGTCTCATCTTACTGCACAACAGCAGGAGTGAGTGGAGGGGAACAATGCACAGGCCCTGAAAAAGGCACAATTCACATACTGTAGCTGGGCCACCCAGAGGCTCTCAAACACGACAGCCCCTAATCCAGGTGAGTGCAACGCTACAATCTGTAATCCAAACACTTAAACGCTGCAGTCTACAATCTACGTGAGTATAACATGAAGGCCCTATAGATCCTGGTGCAAAAGGCCACTCCAGGCAAATACTGTTCAGCAAACCAACAAACAGAACCAGGAGTGAGAGACCACTCAGCCCAGTGCGCTGTTTCCCATTTCTGTCCTCAACAGTTTTCCCAGCCTCAGAGACCTCACAGAACTGCCATTTTGCAGAGGAGTGGAGGTTTCTTCTTGGGTTCCCCGGTTTCATTCTGGTATATCACATAGCACTCACTTTTGGTTCCAGGTCAACATTTTCTAACTTGACCTATACATCCAATCAGTGATTTATCCTGAGTTGCTCACCATTCACAATCACTGTTGTTATCTGCTTTGTGTTATAAATCATCACCGTTTCTTCTCTTTTGCAAAGAATGTGGCTACACTTAAGAGAGCAACTATCATTAAAGCAACATATATTTTTAAATAACAGTAAATTGGCGTTTAAAAAGAAGCTGAGGCACATCTTGGCTGAGGCTAGAAGTCAGAATTTATCAATGTCATTGATAAAGGCTCAGCCTTTGCACACATTCTCCCATCTCTCCCCCCCACCCACACATAGGTTGTTATAAAAACACCTCTCAGATTGCTGGGGTTGGTTATAGTGCCCTCTTGTGTCTCTGCCTTGCAATGTCATCTTAAACCTTTCAGAGGACGTATTATTTTCATTCATATAAAATATAATTAGTAATGGCATTTTTAAACAGTAGAAGCAAGTCTAAAATTCTCAAAATGTACATACAACGTTAGACAGCTTTGAAGAGCCATAAATGGCTCAGACTGGTCACCCCTGGTCTCATGGCAAATTTTAAATTTAACGACAGAAAATCAACAAAGATTTGACACCAAGGAAAAATATATCTAAGGGGCAGATGATGAAAATATTACATCCTCCTTAAAAATAAACTTAAAGCCCCTTTAAACCTTGAACTTGTTTTGAAACCAAGTTGCCTTTATCATCTCTGTTCAGATTTTGAAGAATTCTAATTGTACATTTTGTGAGAAAATGCACGTTTGACAGTAGCTTACCCTTCCACTCCCCAGCAAAAAGTCAGAACTACTTATTTCAGAAAGGTTAATTTCAAGTCAAGCTTCACTTTTTGTTTTAAAATAGGTCTTAAGAGAGAATATTTAAGCATAGCCTCCATTTAATTGGTTTAGCACCCGGAAACTCATGTTAAAAATAAGGACATTTATAACAAAGAGAAACTGCCATGGCAGAGAAATTATTGCATTCTCTGCTCCCTTCAGACTTTTAACTCATTGTTTTACAAGCCCACCTCACCTTAATTGCTTTTCTTTTTTTTTTCCCCATAAGCTTATAGCGTGGTCTCAGCCCAGGAAAACTGCTGCCATTTGCTGGAACTGGCAAGTAGGTCATCCTAGTCAGTAATAGCAACGAAGAGCAGGTATCAAAAGACTCCATTTCAAAAACATAGCTTTTAAAAGAACATACATAACATTTTCCTCCTTGCTGAGAGAGCCAGTATGTGTTAGAAACATTGAAATTGAAATTCTCTGTGGACATCATCCCTCTTCTTCATCCCACAAATTTTGGAAAAGAGAATTAAGTCCCAGGTCATTTGACAAGGATCAGTCTTGGGGAAAAAGAAAGATTTATCTCCGACCTTACTTTTTAAAGGACAAGTTCTGAATGACATTACTGCCTCTCTAGGAAATCGCCCTTCTGGCTCTTGGTTTCAGGTTTTATTTCATTTCCTACGTTACTCTCCATATGACATGGGGGTGAACCAAGATCAAAGTCATTCACAGTCTGGAAAAAGGTTTAACCTGTGATCCGAGGAACAGAGACAAGAAGTAGAGACAAGGAGCAGCCTCAAAAGTTCATGAAGAGACTCTGACAGCTTAACAAGAGGGTAACGAAAGCCGTACTCCAACAAAAGTCTGAAAGAATGCAGTCAGATATCAAGCAACAAATATGTGTTTCCAACCGTAGTGGGAAGCTTACAAAATTTTGCTGAATGGCATTGGACCTGTGAGAACTCCAGAAACTCTTGGCACAGTGACTTCATCCAAACCCTGACACTAAGAGACTTGACCAAACTCTACCACAGCTGCTAGCAGCCTAAGACCCAAGGAAACTTAGTGATAATTCAGAATCCAAAACCAGATAAACCAAAAACCAAAACAAACGAACCCCATAATGTTTAATTTGAACATTACAGGAACTCACAGCTGAAATAAATTTCAAGGCTTTCCTTTTTGAAAGTCAAAGAAAAGCCTGGTAAATATACAATGAGACATGAGGAAGAGGAATAAATAACTTTTTGGCAAAACCACTGAAGTTCCTCAGACATTGTCGTTGTCAATTATATTCAAATGGTCAGAGTGTTGGCTGGAATGAAAGGAATATTTGTTATCATGATGCTAAGAAAATTCGGTTTTAATAATATTGAGGTTCAAAGTTTGGATACAAAACAAGATAAAACCATCTAAAGAATTACAACATTTTTTTCTAATACTTTTTCCAGTGTTAACTTTACTAGGAAACTTGTCTTAACACCCAAAACTAAAAGCTAATGTGAAGAAGATTTAGAACTGCCTATTGATGAGATGACCTGGAATTCAGTCTAAAGCATCGACTTCATTTGAGGTAGGGGATGGTGGGGTGAGAATGTCATGTTTGAACACCATGAGGTTTAGAAGAGTATGCTTTGGTGTATATGTTGGTCCATATCCAATCCAGAAATCGATAGTCACATGAAATGGAATATAAACTGTCTTGGGTCTTGGCTCTCAAATGTCTAAGAAGCTCAGCTATGGAAGGTCTGCTGCTTGAACAAAGACTGCAGAATCTGCAGAAATATGAGTGCCTTGGAGAATTAAGAAAAAGGGAAAGGAAAGAGAAACACCAACTCAGCCCTTCAGATGGCTTTTCAGGCATGGGGCTAAATGTTTACACTTAGGTATGAATAAACAAATATGCTGAAATCACCCCTCTGTAAAGTTGAGGTTTTTGTCCTGAGAGAGAAATTTAATAAATTTTAAGCAAGGGGACTTTAGTTTTAGAAATATATTATCCAGGAATTTATTAGTTATTAGCATTTCTAAAGCTACCCCAGAGGTCTACGTCTTGGTGTCTTATTCTGAGAAATTGGGACTAACTGGAGAAGAGAAATGGAAGTCGTTTGAAAAATACAGAATTCTTTAATCTGGCTACTTCTATGTCCAAGCTATCCCCAGAAAGTGGTACAGATATACAATTTGACTCCCGGTTTCCTTACTTTAGGTGTTTACATTTTTTAAATGATATATTTAATTTTTTGTGCTCAGGCAAAGAGATTCAGATTTTCTTTAAAACCACAACAAAACACTGTATGGGTAAGGAAAATGTTTAAATGGTAACATGAAAGTAATAAGCTAAGCCAAAGCTATGATTTATTTAATAAGTATTTATTGAGCTTCTGCCATGTAAATGGCACTATGATGATTAGCCTAAGGACCTGAATAAGAAAATGTGCAAGTGCTTATAATATCAGTGAGGACTCTCGGGGTTAAAAGGGATAGACATACCATTCAAGCCAGCTTTTTTTTTACCAAAAGGGATAAAGGGAATTTATTGTTCACTGTTACTGAAAGTTCAAGAGCTGCTTCAGGGACTGCTGAATCCCGGGTCTCAGTGTCTTATCTCTCTCTTTATCTCTTGGCTCTGCCCTCCTCTAAAAGGAGTTAGATGTTAAAAAAAAATAAAAATAAAAAAATAGGGCTTCCCTGGTGGCACAGTGGTTAAGAATCTGCCTGCCACTGCAGGCGACACGGGTTTGAGCCCTGGTCTGGGAGGATCCCACATGCCGTGGAGCAACAGAGCCCGTGAGCCACAACTGCTGAAGCCCGCGCACCTGGAGCCCGTGCTCCACAGCAAGAGAAGCCACCGCAATGAGAAGCCACGCACCGCAACGGAGAGTGGCCCCCGCTCGCCGCAACTGGAGAAAAGCCCGTGCACAGCAATGAAGACCCAAGGCAGCCAAAAATAAATAAATAAATAAATAAAAATAAAAAATGAAAAAGAATGCACTGCAAAAAAAAAGGAGTTAGAAGAGCCAGAAAGGAAACCCACAATTTAAAGACTTTAAGGTCACGTTTACAATCACCATTAAGGAAAATCTCTGTTGAGACTCACATCTCTTGGTCCCACTTTCTTTTCCTTAAAATGAAAGATGTGAACTATCATTTCTAACGTTTCTTCCAGCTTCAACATTTAGATTTAGCAAATAAAAATACGCACATTTTAATTTCAGATCAACAAAGTAAATTTTTAGTCCAAGTATGAACTGAATATTGTGTGGGACATACTAATACTGAAAAGTTTTCTTTGTTTATTTGAAATTTCAAATTTAACTGGATTTTACCTGGCCATCCTAATCTAGACCTAAAGTTCCATCCATTCACCCATTCACTCATTCGTTCATTCATTCATTCATTTCATCCATCCATCCACAGATTTATTCAAATAGCTAGTAACTGAGCACTTACTATGTGGTCAGATAGGTGCTAGGGATAGAGTGAAGAACAAAAACAGACAAGATTTCTGCTCTCATGGAACTTTCAATCTCTCTAGCTGGGAAGAGTGACAATAATCATATAATTGACAAGGTGAATGGATAATTGCTAGCCGAGTTAAGTGTGCTGAAGGAAAGGTGAACACATTACAAAGGACCAGAGGTCAGAGAAAGCTTCCCTAAGGAAGTGGTATTTGAAATGAGAGCTGAAGGCTGGGGGAAGAGCATTCAAGATGGAGGAATTAGCCAATATTTCTTGTCTATGTTAGTGACTGCAGAGTTGGATTGAAAGATTGGTTGGCCTGTTACTGGGCAGAGTTGGAGAAAAACATGAGTAGAGGCACCCTCTCACCTCCTCAGTCATTCTGGTTCCTGTTACACCCCCAGCCTTGCTTTGTGACAATAATAGGACACTTTCCATGAGTAGTACCACTGTTACCCTAGGTAACCTTTTTTCGGATGTCATTATAAAGAAATGTGGGCATTAGAAGATACAACTTATGATGCCAGTCCTGAGAACACATTACTGGTTCTATTTCACTTTTGCTTATTAATAATGAGTAACAACACACGGAATTGTTTTCTAAGTTAGAAGACCTGGATTCTGGCATTCACTCTGCTGCTAGCTAGCTAGGTGAGTGTGGGCATGCCATTGAATCTCCCTGTGCCTCAACTTCCTCAGCTATCACATGAGATTCACATCATGAATTCAGCCTTTTGCTCACTGGATTGTTGTGAGGAGTAAAATAACATGGAACCTTATGTTTGAAAAATGAGTTTTATTGTTCCTATATTATTGGTTATACTGAAATAGTTACTACTATTGTTTCTGGTATGGAATAACTTCCATACGATATTCAACAAAATATGTCTCCAGATGTTATGCCAGGTATATTGAAACTCGGACACATATAAATTTGACATGAATAAGTGCCTTCATAGGTTTTTCATCAGTTTAATGAGAATACTAGTATAGTATTTGCTAGGTTTCCACCAATGTGGGGTTGAGAGGGTTAATGTGCTTAGAACTTTTTGAAAGTAGGCTGCTTCCTGAACACAAATATAAATCTCACTTGTTATTATTACTATCATTATAGCTGATGTTTCTTTTTTTATAAATTTATTTATTCATTTTTGACTGTGTTGGGTCTTCGTAACTGCACACGGGCTTCCTCTAGTTGTGGCGAGCGGGGGCCACTCTTCGTTGCGGTGCACGGGCTTCTCATTGTGGTGGCTTCTCTTGTTGCAGAGCACAGGCTCTAGGCGCGTGGGCTCCAGCAGTTGCGGTGCGCAGACTCAGTAGTTGTGGCTCGCAGGCTCTAGAGTGCAGGCTCAGTAGTTGTGGCGCATGGGCTTAGTTGCTCTCCGGCATGTGGGATCTTTCCCAACCAGGGTTAGAACCCGTGTCCCCTGAATTGGTAGGCAGATTCTTAACCACTGCGCCACCAGGGAAGCCGTGATGTTTCTTTTTTTTAACACATTAACTTCCCTCCACTGAGCAAACTGCTCAATTGTTGGGAAGACTCATGTCATCATTCATCTCTTCTTGATGTGTCTCACCGCTGTTGAGCTAAACAATTCTTTAGCTCCCAGGGTGCCTATTTAATAAATGATGCTGTGAATTTCCCAAAGAAAGACTTTCAATTTTCCTCTTGTGTGATGGCTGTGATCAAGCTCCAACACCCTGTGGTCTGGTTCAATGGGAATGTATACTTGGAACTCATTCACTAACTTGCTTGTTGTATTTAATCTGTTAAGTTCTATAAACTGTAGAAGTACCTAATGCTTTTCTTCTTCTCTTGACAATTTTCTCCTTTACTCTCCCCCAAACTTGGAAAAAAAACGGTTAATTGCTATATATTTTTGAGCTAATTTTCTCTGACTTCTATAAGACATTGTGAAAGAAGAAGGTTATCAGTATTTTATGTATCTCTTAAAATGCACACACACACACAATACATCCTGGCTAGAAGCTGAGTGGAAATAATAGCCAATGCACTGAAGTTGCAGAATCATGGAGTTATCAGAGATTTTGAGATCAAGTTCAACTTCTTCATTTCACAGGTGGAGAAACTGAGGCTCAGAGTTTACATGTTGGTGCCAAGAGCACATGACAAAGGCAGCACTAAAATGTGACCTGAGGACCAAATCCAGCCTGAGGACCAAATCCAGCCAAATCCAGCCATCATTGTATTGTCTATGGCTGCGTTTGTACTCCAATGAGATGAGTAGTTTCCTTTTCGTTGTATTGTTTCTAATTTTATTTGAGAATTGATTATTTTTTTTTACTGAGGTATAATTGACATACAGCATTATATTAATTTCAGATATACAACATAATGATTTGATATTTGTATATGTTGCAGAGTTGAGTTGAGTACTTTCAACAGAGACTATATGACTCACAAAGCTTAAAATATTTACTGTCTGGCCCGTAAGGTAAAAGATCGCCCACCTCTGTCTAGGCTTTTGGAGTCTTCTGCCTCCAGTTGGCAGATGGGGGGCAAGCAGGAAGCATACATGAAGTGGGGACTGGGAAGGCGGTGAGGGCAGCCAGGCCTGGAGGGGTGAACATCGTTTCTGCTCACTTTCCACTGGTGAGCATTCGTCATACAGCCCCACTTAGGAGCAAGAAGGGTTGGGAAATGTAGCCCTGAGCAGCTGATTCCCAGTGCAAATTCTACTCTATGGAAGTGGGATCATGACTTTTGATGGATAGCTGGCTGTCCGTGCCACAGGTGGTCAGAACCTGTTGGTCCCCCGTAGTGTAGTAGATACAGTTTGTGGGTATCTGCTCAACACTTGGCCCCCATCCTTGAGAACTATAGCCTCCCAGAGGGTGGGCCTCTTTGGCCATGTCTTTAATATCTGACCCCATTGCTTGTCGTAGCTAATTACTGAATTAAATGATGACACTTGGTCCAAAAGATAATTCCAGAGATTTGGATCAGATACTAAGAGACAATAGTTGGTCTCTGTGGTTTATTTTTATTTTTTTTAATGTTCTTCATTTACTAAACTTTTAACTGGAATGATATATACAGACTCTCAGTAGAGGCCATGTGTTGCTTTAAATCTATTCCAAATGTTACATATTGCTAGACCTTTAAAAATAATACACATAGCTTATTCAGCTAAGACGGGAGTACAGCATCATAATTATAATTAGTAATACAAAATCTACAGAGGAAATGCAAAAGATTAATATCTTTCAGTATTCAAGACAATAAATTATAAGTATTTTAATTAGACACGGAAGCTGTGGGGCAGCCATTTAGCCCCCATAGAAAAGCAGAGAAAGCCACACTTCAGAGCAAGTGAAGGATGAAGCAGATACACAGAGAAGAGACAAGAGACCATGTGGCTCCATGAAGAGCATAGATTCTTTAGCTCCTGATGGTTTTTGGATTCCTGGTTCTTGTTTTGCATGAGGCCCATCTGTACTTCCTAACTTTGAGACTTTTCAGATACCCATTGTAGTGGACATATATGGTTTTTGTCTACCCTGCACCTCTACCTTTATTTAGGGGAACAACTCTTCATCCACCCCATACTTGTGACCCAACGTGTGATCATATGACCTTGATTTTTTATTCACGGTGATTAATACAGGGGAGAGACACATGACCCAAGTCAGGACAATCACAGTCTCCTTCTGGGATGTTTTTGAAATAGAAATGGGAGAGAGAAACACTTTTCTCCAAAGAAGGAGTCAGAAAGCTATGTTCCAGCCAAATTCAGCCTACTACCTTCTTTGCTTTTGTTTTTTGAAATAATTATAGATTCACAGGAAATTGCAAAATTAATAGGGAGATTCCAGTAGCCATCACTCAGCTTCCCCCAATGACAACATCTTATATAACTATCATACATTATTAATACCATGAAATTGATGCTAGCCCAATGCAATTAACTAGACTAGAGACCTTACTCAGATTTCACCAGTTTTCACTTTTCAAAAACGTCTTTGTGCATAGTTCTATGGCATTTTATCGTATTTATAGAATCCTATAACCACCATCACTATCAAGGTACAGAACTGCTCCATCACCACAAAGGAGGGCCCTCTTGCTACTCTTTCATAGTCACATACTCTCCACTTCTTCCCTAATGTCTGACAACTACTAGTCTCTTCTTCATCTCTATAATTTTGTCATTTCAAGAATGTTACATAAATGGGATCAACAGCACATAACCTTTTGAAATTGGCTTTTTTTCTCTCAGCATAATACCCTTAGAGCCATTCGAGTTGTGTGTATCAACAGTCCATTCCTTTTCATTGCTGAGTCGTATTCCGTGGTACAGATGTGCCACAGTTTGTTTACCATCCACCTTTTGAAAGACATTTAGGTTGTTTTCAATTTGGGGCTATTACAAATAAGCATTCATAGACAGTTTTTTGTGTGTGAAAAAATTTCATTTTCTAGGGTAAATGCTCAGGAGTGCCATTGCTAGATCATATGTCAGGTGCGTGTTAAACTTTTTAAGAAATTGCCGGACTGATTTCCATTTCACATTCCCACGAGCAATGTGTGAGATCCAGTTTCTTTGCATCCTTGCGGGCGTTTAGTACTGTATTTTTATTTTAGTCACTTTAGTAGGTTGATGATAATATCTCATTGTTGTTTTAATTTGCATTTCTCTAATGGCTAGCAATTTTGAACATCGTTTCATGTGCTTAGTTACCATCTGCATATCTTCTTTGGTAAAGTGTCAGTTCAAGTCTTTTGCCCATTTCCTAATTGGATTGTTTGTTTTCTTACAGTTGGGTTTAGAGAACTCTATACAGTTTGGATATGAGTCCTTTGTAAGATAGGTGTTATGCAAATATTTTATTCCATTCCATCCGCCACATGTTTTTGTAAACAGTTTTATTGGAACTTTGTTTCATTTTTGTAAATGAAGTTTTTATTGGAATGTAGATAAACTTACTCATTTATTGAAGTATTGTCTGTGGCTGCTTCTACACCACAATCGCAGAATTGAGTAGTTGTAACAGAGACCATACGAGAGACACCAGAGACCAGCAGAGGCCTGCACAACCCACAATGTTTACTATCTGGATCTTCACAGAGTTTGCTGACCCCTTCTCTAAAGTAGGGAAGGTGGAAAGATGAAAGCCCAGAACTGCTAGAAGTCACTCCTCACTTAGAGAAAGTCAGTGTAGAGTAAAAGGGAATAAGGTGGACTTGAAGAGAAGCTAGAGAAAACACCAGGACGTGAGAAGCCAGGTTCCAGACCCTGGATTCAGTCCATTTACTCAACGCTCCAGCACTTGTACAAGAACTAACAAATTCCCCCTCTTGCTTAAGCTGGCTCAAGTGGTGTGAGGCAGGAAGGGAACTTGCCATATGGCACAGGCAGTATAAAGGAAAGTCAGGATGAAGACCACTGACCAGCCCCAAAGAGCGATTTCAGGATTTAAAAAAAAAATCTGTCCTTAAAACCCATCAAAGCAGATGACAGCTTCTGATTTCCCGTTTCTTCTCATTTAATAGGAGATCTACTTTTTCTTCATTTACCCCTTTATAATGAGTCTTTTTATAAGTAAGTGATAGTTGTGTTTCCTCTGTGTTGTACAGACCTGATAGTAAGTGTAACTATCAGTCAGCATTCTCCAGAGAAACAGATCCAATAGGAGATACCATATATATCCATATTTATAGATATGAACCTATATATAGGGATATATAGATAGATATATATAAAGAGAGATTTATCTTAAGAAATTGGTTCATCCGGGGTGGGAGGGAGGGAGACGCAAGAGGGAAGAGATATGGGAACATATGTATACGTATAACTGATTCACTTTGTTATAAAGCAGAAATTAACACACCATTGTAAAGCAATTATACCCCAATAAAGATGTTAAAAAAAAATACTAATACCTAGCTAAAAAAAAAAAGAAATTGGTTCATCTGATTGTGAAGCTTGGCAAATCTGAAATCTAGGGCAGATCAGTAGACTGGAAACTAGGCATAAGTTGACGGTACAGTCTTGAGTCTAAAATATATAGGGCAGGGCTTCCCTGGTGGCACAGTGGTTGAGAGTCCGCCTGCCGATGCAGGGGACGCAGGTTCGTGCCCCGGTCTGGGAAGATCCCACATGCCGTGGAGCGGCTAGGTCCGTGAGCCATGGCCGCTGAGCCTGCGCGTCTGGAGCCTGTGCTCCGCAACGGGAGAGGCTACAACAGTGAGAGGCCCGCGTACCGCAAAAAAATAAAATAAAATAAAATAAAATAAAAAATAAAATATATAGGGCAGGCCAGCAGCCTGGAAACTCAGGCCGAATTTCTATGTTATAGTCTTGAGGCGGAATTCCTTCTTTGGGAAACCCATTTTTGCTCTTAAGATGTTCAGCTAATTGGATGAGGCCCACCCACATTATACAGGGTAATCTTTTCTTAACGTCAACTGACTGTAGATCTGCAAAATACCTTTCCAGCAACATCTAGTGTTTGACCAAACAACTGGGCACCATAGCCTAGCCAAGCTGACACGTAAAATTTAACGATCACAGTAAGATATGACAAAATCACTGCTTAATTCATTTTTTTATTGAAAGCCAATATAGGGATTTTTCAGTCGCATTTATTTACTAAATGTTTATTTAACACTAACTATCTTCCCAGCTGCATTAAGGTATCCACATAACCACTTCCATCTCAAGTGCTGCTTACAAGTAGGTCCTCCCTCCTATAACCCCAATTCCTCTCCTTTTCCAGTGTCGAGAAAGCTAACACTCTCCATTTTGCACCACCTTCTTTTTTTTAATTAATTTATTTTTGGTTTCATTGGGTCTTCATTGCTGCACGCAGGCTTTCTCTAGTTGTGGCGGAGAGCAAGGGCTCCTCTTCGTTGCGGTGCGCGGGCTTCTTATTGCGGTGGCTTCTCTTGTTGCAGAGCATGGGCTCTAAGCGCATGGGCTTCAGTAGTTGTGGCCCACAGGCTCAGGAGTTGTGGCTCGTGGGCTCTAGAGCGCAGGCTCTGTAGTTGTGGTGCACGGGCTTAGTTGCTCTGCGGCATGTGTGATCTTCCCAGACCAGGGCTCGAACCTGTGTCCCCTGCATTGGCAGGTGGATTGTTAACACTGCGCCACCAGGGAAGTCCCTGCACCACCTTCTTTAACTCACATGTCAGCTACGACCCCTTGCGGGAAGCAGCTTTAGCTTAGCTCCTTCAAAGACTAACACTTACAACCCTGAGTAGTCCCTAAAACACAGAGAAGCTCTTAACCACCTTCCCTGAAGTGGGGAGTGATGGAGCATGAGATTGTGGGGTGTCAGGGCTGGACCAAAAGAGACTGGACCCAAGAATTAGAGGGTTTGGCTCTTCTTGCAGGAGGCAGGAAGAAATGACAATGATCATTTTATTCTTTTGAATCCCCTACAACTCCAAGACAATGTAAAGTTAAATATCTCAATCAATTGCCCTACCCATGATTTTGATTCATTTCTTGAGAGGAGCAGAGTCAAATGGTAGAAATAGAACTTGGTAGAGAGTTGGGCGTTTAGGTTCTAATCCCATCTTTGCTGTTATGTATAAATATTTGTTGAATGAATATTCAAGTCGCTTCAGTGATGTGGGGTTGATCACCACCTCTTAGTCCTTCTTGCTTCATTTGTACCTCTCACTTCTCTCAGAGAATCCTTGCGAAGATTTTTAAAAGAAGGGAATGACAAAGAATTTTGAGTGAGTACAGACTGGTTCCTGTGGTGACAGAATAATGGCCTCCTGAAAATGTCCAGGTCCTAACACCAGACCTGTGAATATGTTAGGTTACACCGTAAAGGGGAATTCAGATTGCAGATGGAATAAATGTTGCTAATTAGTTAACCTTAATTTAGGATTACCCTGGATTATCTGGGTGGGTCCAATATAATCACAAGGGTCCTTGAATATGGAAGAGGGAGGCATTAGTGTCAAGGTAATGTGATGTGAGAAAAATTCAACCAGCCAGTGCTGGCTTTAAAGACTGAAGGAGGCCCCAAACCAAGGAATGTGGGTGGCCTCTAGCTGGAAAAGGCAAGGGAATGGATTCTCCCCTAGAGCCTCCAGAAGGAACACAGCCTTGCCAATGCTTTGATTTTAGCCCAGAGAGACCCATTTTGGATTTCTGACTTCTAGAATTGTAAGATAATAAATTTGTGTTGTTGTAAGCCTCTAAATTTGCAGTAATCTGTTACAGCAGCCATAGAAAACCAATACAGTTACTTATAAACCTTTTAGATGGCATTGGTCCCTAACCCCCTAGAATGAAAATGGGTCTCTCTAGATTATTAGCCATAGTCAGATGTTTGTCATGCAAACTAAGGTATCCTTGGCTAAGGCTCTTTGTTCCCAATTAATCTGAACCGTCAAGTACATTATATTGATACGTATTTTACTTGTTTGTGTTTGCAATGGATAGCAGTGTCCCTTAAAGTGAAGTGTGAGGGTGCATTTATCTCCTAGGGCTGCCATAACAAACTGGTGTCTTAAAATAACAGAAATTTATTCTCTTACAGTTCTGGAGGCTAGAAGCCTGAAATCAAAGTGTCAGCAGGGATAGACTCCCTTTGAAGACTCTAGGGAAGAATCTTTCCTTGCCTCTCTAGCTTCTGGTGGTTGCTGCCAGTCCTTGGTGTCCCTTGGCTTATGGCAAACTATGTCTCCATCTTCACATGGCCTCCTTCCCGTGTGTCTCTGTCTTCATCTCTTTCTCCTTCTAAGGACACTAGTGATCAGATCTAGAGCCCACTCTAATCCAAATGACCTCAGTTAACTTGATCATTTGCAAAGACCCTATTTCCAAATAAGGCCACATTCGCAGGTACTGGGGTTAGGACTTCAACATACCTTTAGGGGGACACAGTTCAACCCATAACAGAGGGCTCCTTCCTCAGAATTCCCTGTTGTGCTCATTAAAGGTGCAAATTCTGGGGGCCCACCCCTGACTACCTGATTGGTTTCTCGGGTTCAGGCTTAAGAATCTGCTTATTATTGTTTTATTTTATTTATTTATTTATTTATGGCTGTGTTGGGTCTTCGTTTCTGTGTGAGGGCTTTCTCTAGTTGCGGCAAGCGGGGGCCACTGTTCATCGCGGTGCGCGGGCCTCTCACTGTCGTGGCCTCTCTTGTTGCGGAGCACAGGCTCCAGATGCGCAGGCTCAGTAGTTGTGGTTCACAGGCCCAGTTGCTCCGTGGCATGTGGGATCTTCCCAGACCAGGGCTCGAACCCGTGTCCCCTGCATTGGCAGGCAGATTCTCAACCACTGCGCCACCAGGGAAGTCCAAGAATCTGCTTATTTACAAAGCTCTTCCAATGGTAAATAAAATTTAGGGTGACTAAACTTTATTTAGTCACCCTAAACTTTGAGAACCATTGATATGTTTAATGGTTTTATTTTTCATAGTTTAAAAATGGTAAGGGAAGACAATTTAGCTTAAAGCCTCTTTTTGTCTTCCAAATATTTATTTTACATATTTATTGAGGTGAAAAAATAATGCAGGGAAGCCCTCCACCTGTGTACAGTGGCATCCACAAGATACTAAAGGAGCCCAAGAAAAACATCAGGTGTGCAAATGCTTCCATAAACACAAAACTGACCAGTTTTCAAGCTTTCCCCAAATGACCTCCAAGGTGGGCAATTTCTTAGCTTAGAACATAAGAGGTGCCCCACAAAAACACTGATCTGAAGGAAAAGAGAAGGTGGCTTTCTAGAGCCCCTGAAATACAACATGGTCCCAAGAGAAGCCCTGCCATGCATTCTAACAGTGACCCCGGTGCCTATAGAGAGGTGGCCCGGGGAGAGGGGAACAAAGGAACGGGAGAAATTCTGGGGAATCTGGCAGAGGCAGTTCAAGTACCCAGGAAAGTTCTGTGTTGTGCTGTCTCTCCTCTTAGACTGTTAGCCATAAGCCAACACAAGTGGATGGATGTGTCCTAATTACGTAGCCACCCCCAACTCCCGCTTCTGTTTTCTCTAGCCAAGATTTATTCTAAGGTTAAAGTATAAGAGGTATATATAGAAATATTGGGGAAAATGTTTGCCAAAATAGAAACAGTGGCTATATCTGGACAGTAAGATTTCAGGTGGTTCTTATCTTTATAATTTTTGTATTTGATATTTTTCTTCAATCAGCATGTTATTCACAAAATCAAAAGCGATTTAAATCACTATAATTTTCAAATAGTGGTGCATAGGAGTACTTTAAATGTGCATGTGAGACGGTAAATAAAATAATAGCAAATGATTGAGTTGGTGTTGAATAGAAGTCCAGTCCATTAATTAAGATTCCTTTGTTCTTTGTAGCTGACCATTGTATTATGAAGTAAGTCAGGAACAAAGAAAGGGAAAACGAGGGGCCTGTAGCTCCCTAACAAATGGTTTTCTTTTCCCCCTCTTTCCCTCCTGCTTCGCAAATCTGAGGATGAGGAAGAAGGAAGGGAGAGAGGAGGAGGAAGAGAGGAAGTGGGAGGTAGCCTGCTGGGCCAGGGTGTAGCTGAGATGGAGCGCAGACAGTGGAGGAAGGTGGATGGAGGGCCCCAACACTCCTTTGAGTCGCTAAAGGGGCTTGTTGAGGTTTTCATTTCCTCATCAAGTGTGAACCAGACAAAGGTTATTATACTGAGAAACAAATGATTGAACTTATTGGTCTAGGTTTGGGGTCACCCTACTCTTTTTCTACACAGAACCCCATGCCTTATCAGATGCTTTTACTTAACATGGCCATAAAGGTAATTTTTCTCCAGGTATTATTGCAGCTCTAAATCACAGCTTCTAGAACATTTCTAGCTAACGGGGAGTTTAGAGAGTTTAAAGTTTTAAAATATAAGCTTACAGAATTTAACATATTTTTATTTTCTATGTTTCCTTTTGACAGGTAAAAAATAACTTTGAAATCTTCACCACATAGCAATATATACCCATAGTCCACACTTCCAACCACAACATGATTTTCGCTGGGGTAGAGAGATGCCGGGACTGACTAGAGATTTTCTTCAAAACTCCTCTTTACCACAAAGACCCTGTGGAATTTAGAGCATGTGTGGAAGGGAAGGGAAAGAGCTGGGGAGAAGCCAAGAGGAAGCATGATAGAGCAACAGAAAGGAGCGGATTTTACTTAAAGATTTTTAAAAAGAGAAGGAAGCGAGCTGGTTAAAACTGGGGGTAAGGGCCTTCCCTGGTGGCGCAGTGGTTAAGAATCCACCTGCCAATGCAGGGGACACGGGTTCGAGCCCTGTCCAGGCCGCAGATCCCACACGCCGCAGAGCAACTAGGCCCGTGCGCCACAACTACTGAGCCTGCGTTCAAGAGCCTGTGAGCCACAACTCCTGAGCCCACGTGCCACAACTACTGAAGCCTACATGCCTGGAGCCCATGCTCTGCAACAAGAGAAGCCACTGCAATGAGAAGCCCGCGCACCGCAACGAAGAGGAGACCCCGTTCGCCGCAACTAGAGAAAGCCTGCGCGCAGCAACGAAGACCCAACGCAGCCAAAAATAAAAACAAATAAATAAATAAATTTATTAAAAAAAAAAAAAGAAAACTGGGGGTAAGCAAGCAGCAGAGCATTTGGAAGCATAATAGGGGCTGGAGGCAAAGAGGAGCCATTCCAGAGCAACACGAAAATTCCAGTGAGGTGAGAAGGAGGAAGAGAGGCTTTGCCAACACAGGCCAGGGTCATCCTGGCATGTAGCTCTGAGCCTGAGCCTGGGGCCCATGTTTGGAACCCCGATTAAGTTCATCCCTCCATTCCTCAGTGTCAGGAACTAAGAGGGCAGTGGCTGGGCCAGAATACATCAGGGAAAGGGAGCCTGCAGGAACAGCCAAGAGAAAAATCAACACTTTCCACTCTGCTTATTCTAGCAAAGAGTGTGTGACTCATCCTAGAGCAAAGTTATTACTTGTCACCTAACAGCTGAATGTGATGCTGCTAAGTCTGATTGAGGGGATATGGGAAGGAAACTAACAGTTGGCAAGTTCCCACCATGTGCCAGGCACTTTGCTAAATGCTTTTTACCTTATTTTATTTAATCTTCAAAACTATACAGGGAGACAGCACTGTTGTCCATATTTTGCAGATGAGGAAACTGAGGCACAGGGAACTTACATAACTTGGCAAAATGACAAAATTATCAAGTGGCAGAAGTTGTAGGATCTATCTGGCTTGAAAAATCATTGCTCTTTTTGCTGAGTAGAAACACTACGGCACACCGGAGAGTTCAAATCTCTACTTTTGTTTTTGCTTCTGGTCGTCACTGCCACCCATTACAGAAGGATTTTTGGCCTTGAATTTTTAAATTCTTTCTTTAGGGTAGGGGCTGCCAGTGCATGGTGTGTTAGTCCAGGTCCTCCAAGAAGCAGCCCTCAAGACAGGATTAGATGTGCAAAGATTTTATTAGGGGAAATGCTGATGTGAGAGAACATAGGGCAAGAATGGGAGAAGGCTGAGAGCTGTCAGACTGCGATGCAAGTCTAATCCCAATGAAGAAGAAAAGGAAGGAAGATTGGATGGGAGCATGTGAGACCACAGAGCAATCTAAGGAAGGTCTGGTAAAGCCTTCAGGGATCCTTGAGACAAAACCAGCTATGGGAATAATGACTCTCGAGCCAGAATCACCTTGCACCAAAGTTGAGAAGTCCCACATCTCCTAGGAATGAGCCTGCCTCAGTATCCTTTTCTTATTCAGCCATTGGCTGGGAGCAGCTATGGGTATTGTGGTCTCTGTGCAACCATTATGATGGACACAAAAGTGAAAGACAACCCATAGAATGGGGAAAATATTTGAAAATCATATATCTGATAAGGGATTTGAATCCAGAATATACAAAGAACACAATTCAATAATAAAAAGATGAATAACCCAATTAAAAATGGGCAGAGGATCTGAATAGAAATTTCTCCAGTGAAAATATACAAATAGCCAATAAACATGAAAAGATGCTCAGCATCATTAGTCATTAGGAAAATGTGAAAACCATCATGAGATATACTTCACACCCACTAGAATGGCTATGATTAAAAAGGTGAACAATAACAGGTATTGGCTATAATGTGGTGAAACTGGAATATCATACATTGCTGGTGGGAATTTAAAATGATGGTGTTCCTTTGGAAAATAGTCTGACAGTTCCTCAAAAAGTTAAACATAGTCTTGGCAATTCTACTCCTAGATATTTACTCAAGAAAATTGAAAACATATGTCCACATAAAAACTTACACACTAATGTTCATAGCAGCGTTATTCATATTAACCAAAAAGAAGTGCTCATTAACTGGTGAATGGATAAACAAAATGTGGTATATCCATACAACTGAATATTATTTGGTCATAAAAAGAAATAAAGTATATGTATGTATATATATATATATATACACACACACATACATATATACACATATATAGTTGACTGTTGAACAGCACAGGTTTGAAATGTGTGAGACCACTTATATGTAGATTTTTCAATCAATATACAGTTATTCTTCTGTATCTGTGGATTCAACCAACTTCAGATCATGTACTAAAGGGACTTGAGCATCCATAGGGGCTGGGAGGGTGTCCTGGAACCAATGCCCCATGGATATAGAGGGACAACTGTATATATATAATGGAATATTATTCAGCCTTAAAAAGGAAGGAAATTCTGTCATGCTACAGACGACGAACCTGGAGGACATTATGGTAAATGAAATAAGCCAGTCACGAAAAGACAAATACTGTCTGATTCTACTTATATGAGGTACCTAGAGTAGTCAAATTCATACAGACAGAAAGTAGAACAGTGGTTACCAGAGGCTGGGGCTGGGGGTGGGAGCTGTTGTTTAATGGCTGTGGAGCTTCAGTTTTACAAGATGAAAAGAGTTCTGGAGATTGGTGCACAACAACCTGAATATACTTTACATTACTGAACTGTATACTTGAAAATGGTTAAAATGGTGTTCTATGTTATATGTATTTTAATACAATTTTAAAAAGAGGGTGGAAAAAATGGAATGAAGTAGTGACACATATCAAGACATGGATGAACCTTGAAAACATTATGGGAAGCCAAAGAAGCCAGACACATGTTGTATGATCTCATCTGTATGAAATGTTAAGACCAGGAAAATCCACGGAGACAAAGAGTAAGTTAGTGGTTGCCATAGCTGGAGGGAGTGAGGGATGAGGAACGACTGATGATGGGGACAGAACTTCCTTTTGGAATAATTAAAACGTTATGGAATTAGACTGGGAGGGAGGCACAAGAGGGAGGAGATATGGGGATATATGTATGCATAAGGCTGATTCACTTTGATGTACAACAGAAACTAACACAACATTGTAAAGCAAGTATACTCCAATAAAGATCTATTCAAAAAATGTTATGCAATTACATAATGGTGATGGTTGTACACCTTTATGCACATAATAAAAACTACTGAATTGTATACTTTAAAAGGATGAGTTTTACGGTATGTAAATTCTGTCTGAATGAAGATATTATTTTTTTAAACACTGCAATAGATTTCAGAGCACATCAGTTGCTGGGGCCCCCCAGTCAATTACACTCCCTGCAGTTACAGACCTACAATGTGTATTTTCATCGCTACCATACATAAAGCTCTCCCATAAGTACATTTTGGGTGTTGATCACGATAATGGTTATCTAAGATGCATTAAGTGCAGACCTGAGCAGAGTAATGGACTAAATTATTTCCCCAAATGATTTCTTTTTCCAGGATTCAGCAAATGCATGGTCCTGAATTTCTCACTGAAGGTATATGAGTTCTGATGCTCCTATTTCACTGTTACAACCATTTTGATTCTCAGAGAACAAAGAGTATATCAGCAGAAAGTATGAAATGCTTTCAGATCTACTTTGTGACCCTAACAAACATAAAAAGAAGTTTGAAACAACTTGGCATTTTCGACTGCTGACCAGAGCCATGCTTATGCAAACTGTCACTGAGTTGTTACTGCCATCATCCTCACTTTGGGCAAATCAAATGCAAAAAAGGAAGAATGGGACAAGCCCTGCTGAAATAAGATGGGAATGCTTGTGAATCGAGGTACATGGTAATTTTTTTAAGTTCCAGATTTATTAGTTTAAGTGGAAGATAAACCAAAATCTAATTTTAAAAAATTTCCCAGAGAGATGGAAAGGACAAAAGGTGGGAATAGTGATAGAAGCCAGACGTTTCTGAAATTACTTTAGATATTTGACTTTGGAATTATGTAAATGTTTTACATGATTAAAATAACTATGAAAATCAAATATGAAATTAATAAATCCAATTGTGGATTGAGTGGGTGGCTTAACTACACAGAGAACTATTTCAAGGTATTTTAAAAATAATAATTTGACTGAGATGTATCCTAAGATAAAAAGAACTGCAAAACTGTACAAACTTGAATTTTTTTCCAATAGTCATATTGCTAATAATAATATTGATATAGTTATTCTAAACTATTACATATGTAATAGGATAAAGCAAATAAGTAATTATGTTCATTCATTAGAAGCCAAGATTTTCAACATAAAAGAATTATAAATATAAAATAAGAGAAGTATAAAACATGCAATCCTAAATTTGAATCAGAAGTATAAATGCACAATTCATTTTCCATTAAAAAATATTTCCTAGGGGCTTCTCTGGTGGCGCAGTGGCTGAGAATCCGCCTGCCAATGCAGGGGACACGGGTTCGAGCCCTGGTCTGGGAAGATCCCACATGCCACGGAGCAACTAGGCCTGTGAGCCACAACTACTGAGCCTGCGCGTCTGGAGCCTGTGCCCCGCAACAAGAGAGGCCATGACAGTGAAAGGCCCGTGCACCACGATGAAGAGAGGCCCCCGCTTGCCACACCTAGAGAAAGCCCTCGCACAGAAACGAAGACCCAACACAGCCAAAAATAAATAAATAAATAAATAAATTTATTTAAAAAAATATATATATATTTCCTAGTTCTATCTACTGGAAAGGCCTAGGAACAATGATGAATCCAGTCTCATTGATCTACTCTGGCACTCAGACTACAGTCTCTAAATACAACTTCCCACCAAAAGCAACCAAGCCCGCCTGGGGAAATAGCTAATTAACTGGGGCAGGAAATGATTATGACAAGTTTGGAATACCTTGTCATATTAGAAAATCAGGAAGCTATGAAAAACTGCTGGAGTCATGACAAAAGGATTCAGAAGCCAATATGAAGAGTATCCCATGGGCCAAAATTGGGACAATTCAAGCATCAAGATGAATAACTTCAATGAAATGAAACACACTAAAACAAATGAGTTTCATCTTTGGAGAACGCTAGCAACCAAATCATTTTTCTGAAAAAAAGAAAAAAATCAAGCATTTATTCTGCCTTTCCTGTATAAATTACACCTCAGGACAATCAAATTGTTGATGAGAGGAAGTTTCTCTTGATAAGATTTAGGCTAGTAAATGAAGAAGGAATGATAGAAAGAGAGTATGATCATTTTGCAACCCTCTAATGAATTAGTGGATATAGGCAACAATCTCATTGGGCTGCTAACATTAGAGACAACCAGACATTTTTCGCCCCCTAGTGGAAGCTCACCATTATGAAGTAGTCTCGATAAACAGGCAAACCTGAATCCAATAAAGTAGCAATTAACAATTTCAAATAACCTAATTCAAACTTCAATTAACCTCTTTGTGCTGTCCGATATGGTAGGCACTAGCCATTTGTTTCTAAGTAAATTTAAATTAATTAAAACTAAATAATTCAGTCCCTCAGTCACATCAGTGCAATAGCCACATGTGCAGATACAGAACATTTCCATCATCACAGAAAATTCTGTTGGGCAGGGCTGAAAATGTAACTACTAGTTTACAGAAAGTACAGGAAACAGAAGAACACTATTCACACAGTATGAGGATTCAATCACCAAATCCAGGATGTAGGAAACTCCATTGGACGAATGACCCAGGTCTTTCACCCAATAAATTACAAGGGGAAAAGCGGGGGTGGAGAGGAAGAGCCTATAGTTTAAAAGAGACTTAAGAAAAACATCAACCAAATGTAAAGTATGGACCTCATTTGAACCCTGACTGGGTATTTGATGATACTATAAAAGTAGTATTACCTTTTAGTGATAGTGATATTTCGGTTATATCTAATACATAATTATCTTTCAGAGATATATCCTGTAATAGAAGGAATGATTTGATGTCTAGATTTAGCTCTAAAATCCAGTAGGGAGAGAAAGCAGACCGGGGCATAAATGGCATAAGATTTGCCATACATTGATAACTCTTGAAGTTAGAGATTCCATTAAACTATTATATTTTTTTGTATAGGTCTGATGTCTTCCATAAGAAAAGTTTTAAAAAATGACTGGTTTATCTTTTAGATTCATAAAGCTGTTGTATCTTTTTTTTTTTTTTTTTTTTTTTTTTTTGCTGTACGCGGGCCTCTCACCATTGTGGCGTCTCCCGTTGCAGCCCACAGGCTCCGGACGCGCAGGCTCAGCGGCCATGGCTCACGGGCCCAGCCGCTCCGCGGCATGTGGGATCTTCCCCGACCGGGGCAAGAACCCGCGTCCCCTTCATCGGCAGGCGGACTCTCAACCACTGCGCCACCAGGGAAGCCCTGTTGTATCTTCTTTATTCTCCATGTCAGAATGCTTGCAGCACAGAAATGGTGGCATCACATCGTGTCACTTTGTTCTCTGACGAGCTCTCTCACCCTTTGACAAGTTATGTAAATGTGCTTTCCCATTATATTAGCTGTAAGACCACTTGGGTAGGTGTCCAGCTGCCATTTGACATTCAATGTACACTACGAAGTGATCATTGCATCCAAAGAAACATGTAAGCTGCTGGAATTACAAAGATGGATGAAATATAGTTCTTGACTTCAGGGAAATTACACTCTCACACGGAGGTGGTTATATAATTCATAATACATAAATTACTACAATAAAGTAGTCACAAAGTTTAGAGAAGACTGAAGAAGGGATTGGTCTAGTATACCTTGGGGTAGTGTTGAAGAAAAGGTGTATAAAGAAGGTGGACTTCGCACAACATTTAAAAAAAAATAAATTTATATATTTATTTTTGGCTGCATTGGGTCTTTGTTGCTGTGTGCGGGCTTTCTCTAGTTGTGGTGAGTGGGGGCTACTCTTCGTTGCAGTGCGCGGGCTTCTGATTGTGGTGGCTTATCTCGTTGCCGAGCACGGGCTCTAGGCGCCGGGCTTCAGCAGTTGTTGCATGAGGGCTTCAGTGTTTGTGGCTCATGGGCTCTAGAGTTCAGGCTCAGTAGTTGTGGCATGTGGGCTCAGTAGTTGTGGCTCATGGGCTCTAGAGCACAGGCTCAGTAGTTGTGGCGCGTGGGCTTAGTTGCTCTGTGACATGTGGGATCTTCCCGGACCAGGGCTCGAACCCGTGTCCCCTGCATTGGCAGGCATATTCTTAACTGCTGTGCCACCAGGGAAGCCCAGATACAACCAATTCTTGAAATAGCTTCATTACTAGATTTTTCTACATAACTAGTTCTTTCAATTTTACATGGAAGATATGTGAAACCCACAGATAATCTACTAAATTCATTTTCACCATTATCTCCAACATCAATCCAAACATACTCTTTTTATGGGCATGAGCAATTACATCTAGTAAAATACAAGTTTGGAATTTTTCCTTTTGCAATCCTTGAGGAAGATACTAAGGAAGAGGAAACAGAAAAAAAGGCAGGACATGATAAAATCGTAGAGATTTTAAAAACCCACTCCATTTGGAACAATTAATATTATTAAAATGGCCATACTACCCAAAGCAATCTACAGATTTAATGCAGTCCCTGTCAAAATACCCAGGACGTTTTTTACACAACTAGGACAAATAACCCTAAAATTTATACGGAACCACAAAAGACCCCAAATTGCCAAAGCAATCTTGAGAAAAAAGAACAAAGATGGAGGTATAAGCCTCCTAGACTTCAGACTATACTACAAAGCTACAGTAATCAAAACAGCATGGTATTGGCATAAATCAGACACAGAGATCAATGGGACAGAATAGAGAGTCCAGAAATAAATCCATACAGTTATGGTCAATTAATCTATGACAAAGGAGGCAAGAATATACAATGTATACAAGAATATACAAAGACAGTCTCTTCAACAAGTGGTGCTGGGAAAACTGGTTAGCTATATGTAAATCTATGAAATCAGAACACGCCCTCACACCATATTCAAAAACAACTCAAAATGGTTTCAAGACCTAAACATAAGACCTGAAACCATTAAACTCCAAAAAGAGAACATAGGTGAAATACTTTGACATAAATTGTAGCACTATTTTCTTGGATCAGTCTCCTAAAGCAAAAGAAATAAGAGCAAAAATAAACAAATAGGACCTAATTAAACCTAAAAGCTTTTGCACAGCAAAGGAAACCATCAACAAAATGAAAAGACAACTTACAGAATAGGAAAAAATATTTGCAAATGATGTGACTGACCAAAGGTTAATATCCAAAATATACAAACAGCTCATATAACTCAATATCAAAAAACAAACAATCCAATCAAAAAATGGGCAGAAGACTTGAATAGACATTTTTCCAAAGAAGACATACAGATGGGCAACAGGCACATGAAAAGATGCTCAGCATTGCTAAATATAAGCGAAATGCATATCAAAACTACAATAAGGTATCATCTCACACCAGTCAGAATGGCTATCATCAAAAAGTCTATAAGTAACAAATGTTGTAGAGGATGTGGAGAAAGGGGAACTCTTCTACATCGTTTGTGAGAATGTAAACTGGTGCAGCCACTATGGAAAACAGTACAGAGGTTCCTTTAAAAACTAAAAATAGCAATTCCACTCCTGGGTATATATCTCCCAAAACCAAAAACACTAATCCGAAAAAATGCATGCACCCCAATGTTCATAGCAGCATTATTTACAATTGCCAAGATATGGAAATAACCTAATTGTCCATCAACAGATGAATGAATAAAGAAGATGTGGTGCATATACACAATGGAATACTACTCAGCCATAAAAAAGAATGAAATGCTGCCATTTGCAACAACATAGATGGACATGGAGGGTATTATGCTAAGTGAAACAAGTCAGACAGCGAGAGACAAATACTGTATGGTATCACAACATGTGGAATATAAAAATAATATAAATGAATGTATATGCAAAACAGCAACAGACCCACGGATACAGAAAACAAACTTCTGGTTACCAAAGGGGAGAGGGAAAGGGGAGGGACAAAGTAGGGGTATGGGATTAACAGATACAACTACTATGTATAAAAAAGTAAAGCAACAAGGATATACTGTATAGCACAGGGAATTATACACAGTATTTTATAGTAACCTACAATGGAATATAATCTGCAAAAATACTGAATCACTATGCTCTATACCTGAAACTAACACAATTATTGTAAATCAACTATACTTCAATAAGAGAAACAAATTTTTAAAAACCCAATCCAGGCTAGGATTATGACTATGTAAAATGAATGCATGCAAATTCAGGGCATAAATTAAGCCTGGAAAATGGAAACCCAGCTGACTTTTTAGTGAGGTGGGATTGTGATTTTTTAAATCTTTAAAATTTTTAGCTAACATTATTGTGTTAAATAGAGGAAACATTCTAAAGCACACAATAATTTGGATTTACAACAGAAAGATCATTGTTAAAGATTGAGAGGAAATAGGAGAGAGAGTAGAAAAATAAAGTCTAAATAATCTTAAAATCCTGGTGAATTCTAACTAATCAATTCTCCTCATCTGGGAAGAAATGACAAGAAATCTATGATATTTAGAAATAACATTAAAACAAAGCTCCACCGTCTCTCACATGTAGGCATTGTGTAATTCATTTCATTAAATGGGTGTGCAGAAAGGAGAAGTTTCCCTCCAACTGAACAATTTAGATGTCTAATTTGAGGTCGGATCCCTTTTAGCAGAAGATTTTTTTTTGGTTTGGCAAACACAGCAAACGCAGAGCCTCTCCTATTTGTCCTCTCTCTGGATTATTTGCTTACCCTGGGAAATGAAAGGATGGCATGGTTTGTGAATCAGGAGTTGTTATTCTTTGCCTGCATATCATGTTGGCTTTTTTTGGTAAGAAAACTCACAAGAGTATACAAAAATTTTTGATGAATAGAACCCTTTATTTTTAGAAGAAAATGGATGGACCGGTTTGGGGCTTTAGGGCCGCCTGTTGCTCTTGGGTGAGCGCCTCCCACCGCCTTGACTTTTTATTCTGCCATGTACTTGGTGCCAAGATTTACATGGCCACGGTGGGGAACAACAGGATTTGGCATAAGTAAGAATAATTGCTTTTCCCCTGGGGAGAGACAAAAAGGATAAGTGCACAAGGTGCAAAGACAATATTATCAGGAGTTATATTCCTGTTCGGCTCTTTTATTCACTCTGAATCCTGGATTCTGTTGCAAATAATAAAAGCAAGAAGCCAGTTGGCTTGGAGCCAAGGTCTGGGATTAGCAGAAGAGACTATTTTATTTGGGGCAAAAAATATGTTTGCCGGTGATGGTTCTGTACATTACAAATATGGCCATTTGGATTAAAAATTGTTTCTTTTTTCTGCAAATTGAGACATTGCCAGGAAAGCACAAATTAATAACGATTTGAATTAGGCAGGGAAAGACAGGTTTCTATGAGTACCTGGGATCCCACACGCTGTGCAGGCACACCTGTTACTTCTTGCCACCCTTTCTCAGTTTGCCCGTCTTCTCTGAATTTGGGTTGGATTGTCATTAGTCCGTTAATAGCCTGCACCTTGTTCTCTCCGTTAATTCAAATTGTGAGGTACTTTTTACTCTAACACTCTAAAATCAAATGATGTCCATAAACAACAAAGTGCTGCTGTAGAGCCCAGGGAACTATAGTCAATATCCTGGGATAATCCAGAATGGAAAAGAATATGAAAAAAGAATGTCTATATGTATATAACTGCACAGCAGAGACAGACACAACACTGTAAATCAACTATACGTCAATTAAAAAATTATTTTAATTAAAAAAAAATGATGTCATGTTTTCCTTTTTACCCTCCTTTCAAATATCCCCCTCTTTTCCCCCATAAAATACATCGAGTTAATTGCAAGAACTCATTTTGAATTCAGGCAAACCTGGGTTGGAATCCTAGTTTCCCTGCATGCTACCTATCTTTGTGATCCTGGGGAAATTAATTTTTTTTCATTTTAGTTTCCTCATTGATAAAATGAGGAATCATAATAATACACATCTCATTGAGCTTTGTGAAGATCAATGAACTAAATACATAAAGAGCGTTTTGCATTGCACCTATGCAATAGTAATGTTGCATAGTAATTGTAAATACGCGACAAGATTTTATCTCGATCGTTATTGTGGGGTAAAGTGGTATTCAGAGGGAAATTTATAGCTTAAAAATATAAAAAATACGAAAGCCTTAAAAATGAGATAAGCATTCAACTTTAAAAGTTAGGAAAAGACAAAGAAATGTTTGTTACAAATATGAGGACTTCCATTTCTGATTATATGGAAGTCTAGATGTCCAGAGAAGTCTTCCAGTACGGAACTAAAAATTCTGGATAAAACATACTTTAAAATTTTTAAAAAAAATACTTGGCTGGCCTATCAGGAAAAGGAGGAATATCCTTGCTATAGATAGTAAGAAAGTAAAAATTCAGAGAGGTAAGCCTATCTGATACTGATGTTTGCCATGGAGGTGTCTGTCTATCTTAGGTGGCCATGTGCTGAGGAGGAGAGACAAAAGCATGAGGCCTGTAAAAGCTGAGATGATGGGCTGGAAAACACCAGCATGAAGCCAGGATTCCAGAAAGGTTATGCTAGGTACGTTCAAGAGCACTGATCTGGGATGCGGTGGTGAGAGTGGGATGCCCTAGAGAGAGAGAGAGTGGAGGGAATTTACCTATCGTCCTTGCATCTAAATGAAACGTAAAAATGGGGGAAAATACTTGGAGAATATCTAACCACAAGTTTGTCATCACATGTGTTTGAGGCCAGAATTTATACCATCTGTGTTACCCACACCCCAATCAACCTGAGCTAAATATTTGGTTAAAAGTGCTCCCAAATATTTGGTTAACAGAATATTAACCAAATATCAGAATAAGCCTTAAGAAGGCAGAAGGTGGAAATAAAAAGAGAAAAAATTAATGAAATAGAAAGTGAAGAAACAGTACAGTCTTTTGAAAAGACTAATAGTAGTGATAAACCTTCAGAGAGTTGCCCAAGAAAGAGGAGAAAACACTAATAACATTAGCAGTGGAAAGAGGACATAATTTGCCAATAAATTTGAAAACAGGTGAAATGCACAGATTCCTACAACAGTGTTTCTCAGATTTCAGCATGTATCAGAATCACCTGAAAGCCTTTTAAGAACACTGATTGCTGAGACTCCTCCCTCGAGTACCTGATTTAGTAGGTCTGAGATGGAGTCTGAAAATTTGCATTTTTAGTAAGTTCACAGGTGATGAAACATTGAGAACACAGTCCTAGGAAATATAAATTACCAAACACATTCTGAAAGAAATAGAAATTATTTTCTAATCCAGTGCTTTCCTACCTTTTTCACATCATGTCACATACACACAAAACCCAGTAACACTGTATGGCACACTGGGGTAAACAGCTGAGGCTGCCCTTGGCTGGGGATAATATGCTCTCGATCTCGGCTTATCCCGGGCCTGCCTTGGCCTACCTGTTCTTGGCAGCCCCAGTGATCGAAGGAGCAATATCTGGGCTTACCTGTAATCCATACTCCATGTACCAGTGTGCCTTGCTGCACCTGCTGGGAAGCGCCGTGCTAGGATTTATACTGAGATGTATTAATTATCTATAGCAGCATTAAAAATTTCCCCCGATTTAAACGGCTTGAAACAACATACATGTATTATCTCACAGTCGCTATGGGTCAGGAATCCAGACGTGGCTTAGCTGGGTCCTCTGGCTCGGGGCTCTTAACAAGGCTGCTATCAAGACGTGGGCAGGGGCCGCAGTTATCTTCTGGGGAAGAATCCGTTTCCAAACGCACTCACTTGGTTGTTGGAGGGAATCGGTTCTCCCGGGGCTGTTGGGCTGAAGGCTGCTTGGCTCCTGTCCGGTTGCTGGCTGCAGCCCTCAGTTCTTTGCCCTGTGGGTCTCTGCGTTGGTTCAGCTTGCTCCAACAACTTGCTTCTCGCGAGAAAGTAGGAAGGGCTAGAGAACGAGAGCTAGGCAGAAGTCAGCTTTTTGAAACCTAATTTCAGGGTGGCATCCCACCACTTTTGATGTATTCTATCAGAAGCAAGTTACTAGGTGCAGGTCACCCTTCAGGGGAGGGAATTACACGTGGGCATGAAAACCGGGAGGTGGAGATTATTGGGAGCCCCCTTAGAAGCCCGCTTACTACACCAGAAGAGAAATCATTGGGTGATAGGGTTAATGCACACGTTCAGCTTTACTGGATAGTTCCAGATTACTATTTAATACTGTGTGATGGTTGCCATTATTACAAATTCTCACCAACACTTGCTGTCGTCAGACTTTTAAATTTTTGTCAACCTGGTGGGTATGAAACAAGAACTTATATTTCTCTAGTAACTAATGAGGTTGAACATAGTTCGTATGTTTATTTATCACCCAGATGTGTTCTTCTGTGCAAGGCTATTCATATTTGTTGATTTCTATATTCGATTTTTATCTTTTTCTTACTGATTCAAAGGAGCCCATGTGTCTGGTTATTAACCCTGAGTCCACTCTATGTGTAATGAGTATCTTCCTCCAGTTTTTGGCGTCTGTTTTCACTCTCTTGATAACTTGATATTCTTTGAGGAACAGCAGTTTTATTATAATGTAGTTGAATCTGTGTTTCTGGTTTTATGTTAAGAAATCCTTTGTTACCTCAAAGTGAGAAAGATACTGTTCTACATATTCTTCTGAAGTTTTAAAATCCTGTCTTTAAGGCCTTTATCTACCAAGGATTGATTTCTGTGTACACTTGTGAGATAGGGGTTCACTTACCTTTTCCCCTCACATGGTTAATCAATTAACACTTATTGAATAGTCTGTATCCCTCCTCCTAATCTGCAATGCCATAGATAAGTTTTCCTTATATTCATCTGTTCATGGGTATTATTCTGGACTCTGTTTTGGTCCATTGATCTATCTCAGAATTGATAACATGTTCTTAGTTTTTAATGACTTAATAACAAGCCTTAGTATCTGGTAGGAAGACCATTGCTTCTCCTGGTTTTCTCCAGGATTGTTTTGGCTCTTCTTGACTCTTTGCTCTCCTGTATCTGAGAAGCAGCTTGTCAAGTTCCATGAATAGAATGTCATTAAATCTATAGGTCATTTTAGCAAAATATTGTTTACATCCTCTTTAATGGCCTTTACTGACATTTTATGATTTTTTTTCCATAAAGGACTTGTACATCTCTTGTCAGATCTATTCCAAGTTGCCTTATATAATATATTTTGTTGCCATTATAATTAGCATCTTTCTTTTAATTGTGCCTTCTATATATTTATTGCTAAAGGGTAGATTTGCAATTATATTTTGTCTGTTGATCTTACAGTGGCCTGAAAACCTCTTTTCCCAGTTCTTGTCTGGTTTTAGTGTCAAGGTTGTGCTAGCCTCAGTTAATGAGCTGGACGCTATTCCCTTTTTTTTTTTTTCTGTTCTGCAAGATTTCGTGTATGATTGGAACCATCTCGAATATTTGGCTGTTCTTGCCTTTAGAAATAGCTAGGCTTAGCGTTTTCTTTGTTGCAAAATTTGTTACTACTAATTACATTTCTTTAATGGTAGTAGCAGAGCTTTCTATCTGGTGTGCCATGTAAGCAAACTGATGTGTTCTGAATGGGCTTCAGGGTTTTTAAACCCTCAGCCCTGACGAGGCCGAGGCAGATAGGTGAGAAGTGGACATGGGCTGCAGGAGCCCCTGGACCAATTGCCTCTGGTCATGAGCATCCTCATCCCTCTGCCCCACTGTACCTTTGATGTATATCACTGAAGCTTTCTGATTTCTCCATAAAGATCTTGCACGTTTTGTTGGATTGATTCTAAGGTGCCTTATAATTTGTTGCCATTACAATTAGCATCTTTCTTTTAATTGTTGCTAAAATATAGATGTGCAATTTTATTTTGTCGACTGATCTTATTTATGGCAACCTTACTAAACTTTCTTATGAATACTCACAATTTTTCTATACAATAGCTTTTGCGTGTATGCCACGATGGGGAAAAGGTTGGTCAGCATTGCCTCAGAGAAAGTTTAGCCTTGGTTTCTTCATCTATAAAATGGGATTGAAAAAGTGTCTGCTTTATAAGATTGTTATGAGGATTAAATGAGTTAATCCAAGTTAGGCAACAGAATAGTACCTGGTAAACAGTAAGTGTTTCATTATTCTTCCTTTACTTAAGACTGTATGTTCCCCTCCTGCCAGGTTCATCCTGATACCTTAGGCTTTCAGAAGTAGTTTTGACCTTTTTTGCATCTTATACCCACTTTTAGAACCTGAGAGAAGCTTTGGATCCTTACCCCAGGAAAATGCAAAAATATATAATTTTGCATATAATTTGAGGAAGGTCAAGATCCCCTTATCTCTGTGCTTAGATCTTCCCCTGCCTCCAAAAGATTTATAGAACCAGGTTGAGAATACTGCTATAGAACAATCTTCCTGGATTCCTAGAGGAATTTAAACTGTTCTAGTGGGATACCCTGTGGATTTGGGATTAATTGAATTCACTCCTAGTTCTGGTTGTGACATTGTGCCCCCATCTGATAAATGGGATTCAGTCCTGTTCCTCTGACCTGCAGCCTAGCTTTGGTAATCAGGGCCAGGTCTTACTTTCCTTCTAGAGCCTGTGCCTTGACAGACAGCTCAGAACCCCTGACATTCCTGAGATAGGGACCATGCCCTGTAAATGTTAGTGTCTAGGGCAGGGTTTCTCCACATTGGTACTATGGACATTTATGCTGGATGATTTTCTATTGTGTGCATCTGTGTGTAGGGGCTGCTGTATGCATTGTAGAATGTTTAGCAGCATCCCTGGCTTCTGCTCATTAGATGCCATTAGCATCTCCCAATTATAATGATTAAAAATGTCTCCAGACATTGCCACATATCCCTTGGAAAGACAAAATCGCCTCCAGTTGAGAATCACTATTCTAGGGCCTGAAGTCCTGTCCTTAAAATTCTAGGCAGAATTTTCAGGCACTATTCAGGCACTATTCTAGGGCCTGAAGTCCTGCTCTCTGCTGACAGACTGCCCAAATACCAACTACAAGCTGAGTACTCCAAATACAGCTTGCTCCTGGACTTCCCAATGCCATGTTCTGCCTTCCTGTACAGAGGCCATTGTAATTCTTGCAGCATCTTGCTGGTGCCAACAGCTTGCCTGGACTACCAATTGTTTTGTTTCAAGATACAGTTTTCTCTGGCTTGAGTGAATGGCTCTCCACCCATCACACCTGCTAGCTTTCCCTCAGGGATAGGGTGGGGCTGATTTCAGCCTTTGGATCCAGTTAGCTCTTCTAAGAGTGGCTGTGTCATGAGATATGGCAGTGAGAATGTGTTTGTTTTTCTTAGAAAAGTAATCTTCGCAGTGGTTTTATGTGAGAGAGCCTGTCCTTTTACTGTGTAAGTGGTGGTAGGGTTCTCTGAAGGCGATAAATTGCCCCATTCTACCATGCAACAAGTCAGCTGGGAATGAGCTGTAGAACAACAGAACTGCAGTCTTAATAGATGCCAGCAGCACAAAGGTGGTCAGCTTAAGAACACAGCCTTAGAGGGAGTGAGAAAGATTGATTGATTGACTGAAAGCTTAGAGCAGAGAACAGAATGAGAGAAAGAACCTTGTGTAATGCTTTTCAAAGAGAACTTATCTAAGAACCACAGGAGAGAGAGTAGAGAAAGAAAGTGCAGAACAAATCGTACCTTGCAGCACCCTAAACCTGCCCTAGTTCATTACAGTGGGGCAGGGGGCGCTGGGAGGGCCCAGAGCCTCAAAGGGCTGACACTGACATTGACATTGGGAGAAAATCTATTCAAGCAGGTAAGAAATGGTATCCAATGGCTTTAACAAGTTAGAAGCTTATTTCTCTCTCATGTGGAAGTTAGTGGCTTCCCTTTGCAGAGTAATCAAGGGCCCAGGTTTTTCCCTCTTGTTTCTCTATCATCTTTCGGGTGTTGCCCTCATCTTTGCAACCAAGATGGCTCGTTCCCCCACCCATATTCCTGCTAGCAGAAAGAGGGAAAGAAGGGAAGACACACCCCTTCCTCTTAGAGGCTTAACCCAGAAGTTGCAATACATTACTTTGGCTCACATCCCATTGGCCAGAACTTAGTCATATGGCCACACCATATGGCCACACCTAGCTGTGAAGGAAGCTAGAAATTCTGGAAGGCCATGTGTCCAGAATCACATGGCCTGAGAAATTTCTCCCTGAGAAATTTCTCTACCACCATTAGCCTGAGTGCTTCTTGGCCTCAGTCTTTCCTCCAAATTCAATTTTCCAAAGGCCCGAAGCATCTGTCTGGCAGATCCACCCTTGGAAGACAAAAGATGGAAAGGAAAAAGATGGAGTCCTCTTGAAAAAAAGGGGTTGCTGAGCACTTTAGATTTTGTTTAACTGCTAAAAGAATGGCGACTATAAGTGTAACGCCATCAGGCAGGTAAAGTGACCTCATCTTGTGCTAGGGCCCCACTTCTAACAGAAGAGTTGCTGGCTAGTAATTGTTGCGAAGTTCCAGAGAAGCCTGAGGCAATGACGTGGGCTCTTGGAAGGCGAGAGGCACCTGCTTGTTGAATTGGGATCCGAAATACACCCAGTGCTCTAAGGCAATCATCCCTAGTAATGCTCACCTTCCAAAGGAGTGAAATTTAATGTGTGGATGCCAGCACATTTCTGAGACTGAAAGAATTAGAAACCTAGCATGGAAATGTGTCTTTGGCCACACTGGAAAAGACACTTCATTATACTGACAGCCTCTGGATTATGCGGAATGTGGTCTCTCGGCTGGAAAATCTCAGCAGTCTAGTCCTCACTGTCAAGAGGGCCAGAGGTCTGTGGTTACAGGACACCACAGGATTGTAAAGCAGTGAAGGCAGAAATGGAGATTAGGAAAGAACTCGTTATATAAAAGATATTCTGATATGATGTATGTTATTTTATAAGATTATCTTTTTTTACATTTAAATAAACTTTTTTAGAACAGTTGTAGATTTACAGAAAAACTGAAAAGAGAGTTCCCATACATAGCTTACATTTTAATTTTATTTTATTTTCAGAGACAAAGGAATTTATTACAGCACAGCAGGAAGCAAGAACATCTGCATATCTGTCTTATATTTTTACATGAAGCCTTTTTTATTCTGCCACATTTTAATAAGGACATTAAGGACAAGAGTTGGTCAGTAGCAGAAAGTCAAAAAAAGGTAACATCTTCTTTATTCTGCCACTCCCTGAACATGAGATTTTTTAGCAGATCACTTATCATCTTTGAGCCTCAGTTTTGTCACTTATAAAACAGAAATAAAACTAATGCTTCGTAGAGTTGCTATGGTAACAACACAATAAAGTACATGTGAAGTGTCTGTATATGGACCTATTGTAAACTCTGAAACACTGACCAAATCGTAGTTCTAGTACTTATTCTGCAGCACCCTATGATATTTTAAGTGACTGAATACAGTATGTGAGCTGACACGCAGGGGTGAATGTGGTTAATTAGCTTGTCATAGTACGGGCAGCTGACTTAAGGACTTGTAAGAACAAGTGGAAATTTTTCACTATGAAAATATGTATCATAAAATTTTAGATGACCTAATAATCATTTTCCCCAAATAAAACATTTAATATGATTGATGAAGGATGTGAAGAAGAAATAGTTCTTAAGTGTCTCGGATTTACTGTCCCTACCTCCCAGGATAAGGAGCAGAAAAAACGGACAGGATTTGTATCTGGAGGGGTTGTATGAACCAGAGAGGAAATGAGGGTTTTCCTAACTCGCTGAGGTACTTGAGCATGTTTGTAATATCCATAGATTATTATCAGCGGTTATCTCTGAGTGATGGGATTTAGGGGTAATTTTTTTTCCTACTTTTTAACTTGTCCAAATTTCCTACAATGAACATGCATTGCTCTTTTGTAATAAAAGTTGTTTAAATGCTAAGTGTTGTCAATGTTCAAAGTAGATGTTGAGGACTTCCCTGGTGGCCCAGTGGTTAAGAATCCACCTGCCAATACAGGGAACATGGGTTCAATCCCTGGTCTGGGAAGATCCCACGTGCCGCGGAGCAACTAAGCCTGTGCACTACAACTACGGAGCCTGCGCTCTAGAGCCTGCGCGCCACAACTACTGAGCCCACGCACCACAACTACTGAAGCCCACGCACCTAGAACCCATGCTCCACAAGAGAAGCCACCACAATGAGAAGCCTCTACACCACAGCAAAGAGTAGCCCCTGCTCGCCACAACCAGAGAAAGCCCGAGCGCAGCAACGAAGACCCAACGCAGCCATAAATAAATAAATAATAAATTAAAAGAAAAAAAAGTAGATGGTAGGTTAGCTCACCTTGTTAAAACAAAAACTGTGAAGCATTTGCTTAGTTTTTTCTGGTTAAAAAGAAAAGTCATGGTTCCTGGAAAATCCCATCAACCATGAAGCATGTTCTTTACACTTCATGTTTCCAAGATAAGCCACCCATGAAGGTGGAAAGATTCCTATAACGAGTGGACAAAAGGGTATGCTGCCTTAGTCACTCTTGGGATCCATTGTATGTCATCAGTTGCAGCTATAAAACCTTGAATTTTCTCTTTCATATAATGACTAACATTGAAAGAAAAGCTGCTAATAGTCACCTGGAAATTAGAGCACTAAAAATCACGAACAAAAAATTTTTCTTTCGAAAGCAAGGTCCAAGAACTGGCTTGAATCAACACATTACAGTATTGAAAGTAGATACTCACTTCAACCCTACCCTTTATTTGTGAAGTCATCATGCTTTAGGTAACTGGGAAAGAGGAGACACAGGTGTCCTCAGTAGTGGGGAATGTAACCTTTGTCTTTGCTCTTCAAGCGTGGTCCACTGACCAGCCGCAGCGTCACCTGGGAGCCTGTTTGACAATCAGAATCTCGGCCTCCACTCCAGATCTGCATACTGACAGGCTCTGCATTTGCCAGGTGATTCGTAGGCACATTAAACCTTGAGAACCACTGATGTGTTGAATGGCTAATTTTGAGCTGCCCTGACAGTATTGGCTAAGAGATCCAGCTGCTCTGGAGGCACTTGTAGAATGTGGAGGTAGGTCACCGGTGTCAGCACTTCCAAGAAGCTCATCTTCGCTGATTCATCGAAAAGCCTGCCCCAACTGGTCAGGAGTAAAGATGAAAGGTGGGGTAATTATTCAAAGAAATTATCAGGGCATTCGTTGTGCAAAAAAACATGTTACAGGAATTCATTGCAATATTTTTTATAACAATAGAATAATTGAAAAGAATCTAATGTTAACAAGAGACTAAAGAAATTATGGCTGCAAGGTAGCCATTAAAAACCATGTCACAAGAGAAAGTTTACTGGCATGGGAAAATGTCCGCATTGTATTCCTGAGTGAACAAAGCTGGCTACAAAACATGGCCTGATTCCATTGTTATGTTTTAAACACACATATACGCACAAGGAAAAAAAACTGCAAGGACATGTGTTAACAGTGTTTACAGATTTAGAGTGATTTTTTGTTTTATTTTCACTGTACTTTTCACATTTTCTGCATCAAAGCAATTTTTATTTTGTACAAAGAGAAAGAGTGTTATAACCAAAAAAAGTGATCAAGACACAACCCTGTATTTCTGGCCGTAAGTGGTAGAAATTTTTATCGAATAGAAACTCATTTCTACTATGAATCAATTATAGCAAATATTCAAAATGACACTGACTTTTGCACTAGAGCCATAGGTCTCAATCCTGGCTACATGTTACTATCGCCTGGGGAGCTTCAACCAACCAGCCAACCAAACAACAATACAAAAACAAGGTCTGGTTCCCACCCCCCGCCCCGCCGCAAAAAACCGCAAAAAACCCTGGGCACTGGGAATTTTAAAAAGCTCCTCAGAGTTGAGAACCACTGCTGAGTACGGATGGAAGGATATTCATAGTCAGTTCATTCCTGAAAACGATTCCTACATTGTCTGTTTTAGTTATAAACCTTATGGTTATATATTTTGGGTTGTTTATGAAAGTACAGTTTTTAAAGTCCTCCCACCATCATTTAGTTTTATTTATTTTTTTTTTTGGCCATGCCGCACAGCTTGCGGGACCTTATTTCCCTGACCAGGGCTTGAACCCGGGCCCCAGCAGTGAGAGTGCTGGGTCCTAACCACTGGACTGCCGGGAAGTTCCTCCACCATCATTTTATTTAACAATATTTAACAAACATTTATTGAGCATCTAGACTATTTGTTCCCTGTGAGTCTTACAATAACCCAGGAGGTCAGTACGAGAGGTATCAAGTCCATTACACAGAGGGGATAGCTCAGATCCCACAGTTCCTTAGGGAAAGGGCTCAAATCTGTGTTCCCAGAAGCAAAGCCAGTGTTCTTCCTGTCATCACATTGCTCCTAGTGTTCCACATTTATGTTAAGTTTAGAGAAGGCACTTTTTAAAAAATTAATTAATTTTTGGCTATGTTGGGTCTTCGTTTCTGTGCGAGGTCTTTCTCTAGATGTGGCAAGCGGGGGCCTCTCTTCATCGCGGTGCACAGGCCTCTCACTATCGCGGCCTCTCTTGTTGCGGAGCACAGGCTCCAGACGCGCAGGCTCAGTAGTTGTGGCTCACAGGCCTAGTTGCTCAGCGGCATGTGGGATCTTCCCAGACCAGGGCGCAAACCCGCGTCCCCTGCATTGGCAGGCGGACTCTCAACCACTGCGTCACCAGGGAAGCCCAAGAAGGCACTTTTCTAGTTCATTCGTTCTTTTTCTTTATACATCTCAAGCATACTTAGAATGTTTACAACTGAGGGATGTGCAAGAGTCTTCCTTTACACTGCTTTGAAAATTAGGCAGTGTCGGCTCAGAAATTTCTGAGGACCACTCTTATAATCATCATTTTGTTGCCAGAGCTGGCACCAGATCCTTGCTCAAAACTCACCCATCCCCACCTTTAACAGGAGTTAATATAAATCTTTAAATCACAGAGTCTGAAGATAAGAAAGGAAGCTATAGGAAGAGAAAAACAAAAACCAGATGGAACCAGCTGGAACCAAGATGGCAACGAATCTGACCCCCAACAGACCTTGAGTCTCATTATATGCTGATTTTACTACATTAGCATATTAAATGACACACTTACTGGTGGCCATAACTGGTGGAAGTCAAGGACCAAAAAAGGATAAAAAGAGGGTGTCACCCCACTCCCTCAGAAAGCCCTGTCCTTTCCCTGGAAAACTAATGCATATGCCTCCCCATCATCAGCCTCACTTCTCCTCCCTCTCTCTTCACTCTTTAAAATCAAATCCCTCTCCCCAGGTGGGCGAGACTACTAAATTCCCACTTCTCCATTCTCTGGCCATTGAATAAAGCTTGTGCTGCTTTAATCTTGGCTTTGGTTTCATTTTTGGCTGCACCAACCCTAACAGAAAAAGAACCTTCCCCACCAAAGCAGAGGGCCATGGCTGGACTCGGGTCTGAGCAGGGGTCCATAAGATTTAATTTGTTAGGGAGGGTGGGAGGGAGGGAGCTGCAAGAGGGAAGAGATATGGGAACATATGTATATGTATAACTGATTCACTTTGTTATAAAGCAGAAACTAACTCACCATTGTAAAGCAATTATACCCCAGTAAAGATGTTAAAAAAAAAAAAGACTTAATTTGTTAACCCTTTGGGGCTTAGGGGCTAAGGGGTTCAGAGCTTCCGGATCTGGCAATGTAAGACTGAGTAAGAAAGCTAGAGACTTGGTGTGACATTTCCTAGCTGAATCTGGATTTTAGCAATAGCGTCCTACAAGAAGAGGCCACTGGAACCAGCTGTAATTTACCTGCTGTCAAATGATTCTGCCCTTTGTAAAATGCAAATTGTTTGAAAGACTCTTTCTCTGAATATTTTAGCTGTTGACTTCCACTGTACCTTCACAATATAAATGTATGTCTTATTATGTGAAATTATTCACATGACTGGTACACTTTGGGAAGTAGGCGTGGTTTTAAAATAGTAAAGCATTTCACCAAGTATATTGAGAAAAAGAAAAAAAAGGAAAGAAAACAAGGTGAGACTGTTTATACTAGGTATCAAACTATTGTTTATGTTACTAGTGATTAAACCTGAATAATTTTTAATTGGAAATTGTCACAATGCTTTTCTAAATCCCAGCACTAAAAGAAACAATCAAATCTGACAAACTACAACCGCCCTGTTGGTGGTGAGGAAGTCAATGGCGGCCTTGGTTGCCCTTGGAGGCTGCTTGTTGACAGCCGTGCAGTTGCTGCCACCTCGTGGACAGTCCAGATAGCACAGCCAGGGAGGCGGCGGCCTCAGCCACCCAAGGGAGCAAGGGCTCCACAGCCCAGCTAGTCAGTGACACTTTGATAATGCTTCAGCTGACCTCACTTATTACCTTGGAAGACAAAGGGCCTGTGTGGTTTATTATGGATTTGTGGTGTTTATTAATCCACTACACTATTGTTTTATGATAGACAACCTAAGATTAAGGTCAATAAAGGACTCGGAATGTGGACGCAATAATTTTGTTGGCTTGAGAACAAAGAAGGTAAATAGTACCTGGATCCTCCAATAATTATTCCATCTTATAAATTACTGTTTTCTCTTATTCCAGCCCACAGTCTGTCATTCTAGAAAGTATGATATATTAATTTTTAGCTAAACAATATCCACAGGGAGTAATCAGAGTCGACACTGTACAGGTGTTTTCCCAGTGAAAAAGGTTACTATTGGAATTATTTATAAACGACATGAGAACACTGAATATTAACGAAGTGATTTTCATCCATTTATTAAGTATCTGGAGATACATATGCACCAAATCATGTCCTGGCTAACATTTGAAAGGTCATGTGTTATCCAAGAAGGAAGCTCCCGCCTTCAAGGTGCCATCATCGACTTTCCTTCTTGTCGTTTTTCCTTTTCCTTTTAAACTTTATTTAAAATTTAATTATTATTAAAGAGTTAAGTCGTACACAACAACATAAAAATATGAAATTGATCATGCCTGACCACAATACTCAGCTTAAGAAACACAATGTTATCGGTACAGGTGAAGCCCTCTGTGAAACTCCATTGTGTTCCCTTCCTTCCCATCACTTCACACTTTCCACTCCCCTAAATTTGGTGTTTGTCATTCCCATTTGCTTCTTTATGGTTTTGTCAGTATATATGTATCCGTAAGTATTATAAAGCATCAGTTTTCATGTTTTAAAAACTTCATTTAAGTGGTTTTTCTCCTGTAGCTTGAATCTTTTTTCCTTCAATGTTATGATTTGTGAGATTCATCCATTGCATTACTTTCCTAGGGCTACCATAACAAATTACCACAAACTTGGTGTCTTAAAATAACAGAAATTTATTCTCTCACAGTTCTGAGAGCTAGAAGCTGTAATCAAGGTGTCCTCAGGGTTGTCCTCCCTCTGGGGTCTAAGGGAGAATCCGTTCCCTGCCTCTTCCAGCATCTAGTGGCTCCAGACGTTTCTTGGTTTGTGGCTACATAACTCCAGCCTCTGTTTAAACCCACCTTCACATGTCCTTGTGCTCTCTGTCTGTGTCATTGGATTTAGGGTGCACCCTTGTAATTCAGGATGATTTTCTCTCAGAATCATTACTTAATATGCAAAGACCCCAGGTATTATATGGTGGAGGCAGACTCCACCATATGCATTTTTTTTTACAAGTGTTTCCTACCCAATTAACTCATCTGTTTTTTGTTGTTGTTGTTTTTTAATTTTAATTTATTTATTTTTGGCTGCGTTGGGTTTTCATTGCGGTGCGCAGGCTTCTCACTGCAGTGGCTTCTCTTGTTGCAGAGCCCGGGTTCTAAGCCCAGGGGCTTCAGTAGTTGTAGCCTGCGGGGTCTAGAGTGCAGGCTCAGTAGTTGTGGTGCACAGGCTTACTTGCCCCGCGGCATATGGTATCTTCCCGGACCAGGGATCGAACCCGTGTCCCCTGCATTGGCAGGTGGATTCTTAACCACTGCACCACCAGGGAAGTCCCCACCATATTCATTTTGACAGGCTCCCTGATCATTGGATTACATGCCTCTAAGCTCAGATGGCTGGGACTGCCGGTTAAATACAGGGCATCTCATGTGGCATTGGTTCTAATGCTTAGCCCACATAGATTAAAGTAGTACTGAGGTTACAGGTGGAAGAAATGGCACGCTAACTGGGGAGGTAAGAAATCTGGGTTCTGGAGTCAATCCTCTATTGACCCCCAAACTCTAAGAGATGAGAAGCCATTTTGTCCGTTCCTCTTCCTAACCATTTACCTGATTTAACTGTCACGGAGGTTGAGAAGAAATAACCACTGACTGACTCCCTGGGTTTGGGCTGGGAGTGCACAGTGGGATTTTTGAAAATACTTTTTTAAAAAATTATTATTACTGAAGCAAATAATCTTATGGAAATTTGGAAAATGGAAGGAAAAATGACTTTTAAGCCTACTAACCGAATCCATCTATTTCTCATCTGCACATTTTTACAGTTGCAATCATTTGAATCTAGTTTTATAACCTATAAATCATTTACTTTGTTGCTATATAATCTTCATAAATGATTTTTTTAAGACAAGTATTTTCATCTCCATTTTACAGTTGCAGAAACTGATGCTCAGGAGACTGACTTACTAAAGGTCTCACAATTAGTAGGTGATAAAGCTGAGGACCATAAAGAAATTGTAGTTTATAATGCCTAAAATCTTGTAACTGTTACAAGGTTGTATTTACATATGTGGATATTTCTAGTAACCATTTACACATCAACATCCCATTATCTCTTGCCACGTGACAAACCACCCCAAAACTTAATGCCTTAAAACAATGATTGCATTTATTTTTCTCATGAATTTGTAATTTGGGCAGGGCTTGGCAGGGACAATTTGTCTTTGCTTCCCAGGGCATATCTGGGGTGGCTTGAGACTGGTGGCTGGGACCATCTGCAAACTCGCTGACTCACAGGTTGCCAGGTGATGCTGGCTGGGAGCCAGGACAGCAGCTGGGCTGTGGCCAGAACACCTCCACAGGGCCCTTCCCTGTGGCTGCTTGGCCGCCTACCACAGTGGTGGCTGGATTCCAAAGGCAAACATGCCAAGAGAAAAGAAACAAGGCAAAAGCTGCCTCTTCTTTTGTGATCATCTGAGAAGTCATACAGGATTGCTTCTGCCACATTCTATTTGTTAGGAGCAAGTCACTGAGGCCAGCCACTTCCAAGGGAAGGGGAATCAGGCTGCATCTTTTGTTGGCAAGAATATCAAAGAATTTGTGGACATGTTTTAAGACCTCACAATCTGCCCATTGATCATGAATTATTTACATTTCCCCCTACATGTAAGACATACTTACTCACCTCTCTCTAGATCCCTAAAACATTGTACCTATGGTAGCATCAGGCTTGAGGTCCATGATCTGGACACGTAAATCAGGGCCAGGGGTGGCTGAGGCTCCTTGGGTCCTGTCCCCTGTGTGCAGCTTCTCCCAATCTGAAGACCTGTGAATCAAGGGACAAGCCGTCTGTCCACCACACCCAATACACGATGGCATGTCAAGCTATAGACACTTTTGTTCAAAAAGGAGAAAAATGGGAAGCACACGGCAGTCCCTGGTTCACAGCTGTTCTGAAATCCACCTGAGTGTGTGCTGCCAGTTCTGTGATTAGGACCCGGTCTTCCTTCCTGGAAGTTGTTCACCATAGCTGGACTCAATTCCACCCTTTGAGTCATTTTTCCTTTTCCACTAAAAGTAGTCCATCTTTGCAGCCAAGTAGTTCTCTTAGACTGCTTCGTGCCCTTTGGGAATTCAAAGGCCTGAATGTCCCTCTTGGTCTAAGCGGATTATAATTCTTAAAAAAAAAAATTTTTTTTAGTAGGCTTCTTATGAATCAATTTATAACCAACTCTATTTGGCAAAAGCCACACCGACAAATCTCATTTAGCCCTTCTCCACCTCAGTGTCTCCAGAGCTGCTGTCTGAGAACACCCTGGTGCTTTGCAGGTCTTTTGTATGCTTGAAAGGGTCAATGAAGCAACACCTTAAAACTTCCTGAGATCTTAACAAAGAGTTTTATAGTCACACCCCTGACTTCACCTTTGGGCCGTGTTTCATGACAGGACTCTGGATCTGATCTTCACTTGGAAGCCATTTATTTTGCCATAGGAAGAGGTGAGAAGGAGAAACGGTTACCTCAAACCTAGCAATTCCTGCCTGCTATATATTTAACAGTTCTTTCTTTAGTTTCTCTCTCTTCTTGCATTCTACTGTAGTCAGTAAGAATAACCAGGCAGCACATGCAAGGCTCTTCCTGAAAATCTCCTTAGATAGGTAATTTGCGTAATTTAGTATATTTTTAGTAAAAGGCGAAAGACTTATGCATTCTGAAGAGGAACCAGAGTATTGGTATATTTTTTACCCTCCATGTTACCATAGGTGACACTGTTGCTAACTTTCTACCACTATATGACAGCTCCCAACAACATTTCCTCACTTTCCTGTCACCCCTAACCAATAACATCTTCAAGAACCATGAGGTTTTCTTTAACAGTCTCTTGAAGACCCTCCCAAATTCTGCCTGCTGTCCAGTCCTGAAGTCGTTGCTGTATGTTTTCAATTCTCATCGTGATACCAAAATCTGTTCCAGTTATCTGTTGCTACATAACAAACCACCCCAAACCTAGATGGCTTAAAACAGTAATGACATTTATTTGCTCATTAACCTACAATTTTGGAAGAACTTAGAGAAGACAGTTTCTCTCTGCTGTACTCAGTGTCAGCTGGACTGGCTACAGGACCGGGGGCTAGAATAACCTGAAAACTCACTCACTCATTCACATGTCTGGTGGCTAATGTTTGGCTGTCCGCTGGGAGCTCATCTCTAACTGTTTTTGGAATACCTACACTTGACCTGCATGTGACCTACACGTGAACTTTCCCTGCAACAGCTTGGTTTTGTCACTAAATGGTGAAGTGATTAGGCTCCAAGAGCAAGCATTCCAAGAGAGAGAGCCAGGGGGAAATTTGTCTCCTCAGAAGTCACATAGTATTATTTCTGCCACATTCCATTCTTCAGACGTGCGTCACTGAGTCTGGCCCATGTATAAGGGGAGGGGAATTGGACTCCACCTTTTCATGGGAACAGTGTCAAAGAATTTGAGGACTTGTTTTAAAACCACCAATAAAAATGTATTCTTACCTCCATTTTACAGATGTAGAAGCTATAATTCAGAGAGACTGACTTGCTGAAGGTCTTAAAATTAGTAAGTGATAAAGCTTGGAACCATAGAGTGTACTTTCCATATTTAATTACATAATATGTAATGTACAATCGGTAAAGCATTATAATGCTACAACATTTTACTTAGGAAAGCAGAGCTGTAGATGTCTGAAGGAGAGGGAGGCAAGGTCCAGAAGCTTTTAGTAGGGCTTTGCACACATAAAATACTCCAATAATGTTAGAAAATACGCAGAGCGCTAGTCCGTGCATGTAACATCTGCAAAAATCATCAAATGGCACATTTCTGGATTCATATGATCTCAATTATTAATTGAGTGAACACTAAGATGATCTCAGTTGAGCTTTTTCTAGCTTCGTAACACAAGGACGAGAACCCATCAGCCATATGGGTTATTAATCAAGGAACTTGATTATTTCTTGTGTGTAATGAAACAGGAATTTATTTTGCTGTTAGTGTTCTTTTAATGAATCAAACTGTCCTAATGGCCAGAAACATCTTCAGTCCTGACGTCAGAGCACCTAACTAGGTTCTACATTTCTACCAACCACCGTCTAGTTTGACATACAGTACACTGGCTCCATATTCAGCTAAGATAACTGAGCACAGGGGAGCCCTTTAACATAACATGGGGCTTTTTGGATTCTCATAAAGAGGGAATATGCTCACCAACAACTTTTGCCCAAAGTTATTTTTGGTCTCAAAGTGAAAGTCTGATTAGTGGTCAGTTTTCCTTGCTGAATGCCTCGTATTTCTTTTTCTCAGATGGCCTTTATTCATGTCTGTGTGTGTTTGCGTTTGAACGTTGAGTGCATGTCCTTATGTGAGCGTATTCCAACTAGTTTGTTTCTCAGTTGTTAATAACTGATAGGCCTTTGAATTTTCTTGGCAAGCACCTTATTGTACAATGAGGAAAAACAATCAAATGAAGATATATTACAACCAATATAAAGTGCTGTGTCTAGCAATGTAACTAAGTAATCTTCTGAGAAGTATAAAAACAACTTTCCCTGACCTATTATGTCCTTTATGATTATGGTTAGTCTGTGTAGTTTTTCTGAAACAAAACACCAGTTCCTACTGATGTGGGCACATGTTCCCTATATGGGTTAAAATCTATGATCTTACCCATTAGGTACAGTCTTTAATTTCCAAGGACAAAGATGTTTAGTTTAATCTCTCCCTCTCCTGCAGTAATTGCAAACACAATCAACATTGTTTGGTTCAGACTGTGGTTGCCTGAAAAGCATAATGTATTGTACTTCGAGGAAAACAAGGCATTTAGACAATCATGCTTAGGAATTTACCACCATGATCTGCAAGTTTCCCCGTTGCTTTGGCTCAGGGTTTCTCCCTTTTGCTCCCTTCCCCCAGGCTGTTCTGAGCCACGTGGGTTTGGTTTGGGTCCATCTCCAACTCTTTCCTCCATTTATCCCTTACCATGGTCTTGCCTTTTTGTTACAAGGAGCCACCCGCTTCCTCTCCTTTCTGGAGTCCTCCATATCTAGATTACAAAGTTTTACTCCACCCTTAAACCTTGAGAATTCTAGATAATTCTGTTGCAGAAAAATGGAAATGGTGGTGTAAATTAAATTGAGTGCAAGTCTGTAAAATAACATAGACTCACAGCATTCCAGCACGAGCCTAGGTCAGTGCCTGTGCACACAGGAGAGCCTCAGTAAATAATTTTTTAAAATAACTTTTTATTTATTTATTTATTTCTGGCTGTGTTGGGTCTTCTTTGCTGTGCGTGGGCTTTCTCTAGTTGCGGTGAGCAGGGTCTACTCTTTGTTGGGGTGTGCGGGCTTCTCATTGTGGTGGCTTCTCTCGTTGCAGAGCACGGGCTCTAGGTGTGCGGGCTTCAGTAGCTGTGGCACGTGGGCTTCAGTAGTTGTGGCATGCAGGCTCAGTAGTTGTGGTGCACGGGCTTAGTTGCTCCGCAGCATGTGGATCTTCCTGGACCAGGGCTAAAACCCGTGTCTCCCGCATTGGCAGGCGGATTCTTAACCACTGCGCCACCAGGGAAGCCCCAATAAATAATTACTGAGTCAATAAGAAGGGTCTGTTTTTGGAGAGGATAGAGATCAAGGAACTTTTTCTAGGCTACACTCCTGGACGATGATAGCGTTCTTACCAGAATCCAGATCTTCCTGTTTTGTCCAGTTCTCACGCTTCTACACTGCCCAGATTCCAGTAATTTGCATTACCTTCGGAAACTTTCAACATTTATGCCTCTGGGGATCTGGGAGATCAACAGTGCTGCAAAGCACGAGGATCCTTGGGCCATTCTGGTGTCTGACCAAGTTGGGTTTTTAGCAGATGCTTTGGTGCCTCTTTCCTGATGTTAACAAAGCATTTATTTTGATTTTAAAAATACTGTCTTTGATTTCTTGTTAAATTAGACTAAGCCAAGATTTGGATGATGTCAACCAGGCAGATGGATTTCTAATAAAACATAATTTTAAGTACTTGTAAATGTTTATCTTAGTACAAAAGTAATGCATGTTAATTATAGGAAATACACATAAAACAAAAAGAGGTAAATTTTAAATGCCCATTATCCTACTCTGACCCAAAGAGAACCATTATTAACTAATTAACTATTGGGTATATTATGCTTTCAGTTATGTATATATGCATATATATACACACACACATATATATGCACATTCACATTTACAAATTGTTTCATATATTATTTTACTTAACAATATTTTTCCATATTGTTAAGTATTCACCTACAACACAATTTTTGACATAATGTTTTTATAGCATAACATTGTATTTGTCCATTCTATTGGACACTGTTTCCAAAGACAAGAAATCTTTAAAGAAGATTTGCCATACAGATAGTCATGACAAGAATGATTCTCAGTCTCCATTTGCACCTGCTTCCAATCCAGTGCTCTGGAAATACGAGAGCGCGGCGGCCATGCACTGGGTTGCCTCTGGGAGCAAGGATCCAGCAGATGGCCAGAGGAAAACGGCTCTCGACCACCGATGCTCTGGGCTCCTCTTCTCGTCCTCCTTGAAGGAGGACCAGAGATTTTCACAAACTACAGATCCTGTGGGCTCCCTTCTTGAAATCAATCAAGTATTTGTACTTGGGAAGATCATGAACCCAAGAAATGAACAGGGAGTGAGGACAACTTTATACATTTAATATAATTATGGAGGGTGGAAAGAGAATTTTTAAAGTCTTTTTAATGAAGCAAAGAAACATGTATGCAGGGTTTTGTTGTTGTTTGTTTGTTTTTTATTTTTGGCTGTGTTGGGTCTTCATTGCTGCACACGGGCTTTCTCTAGTTGCAGTGAGCGGGGCTACTCTTCGTTGTGGTGCGTGGGCTTCTATTGTTGGAGAGCACAGGCTCTAGGCGTGCGGGCTTCAGTAGTTGTGGCTCGCGGGCTTAGAGCACAGGCTCAGTAGTTGTGGCGCATGGGCTTAGTTGCTCCGCGTCACGTGGGATCCTCCCTGGACCAGGGCTTGAATCCGTGTCCCCTGCATTGGCGGGCAGATTCTTAACCATTGCACCACCAGGGAAGCCCACATGTATGCAGTTTTGCATGCTGATTTAAACTGACAAACTGCAGGTTAGGGAGACGTGTGTGTGTGTGTGTGTGTGTGTGTGTGTGTGTGTGTGTGTGTGTATGAGAGAGAGAGACAGAGACAGACAGACAGAAAATGGGAGTGGAAGGCTAGGTAAGGAAAGAATGATTTTCCATCTCGTGGGAACTGAATCTTAATCACCACTCCACACTTGCACACACTTGAGTTGTGTTTGTACTTTTGCTCTCCCTGGGATGAATAAAGTCACACTTAAAAGTTGTCACTACTCCCCTTGCCTCAGCGCTCTTTTACTTTCCTTCCTCCTCCCTATCTTGCCACGTGTTAGTGTGAATGGCTTTTGATGAGAGAAAAACAGAAGGGTTAGGGCTCTGAGAAACTAGGGAGGGAAGACACTAAGAAAAAAGGTCAGTGAGGACTTCTCTGGTGGCGCAGTGGTAAGAATCCGCCTGCCAATGCAGGGGACACAGGTTCATCCCTGGTCCGGGAAGATCCCACATGCCACGGAGCAACTAAGCCCGTGAGCCACAACTACTGAGCCTGAGCCCTAGAGTCCGTGAGCCACAACTACTGAGCCCATGTGCCACAACTACTAAAGTCCACGTGCCTAGAGCTCGTGCTCCGAAACAAGAGAAGCCACCGCAATGAGAAGCCCACGTACCGCAACGAAGAGAAGCCCTGGCTCACTGCAACTAGAGAAAGCCCACACGCAGCAATGAAGACTCAACAACGAAGACCGAATGCAGCCAAAAAAAAAAAAAGGCCAGTGAGCCAGGAAGGGAAGTTTAATTCAGCCTAGAACCAGTCCCACAATCCCACTGTCCAGGCACAGAGGGAAGCAGCTCTCAGCAATTCTGCCGCCCCGCCCCAGCTTCTCTTTCCCACCACCAGCTTTCTCTCTTGCTATCTGCTTCTCTTGGTGATTAACCCTTCATAAACATTCAACATCTGTCTATCTATCTGGCCCTACCATAAGCCTGGGGGTGCAAATTCAAACTCTCTACACTTACAAAAATCAGGAAGGGAGAGCCAAAGAGCAACAGGTACAGTCTGATAAGAAGGGCTCGTGGCAGGAGCAGGGTTCTTTGAATGCTCTGAGGAGAAATGCTCCACCCAGACCAAGGGGTGGTGGGACCAGGAGCACAGGAGAGGAGAGGGAGCCAGAGAGGGGTTTTCCTGATTCGAGTTTTAGACAAGACGCCGAGTTTAGCAAGGCGCAGAAGGTGGGGCAATGTTTGGTCTGTTTTACCAGCTCCCAATCATCTTGTAAGCTAGTTCAGGGAGGTGCTTGGTCCTAAGCCTCGAAGGCAACCACTACTTAAAGCAGTTAATTTGCCATATCAATGTAGTATTGTAAACTAGAATAGAATTGCAGAGACTATTATGCTATACAATAGGACCTTAGGTACTGTGTGTACTTTACACACTAGTAACCAGTATTAGCTTCACAAGATCTTTTCCACCCTTTTTTCCCTCTGCTTCCCTCTTCCACTTCACAATCTGTTTTTTTCTGAAAAGAGATATGATTTCTGTACTAAGGAGGGAAATTAACTTATCCCAAAAACATCACCTGGGACAAGATCTATATGCTTTTCTCAAATGGATATTAGATGATATTATGCAATTAATTTATTTTTAGGAGATGCAAGCTGAAGTATCTATGGGTAAAGTCTTATGTTTGCAACTTCCCTTAAAAGCTATGGTGGGGAAGGAGACTGGGAGAGACACAGACAGAAAGAGAGAGAAAGCAAATGTGGGAAATGCAAAATGTAAATCATTATAGAGGTATATGTGTTTATGATACTATTTTTCAATTATTCTACAGTTTAAAATAAAAAGTTGGGAAAATACAAATGGGTTCCTCACTTGGAACAAAGTACTGAATTGGTCAGTAGTAGATTCCTTTCAGAGTCCATGTAAAAAATGCCTTTGCCTTCACATGGTGCATATCACCTCATGTACCTATCTCTGTACATATTTGTTTTGTTTGTATTCCCATCTCTAAGTGTCAAGCTGCCAGAATACAATCTCACATTCAGAATTCTTCTCTTGTCCAGTGGCACAAACCTAGATGCTCAGACATTTTAAGTGGCGAACACAATCACTTAATATTACCTTACAATTCTTACCTTACAACGAAGGTCAAACTCATCTTAATTGCAAGGTTTTTAAAGCAGGTATGTTTTCTACAGCATTTAATTAAGTGAGCATTAAATCTAAATGGATGATAAGCAAGGTCTGGATTTGGCAAGAAGTTGTAAGGGCACCTTGAATAAGGTGGTCCTCTGATCAGCTTTTCCCAAAGCAAAGCAGTCATTCTGCAGCTGTTCCATTAAAACAAACAAACAAACAAACAAGATCTTTCTGGTCAAAATCAGTTAGTAAAATACTGCACATTATATTGTCTGTCTTGGAGATTCATATTATATATTAGCAATTAAAAGTGTTGCAAAGTTCTAGTTTCTAGTAATGGAGGAGTAGCTTCTATTGGATAAATGCTTCCCCAGATAACAACTAAAAGTTCTGGAAAAAATATTTGTTAAAAACTACCTGAAAGGGCTTCCCTGGTGGCACAGTGGTTGAGAGTCCGCCTGCTGATGCAGGGGACATGGGTTCATGCCCCGGTCCGGGAAGATCCCACATGCCGCAGAGTGGCTGGGCCCGTGAGCCATGGCCGCTGAGCCTACGCATCCGGAGCCTGTGCTCCGCAACGGGAGAGGCCACAGCAGTGAGAGGGCCGCGTACTGCAAAAAAAAAAAAACAAAAAAACAAAAAAAAACTACCTGAAGACACTGGAAAGCAATGAAAACCAGACAGAAATTGGAGTACAGCCTATGTTTGTAAAAAGGGAATGGCACTAGATAAGTTTCCATTTTTAGCTTTTTTGCTGAGGGAAGGCCCTGGTCTCTGTAAAGCAAAGAGGCTGAAACTCAACAGAAAACTCTGTTTTACTTGGTTGAAGAACCAGAGGACAAAATTCAGTGTGACCACAGGAGCTTGAAAGAAGGGGGAGGATCCTGGGAAGAATAGAGCCTATAAGGGAGAGCCTTAAATTCTGCACATAAACTCTACTCACATCTTTGGCTGTCCTTGAACTATATATGCATGGGTAGATTCCAAGCAACTCATCTAAGCTAAAAGAATTGAGCAGAAACTTCAGCTGCTGCTTGCTGCAAGATAAAAAGTGTATAGTGTCAGTCTGACCAAGTTAACTGCCTATTAAAACAAAAGGTCAATATTCTTTAGAGGAATATAACAGAACCCAGAGTCTCTTCAACCATTCACAATGTCTAGGATACAATAAAAATTGGTAGACATACAAAGAAATACCTAAATGTGTCCAAATTCAAGAGAAAAGGCAATCAATGGGAACTCATTTCAAAATGATCAAGACATTGGTATTAGTAAACAAAGATTATAAAGTCGCTATTGTAGTTATGCTCAGGGATAGAAATGGAAACATGCTTGTAATAAATGGACAAAGAAATTCATGCCAATACACATCACAATCAAACTTCCAAAAACAAAAGACAAAGGAAAAATCTTGAAAGCAACAAGAGAGAAAACAACCTGACCTATAGGGGAAAAACAATTTAAATGACCACAGATTTCTCATCAGAAACCTTAGAGGCCAGAAAGGAATGGGGTAACATTTTCCAAGTGGTGAAAGAAAAAACTGTCAACCCAGAATTCAATATTCACTGGGAATATCCTTCAAGAACGAAGAGGAAATAAAGTCATTCTCAGACAAAGGAAAACTAAGAGAATGTGTTGTCAGCAGACGTACCCTAAAAGAAAGGTTAAAGAGTGTTTTCTAAAAAGAAAGTAATCTTGGAACATCAGGAAGGAAAGACTAACAATGGAGAGAGTAAATATATAGGGTAAATACAATACATTTCCTCCTAATCTTGGGTCTTCTAAACTTTGTTTGATGGTTGAATCAAAAATTATAATACTGAGGGCTTCCCTGGTGGCACAGTGGTTAAGAATCCGCCTGTGAATGCAGGGGACACGGGTTCGAGCCCTGGTCCAGGAAGATCCCACATGCCGCAGAGCAACTAAGCCCATGCACCACAACTACTGAGCCTGCGCTCTAGAGCCGGCGAGCCACAACTACTGAGCCCACAACTACTGAGCCCGCGTGCCATGACTACTGAAGCCCATGCGCCTAGAGCCCGTGCTCTGCAACAAGAGAAGCCACCACAATGAGAAGTCTGCGCGCCACAATGAAGAGTAGACCCCCCTCACTGCAACTAGAGAAAGACCGCGCACAGCGATGAAAACCCAATGCAGCTAAAAATAAAATAAATAAATAAATTTATTTTTAAAAAATTATAATACTGTCTGATGTGATTCTCAATAGGTAGAGGAAATATTTAAAACAACCATAATAAAAATGGGTGGGGAGGGAAGGTAGAGAATATAAATGGTGTGGGGGGAGAGGAAGTGGATGAGAATATAAAAGAGTACCATGAGAGATCTTTGTGGTGTTGTAATAGTTCTGGATCTTGATTGTGGTGGTAATATCATGAATCTACACATGATAAAGTGGCATAGAACTATATACTCACATTGTTCTAACGCCAATTTTATATTATACTATAATTACATAAGATATAATCATTGGGGCAAACTGGGTCAAATACCTCTGTACTACATTTGAAACCTCCTGTGAGTCTATAATTATTTCAAAATTAAAATTTGGGTTTTTTTTTTTAGTAGAAGAGGGGATATAAAATATAGAAATGTAAAATGACTTAAACTCTTATTTACTAAAAATGTATATAATTTTAAAAAATGAACAGAGCCTCAGTGACCTGAGAGCAATATCAAAAGCTCAAACACATTGTAAATGGAGCTCTAGAATGAGAAGAGAGAATGGGGCAGAAAAATATTTTAAGACACAATGGCTAAAAATTTCCCAAATTTGATAAAAGACGTAAATTTATAGATTCAAGAGGCTCAGTAAATGCAAAGCATAATTTAAAAAAAAAGTACACCCACATATATCATAATTAAACTACTGAAAAGCAAAGATAAAAAGAAAATCTTGAAGCACCGAACTGATCTTTCTGTGCTATGTGGCTGCTTCCCACTAGCTATCTATTTTACATTTGGTAGTATATATAAGTCCATGCCACTCTCTCACTTCGTCCCAGCTTACCCTTCCCCCTCTCCATGTCCTCAAGTCCATTCTCTACATCTGTGTCTTTATTCCTGTCCTGCCCCTAGTTTCGTCAGAACCACTTTTTTTTTTTTTTTTAGATTCCATATATATGTGTTAGCATACAGTATTTGTTTTTCTCTTTCTGACTTACTTCACTCTGTATGACAGACTCTAAGTGGCCAGGAACAAAAGACACATTACCTACAAGGAAACAATAATACAACTGATTATTGTCTTCATTTGTTTGTTTTTGGCCACGCCTCCTGGCTTGTGGGATCTTAGTTCCCCCACCAGAGATCAAACCCGGGCCCCAGCAGTGAGAGTGCCGAGTCCTGACCACTGGACCGCCAGGAAATTCCCCTGCCTACTGTCTTAACATTATAAATTATTGAGGCCAAAACACAGTAGAATGACATCTTTAGGGTGCCAAAATGAAAAATCTGTCAACCCAGAATTCTACGTCTAGTGAATATATCCTTCAAAAATGAAAATTATATAGACTATTTTTAGAAAAATGAAACCAAAGAAGAATTTATCATCAACAGACCTGCACTAAAGAATTACCAAAGGAAAAAAAAAAAAAAACCAGAATTACCAAAGGAAGTTCTTCAGGATGAGGATAAATGATGCCAGATGGAAACAGACTTCAGGAAATAATGAAGAACACTGGAAAAGAAAATATGTGGGTAAATTTTTTTTTTTTTTTTTTTGCGGTACACGGGCCTCTCGCTGTTGTGGCCTCTCCCGTTGCGGAGCACAGGCTCCGGACGCGCAGGCTCAGCGGCCATGGCTCACGGGTCCAGTCGCTCCACGGCATGTGGGATCTTCCCGGACCGGGGCACGAACCCGTGTCCCCTGCATCGGCAGGCGGACTCTCAACCACCACACCACCAGGGAAGCCCTGTGGGTAAGTTTTAAAAGGTTTTTTTTACTTCTGCATTTCTTCTTTCTTTTTTTTTTTTGTAAGAAGATTTTTAATTTGAAATATGGTCTGAGCAACATGAGTGTAGTATGTCTTCATTTCTTTAAAATACTTATGATTATATAAAGCAAAACTTTTAACACTATATTGTGAGTTTATAATATATCTAGTTGTAATACAGATGACGAGAGGGCAAAGTTGGTTCAATATTCATAAATTCATCAATGTATTTCACCATGTTAACAGAATTAAGGAGAAAAGTAATATGGTTATTTCAGTTGATGCAGAAGAATCATCTGACACAATTTAATAATTTCACTCATGACTTCCAAAAAAATTCAGCAAGTTAAAGTTCATCAACTGGATGAAGGTCATACATGATATGTTTAATGATAAAATATTGAATACTTTCCCTTTATGATAGTGAACAAACTAAGAATGTCCCCCACACCAATTTACTGATGTTTGCAACATTTTGAAATGTATAAAAATTTAAGATCGAGTATTTGATGAATAAAGGGATGGATACATAGAAATATGATAAAGTTAATATAGCAATTGTTAATTATAGACTCTAGGTGGTAGGTATGTGAATGTTGTTCACTCTGTAATTCTTCAACTTCTCTGTATGTTTGAAAATGTTGAACAACAAGGTCCTATTTTATAGCACATGGAACTATATTCAACATCCCGTGATATATATATGAATAACTGAATCACTTTGCTGTACACCAGATACTAACACAACATTGTAAATAAACTATACTTCAATTAAAAACAACAACAACAGGGCTTCCCTGGTGGTGCAGTGGTTGAGAGTCCGCCTGCCGATGCAGGGGACACAGGTTCGTGCCCTGGTCCGGGAGGATCCCACATGCCACGAAGCGGCTGGGCCCGTGAGCCATGGCCGCTGAGCCTGCGTATCCGGAGCCTGTGCTCCGCAACGGGAGAGGCCACAACAGTGAGAGGCCCACATACTGCAAACAACAACAACAACAAAAAAAACACAATAAATTTTGGCTTGCCTGCCCCCGCAAAAAAATGTTCATAATAAATGTTGAGGGAAAGTCTGCAAAGTCTTACATTAGAGAAATATGTTTGTTTGTTTAACTCTGTTTCCCAAACTTTTTTTTTCAACAAAACAAAATAAACAAAACCCCTAAGGAGAATGTAATAAGCCCTGCAGAACGTACTCTGGAAAACACTTCCTATTTAAATTTAGTTTACACCCATTTAGATTTTTAAAATAAGAATGGTGTTTCACATCCATTGATCTGTAACAAACCACCCCAAAACATAGTGGCTTAAAATGAGGACAATTTGTTATTTCTCATGATTTTGTGGGTTGACTGGAGCTCACCTGGGTAGTTCTGTTGATCTCATCTGGAATCTCTCATGCATCTGAGCTCATCTGAAGCTTGAATATCCAAGGTGACTTCTCACCCTCCAAGGTCTCTCTTTGGGTAGCCTTCAGGTGGTCTAGTCTAACCTTCCTCAATAGCATAATGGCTCAACTCCGAGAAAAGAAAACAGAAGTTGTGAGTTCAGTAAGAGTTTGTGGATCTTCACTCTAGTACCTACCATTAATTTGAGTTGGCCACCTCCCTAAGACTCCTCCACTGTCCACTTGTGTTTCCTGTCATCTACTATCAATTCTTCCTCTCTACCATCGGCATTGTCTCTTTACCACATTGTTCTTGATTTCTCATCATTTCAGCCTGCCACGAAATATCATGGCCCTACCTCATGATCTAGACCAGGGATTGGCAAACTTTGGGCCTATGGGTCCAATATGACCTGCATAAAAAAATAAATCTTTTTTGTAAGTAAATACAAAATAAGTAATAAGTAAATAAGTAAATAAAGCTTTATTGGAACACAGTCATATTCATTTACTATTGTCTGTGGTCTCTACTGGCTACAATGACACAGTTGAGTAATTGCAAGAGACTGTGTGGTCCACAAAATCCATCTGGCTCTTTATAGACTTTTTCCTGATCCCTTATGGCTCCTGTCTCTAGGCATTCATTTAGCTTCCATTCTCACTGACTTATTCTTGAAATATTTCCTAGTTTAAGTTCCTAGAAGAGAGAAAACCAAAATCCTCTGAAATGCTTATTCCTCAATCTGGAATGAAATGAAAGAGGACGTTCTCATTTCATGCCAGGCCACTCCATAGTGTGTTGGCCAGCTACGGAGAGGCTGCATGTGGGCAACGTGTTCTGTCCCCGCCTCATCCAATTAGCTGTGACTGAGGAAATGCAGGTAATATGTAGTCAGTAAAATGGAGCTGCCTGGAGGGATCGGGGCATGGTGGGCACTATTACATGTCTAGCACAACTGCAAATTGAACTGAATGAGCTGATATATGTAAAATTACATGACAATGTGCTTGAGCCATACATTTAAAAAGTGTCAAAAGTACTTGCCAATTAAGATCAATCTGAAATGAATGAGTATCCCTGAAATTAATAATATAAATCAGTGACAAAATATGATGTAACTTATACAAATTCAATTCACACAATATCATGGCTCTATTGCATAACAGGACATATACTATTATGGTGTGATTATACCTACACATCATAAAATACCATTAACATTTCCCAGGTGGCAAAAAGTAGGTGAAAAAAAGACTAAATGAGGGACATCCCTGGTGGTCCAGTGGTTAAGAATCCGCCTTCTAATGCAGGGGATGCAGGTTCCATCCCTGGTCTGGGAACTAAGATCCCACTTGCAACGGGGCAACTAAGCCCGCGTGCTGCAACTACTGAACTCGCACACTCTAGTGCCTGCAAGCCACAACTAGAGAGACGCCCACACCGCAATGAGAGATCCCGCATGCCACAACAAAGACCCAATGCAGCCAAATAAATAAATTAATTAATTAATTATTTTAAAAGACTAAATGAACAGTTAAATTAAGATTCGATGAGTATTGGCACTACTTAGATGCTAATTATCCTTTTTTATTTCGAAAAAAAATCCAACAATTCATCCATTATGAATTATGTATTTTCTCAAGGATACATTACTATGAACACAGAATTCTGTAATAACCAGCACTTTTAATAGGTTTTTTCCCAACTTAAACTGCATCTGCTTTGATTGCTTACATCTTGGCTCCCTTCCACACTACAGAGTATAGTTCCAGCTCAGATCCTATATGGAGGACACCATGACAGTTTTGAAACAGTCCTCTGATCCTTCTAGCAATGTAAAAGGTATGGTACTCAGAGTACAATTTATAGAGAAATCTGACAGCATTTTCAATAAGCAAACTTTTAAAAAAAATTTTCCCCATTGAAAAACAAACAAAGAAACCTGGGAAAGAGACTTTCAGAGCAACGCTTACAGGGACTTCCCTGTCAGTCCAGTGGTTAAGACTCCGTGCTTCCAATGCAGGGGGCATGGGTTCAATCCCTGGTCAGGGAACTAAGATCCCACATGCCATGTGGTGTGGACAAAAAAAAAAAAGAACAATGACTACAACTTCTTCAACTTCTTGTCTGGACAAATTGTAACATACACAAATAGCTTCCAAAATAACTTTTATTACTATATAAAAACAAAGTCAAGAAAAAATAGATGCATTTTTTTCTACAAAATTATAAAATATTCAGGCTATTTAATATTTTTCCATAAATGTGTTGAGATAAAAAGGCAAATTTAAACATAGAAATCTTTTCCACATAAAGTTTTCAGGTACCTTGTAGGGGATAAAGAATAGTTTTTCTTCTACTTTCCTATGTGTAGCTCTAAGACATAGCAGTTACAGCTTTCTGTCAGAGTTACCTAAAAAAGGACATACAAAGTTAAAATTCCATCATGTTGCAATAAAATTAGCAAAAAACTTTACTTTGGGCTTTCAGATTTGGCAGTTGTAGTCAACCAGTATTGCACTGGAATTTCCAACTCAGCAGGGAAAAGAGCCTAATTAAAAACAAGGCATCCTCTTAAGTTTTGTCCTTTAGAAAAGCAGTCCCCAACCTTTTTGGCACCAGGGACCGATTTTGTGGAAGACAATTTTTACATGGAAGTGGGGGGGTGATGATTCAGGCAGTAATGCGAGCGATAGGGAGCGATGGGGAGCGGCAGATTATGCTTCGCTCGCTCACTCGCCTGCCGCTCACCTCCTGCCGTGCAGCCCGGTTCCTAACAGGCTGTGGACTGGTACTGGTCCTCGGCCCAGGGGTTGGGGACCCCTGCTTTAGAAAACAGAAACCACTTGTCAGTATTCCTTAAAAAGTACAATTACCTTCTTTGTCATTTGATCGTAAGCTCTGAGATGCTGTTTCCAACCCACACAGCTTAAATGAAACCATGAGAGGAAAGGGAAGAAGGTGCTTTGGAGGGTGGATTCAGTTTGACACAAGGCGCACAGGAAGCTGTACACTTTTGATAACATTAATTCAAAAAGTATATTCATCTGAGTTTCTCAATAAACCCTTTAAGACAAAAGGCTTTAGTGTTGATTTAGATGAATGTTAAAGCGTATTTTTCTGAAATTAGATTATGGGGTAAGCCAAGCCAGACTATCTCTGCAGGTGATATAAGCTATAATTATTTGGGAAGATTTCACTGTTTTAGAACTGATACCTAAGGCTTTTTTCTCCCCTGTTCTTTTTGTGGGCTTTTTAAAGAGAAATTTTGGGAGGAGATGCTTTAGGCAGGACATACCAGTTTTTGAAAGATAAAGGTACAATTATCATTAGAATAAAAAGCCCATTAAAAGAAGAGTCTCAAACAGAAAAGTTTTCTAGATATATTTGACTAGGCATTGTTTTCATAAAGGTTGAGAAAGAAAGAGAAAGTTCCTATAATATCTGTAAGATTACCCTCACAGTAGCCCACAAGAGGGGTAAAATAAAGGGCTGAGATGAGGGGTGTTCAGATACTTCTCAATGGAGCAGAATAGTCTAGTGCCAAATCCATAATTAACTTTTAACTAATAACCCCTTTCTTGGCCTATATGAAATGGAATGGCAGCTTCAATCCTTGGGGCTGTCACTATTCCCCTCCCCCTAAAAAGCCCTGGAATTTTGTGCACCTCTATGTAATGAAATATCCATTCACCAAAATATGTTTGTGTGTGACAATGCAATTATTCCTTCCACTTAGCACCCTAACTGTAGCATGCTCTACTTATACTGAATTTATGTGTCTACTACGTGCCAGGCATTGGGCTGGGCACTAGGGATTCTTATGACACTATTGCCAATTTTGGAAATAGAATTAAGAAAACAGTGTTTTGGTGAGGGACTCTTGAATGGATATTGTGAAGCTTCAGGGATGTGACGGAATATAGCTTGTACTCAGTCTATGGAAGTAATTACCAGTTACCCTAAAAGGAAATTCACTAAGCACCAAAAATGTTAAGTTTATTTGGTATAAACTGTATGGTTTAAAATTGCAGGGAAACCAAAAATCAATCCCAAACGAAAAGCAACATTTCAGCATAGGCGCCACTCTAGGTTTTAATTTAAGTCAGCCCAGAGCCTAGACAGAGGTCTCATGCATGAAAACTGTCATCTCTGAGTCTTAATTCGCTACTGAGAACCAAAGCACAAGATGTCCTCTAAAATTCCACCCAAATCAGGAGGGACCCTAGCTTTTGCCCCTGGGGAAGGGCAGACCATGAAGTCCATCTCTCCTATCTCCAAACCCAAATCTGTTCAGCAGCGATATTCTTGCCTAAACCTTTCTTTGCTACCAAGACAGTTTTAAGATCAAAGGGGCATCAAGGTAAGCCATGGCTTGTTGGCCGTGGCAGGGTGCCCATGATGAATTTCCAGGTAAGGGTAGGCCTTTCTCCTTGGTTATTTGGGAAATCTGCCTTGGAAACAGAGCCAGAAGGTAAATTTTAACTTCTACTGCATTCCACCAAATGAGGTTTATCCACGGGTGGGTCAAAACAGGTATAAATTAGCATGTAACAGAAAAAACAGCATAGTGAGGTGGTTAGGATCATGGACTGACCTGAGGTGCCAAACTGCCAGGTTTTGAATCTCAGTTTCACCACTTATGAGATGTGTGACCTTGGGCAAGTTACTAACCTCTCCAAGCCTCAGATCTCTCATCTGTAAAATGGAGCTTTTAATGGTGCCTACCACAACAGTTTTGTCTGGGGATTGAATTAGCTAAGATTTATAAAGTGCTTAGAATAGTGTCTGACACTAAGTTCCATGTTTAGAAAAACCAGAAACTTGGGGAAAAGTGCTCTTTAAGGTTTGTGGAGTAGTTTATACTGCTTAAGCATTCAGGCATATTCTCATCCTAATTAAGTTTAGAATCTGGATCATAAAGTATACCAAACCCAAGGAAGCCTTGGGATTAAGTCAGTTTTGGAAAAACTTCCAGGTCCAACCAGGCAAGATCTTCAGCTACCTACAGCCCTATCACTGCTCCAAAATGCCCTAATATAAACCCTGGTCTCCAGGGCCAATCTAAGGATAAACCAGCTGGGGAGGAAGCAAAGGGTAGGCACAGGGAAAAGGGAACCAGTTACTTTCCTAAATTTTTTTCTGTGCTCTAGTCATGACATCTGTGTAGCATTAACCCTGTCCCACATATGCATGATCTGATTCCAAAACTTTACAACTGGACTCCCAGAATTAGCAGAAAATGACTGCATGACAAGAGGCCAGGGAAGCTGCCAGTTTATCAAATTTACCAACCGATAGATACATTTTGATCATCTGTTCTATGCCAGGCACTGTGCTAAATGCTTTGGTCCTCAACAAGAACAAGGTAATATAACCACAGTTTACACCTGCTGTTATTTACATTGATCATCTCCCTTCCAATTCAGGTAAGTTCATAGGCCTCAATCAATACAAATGCTTTCAAGAAATCCTACTTTATGATTAGAATAAATATTGAGTCTGTGGAGCTCAATCATCTTACAGCTAAATAAGAGAAGCTAAACTGTAGAACTAATGGAAGTTATATGGCTACATCTCTAGCCCATTTTACATGGTGGATCTCTGTCCAGCCTCATCAAGGGTGATGTTTCTTTTTCTTGCTGCTGCTTCACTGTTTAACTCTGAATCTGATTTGTCCATATTGCCAAAGTTCATTGCCATGGAACCTTCCATTCCCTCTGGAGCGCCTCCGTTTGGCTGAAGAAGGACAGAATTTGGTTCTTTAGGACGTTTCCATTGTGGTCTGGTGACTATCCAAAAAATGAGCGCCCCAAACACCAGAATCAGAAGGCCGAGGGTATTTGTGAAAACACCTTCTGGTGGGAATGTACTGTATGCAGGATTTTTCCTACAAAAAAGGAGAGAGTGTGTCCAATTACAAATAGGGTGATACACCAAGGGGGGAAAGCTGGGGGGGTAGGAGGAGGATGAATTGGGAGATTGGGATTGACATATATACACTAATATGTATAAAATAGGTAACTAATAAGAAACTGCTGTATAAAAAAATAAAATTAAATTAAAAAAAATTAGGGTGATACAGCAACATGCCAAACAGTCTTGAATTTATCTGCTCAAAATGCACACTGGTACAGCTTCAATGTAAATTCCCTTAAAGCTTGACATTAAGAAGAAATTTAAGATATGCTATAATTCACTCAATGGATTAGTATGAAATTGTTAAAAATCATAAGTATGAAAATAATATAGCATCTAAAACACCTGTATCACTTAAAATTTAAAAAATGATACAAAAATGTAGGTATATCATAATTACAGTTAAAATAAAAACATACACATCAAAATGACTGAAAGGGCATGCATAACTTCAATAGTTGTTTTGTAAGAGTAGTACAATTTGTTGGACTGTTTGGCTTTTCTTCCAAGCATTATTAATGTTATATCACATGTATAATATAATACATTTTTAAAAATATTTAAATTTTTTATTTTCAACATTTAAAAATTTTTGTTACATTTATATTTGTCCAATGAACAAGTATTTAACATTTTGTAGCTTAAGATTTGCAATTAGGAAAACTATGCAACTTACAGGGCAAAAATCAGTTTCTCCGTCACTCCCATAAGTACTGTTGCAATCACTGTTCCAAAGACGAGAAGTCCAGAATAAACATGTATGGGCATGAGAAGTGCTCGGAGAGAAAGTGGAGCCCAAGGAAGCAGAAAGACAAAAAAACCTAGGAGAAGCTAAACATCAAAAAGTACAAAAGTTATCAATTAATTGTAAGTTTTAACTGATTTTAAAATTATTATAGAAGCAATATGTACAAAATGAGAAAACACTTCATATAGAACCAAGGGCATAAAATGAAGTTTCCCCATTCCAGTTCCACTCACTCTCTCGAGTATCCTTCCAGAAAATTTCTATGACTAAACAAGCATGTGTGTGTGCACACATGTGTGTTTAAAGAGAGAGTAAGTCAGACATAGAAAACAAACTTATGGTTACCAAAGGGATGAAATAGGAGGCTGGGATTAAAATATACACACTACTGTATAAACAGCACAGATAAACAAGGACCTACTGTATAGCACAGGGAACTATACTTAATACCTTGTAATAACCTATAATGGAAAAGAATCTAAAAAAGAATATATATATGTGTATGTATGTGTATATATATATAGTGTGTGTGTATATATACATACATATATATATATATATAAAACTGAATCACCTTGCTGTATACCTGAAACTAACACATTGTAAATCAACTATATTTCAATAAAATTTTTTAAAAAAGAGAGAGAGGGGGACAGTTTTTTAAAGTACAAGTGGGATTTTACTATACATATTTGTTCTGCATATTGCTTTTTTCCCTGAATAGTGTAGCTTGGAGATCTTTTCATATCGATGCATGTATCTAGTTTATTCTTTTTAATGGCTGACATTCTAAGACTGTAACAAATTATTCAGTTCCCCATTAATGGAAATTTCTGTTTCTAGTTTTTGCTATCATTAACAAGGCTACAGTGAACATTCTGATACTTATTTGCTTTTTATCAATTTCCTTAAGGTTGCCAAGTAGGAAGGGAAGTAAAAGATTTTTAAGTCACTAAATCTAAATACAATAGAACACATTTATTCAGTGCAACCTAAAAAACTATGTGGAAAAAACCTGGCAATTTTGTTTTATGAGGAAGAAATGAGTTCTGCAGAAAATTCTCTCCATTTCCTTGATAATTAAATCCCTAGTGGGATACTTCTCTGCAGACAAGACAACAAGATTATTATGTAAACTAAAGTCTGTTAATGTTTTCACAGTTTTGTTTTGTTGCCCCAGACCCCTGCCCATTAAGTAATCTCTTCTCCTCCAGAAAATAAAGATGACTCAGTGACCATTGAGTTACTGAGTTTAAAGGGACTTCTTTTTCAGGTATCTCTTTGGTATCTACCACTCTAACAAAACAACTATGAGAATGAGGAGAAACACTAGCGTCACTGTTCATTTTTCCTGATTGATATCAAAGGACTAAAGGGGGACAGAGAGGAATGAAGGCAGAAGGGGTGTGATGCCCTAAAACACATTTAGAATCAGATTAAAGGCAACAGTAATGAATGGAAAGTAACTGAAAATGCATGCAATAGGCTGGTTTGTATATTTTATTGTCCATTAATACCACAGATGCCTGAGTATATTAGAAATGGTTCAGAGAGTCCCCCTTGGTGGTTCAGTGTTCCTAATTCTCCTTCAGTGATCTTTAGTGATTCTTTTAGTATCAAAGGGTAAGCATCCTGATGTACAGGTTGTGCTTTCTATACAAAAATGGGGCTCAGGTGAGTGACTGTCAAGGATTTAGCACAAATACATTTCTACGAGTAAGTCACCATATCTTTTCTGTGACTTATCCATGTAAATATATATATTTTTCCATATTCCTGTTATCCTGCCTTTCTATTCCTAAGATTCTTATTGTTTTGAATGATTCTTACTGTTTTCTCTTATTTCTTTCAGGATTTATCATGTGTGTCTCTTGTAATCCCATAAAGCTTAATGATCTAAGTAGATGGGACACCAGAAATTTGCGTACAGGACACCAGGACGATTTAACTCTCCTAAATCTTACTTTCCCCATGAAAACACTTTTTTTTCAACAACAGAAAATTACTTTTAAAAGGAAAGGAAAAAATTACAGAACACTTAACTTTGATTAAAAGTGTTCCAAATTATGCAAATGTATAATAGCTTATAAAAAGTTAAAATTTATATTAATCATTCTTTATTTCCTTTTAACCATCTTAGCCTTACTATCTTACAAGTAATAGGGCAACTTAAATCCTAGTGGACTGAATATTACAAAATCCTTAAGTCCCTTTAAGTCAGTGTTTCTTGAAATGTTGCTCATAGAAGACCTGTAACAGAAACTCTTAAGGTGTTTATTTAAAGAGATCCCTGTGCCACATCCAAATCTGCTAAATCAGAATTTCTGGAAGTAGGGTTTAGGAATCTGCATTTTGATGGAATGCCAGGGTGATTCTTGCTACATGTTGCAGTCTGAAGACCACTGCTTTTGATTCGCTCAAGTTATTTCAGAGATATGGGTTAAGTGCATTCTGGAAAATCCCTAAAAGTGAAGGCAGTAGACTGCTACCTTCAGTCTACAAACACTTATTAAGTGCAAACGAAGTGCTCCAGAGTTTAGGAACCATCACCTACAGAAAACTGCTCTTCACCACTATGGAGTTCTTAGGAGAGGTAAAGAAAAGTAAAATCTCATTTAAAAAGTTATTATTTAGATATGAAAGTGAAGATGTAGTATGATTCTAATTATGCTTAAAATTTTTTCTTAACTATATATTCATGGGTATAATAAGAGCCTAAAGGAAATAAACCAAAATATAATGATATCTCTAGATTATGGCATTATCAGTGATTTGAGGATTTTTCTTTCCATTTTTCTGATTTTATAAAATTTTAAATAAATGTATATTACTTTTATAATTAGAAATATACAATGAAAGTTTACTTTTAAAGTTCCTGTGTTAGATATCTGGGCTTTTCTCAGTTAATTATTATTGTCCTTTAAAGATACAAATGTATTTTACTATGCCAGTTTTATCTCACTTTATGAAACAGATGAGTTTTTTAAAAAAAGAGATGTGTAAACTTTTAGACATAATAAAAGCTTTTATTTGCAAAAGTCATTAATGAGACGAGGAAACATCTGCTTAGCTAGCTTTTGTATTAGGTATGATTTGCTTTTTTTTAAGGGTACAGGTGGATTTAATGTGAATCAAGTGATTTACAGATTATTATATGGAGGCTCCTCCCAGCTCCACTTCATTTTTCTGCTATTGTATATATAGCCAGCAGAGATTCAACCAACTGCTGATGGAAAATTTTTTTTTTTTTTTTTGGTACGCGGGCCTCTCACTGCCGCGGCCTCTCCCATCGCGGAACACAGGCTCCAGACGGCAGGCCCAGCGGCCATGGCTCACTGGCCCAGCCGCTCCGCGGCACGTGGGATCCTCCCACACCGGGGCACGAACCTGTGTCCCCCGCATCGGCAGGCAGACTCTCAACCACTGCGCCACCAGGGAAGCCCTGATGGAAAATATTTTTTTTAATTTCCAGAAAGTTCCAAAAAGCAAAATTTGAATTTGCCAGGCAATTTTTTACATAGCATTTACATTGTATTAGGTATTACAAGTAACCTAGGGATGATTTAAAGTATACAGGAGGATATGCATGGGTTATATGCAAATACTACACCATTTTTTTAAAATAAATTTATTTATTTATTTTTGGCTGCATTGGGTCTTTGTTGCTGCGCACGGGCTTTCTCTAGTTGTGGCGAGCGGGGGCTACTCTTCGTTGCAGTATGCAGGCGTCTCATTGTGGTGGCTTCTCTTGCTACAGAGCACAGGCTCTAGGTGCATGGGCTTCAGTAGTTGTGGCACACGGTCTCTAGAGTGCAGGCTCAGCAGTTGTGGTGCATGGGTTTAGTTGCTCCACAGCATGTGGGATCTTCCTGGACCAGGGCTTGAACCCGTTTCCCCTGCACTGGCAGGCGGATTCTCAACCACTGTGCCACCAGGGAAGTCCCTACACCATTTTATATAAGGGACTTGAGCATCCACAGATTTTGGTATCCATGGGGGTCCTGGAATCAATCCCTCGCGGATACTGAAGGATAACTATATTCACTCATCACTTCATTTAAAGCACATATTTCTGGGCCACATCCCTAGAGTTTCTGACTCAGTAGGTCTAGAGTGGAGCCTAAGAATCTATTTCTAACTCCCCTGGTAATGCTAATGCTGCTGTCCTAGGGAAGCTCTGTCTTTTGAGAAGCTCTGTCCTTTGAGAAGCTCTGTCTTAGGTTATTTGCAAGTTGTGTTTTTCAAACATAACGGCACGTTTTCTAGGGGTAAAAACACCTAATCAGAACCAACTAGAATATGTCCATAGTTTTTTGTAAAAAGAAATGACAGACATTCAAATTGAAGTCTCCTGTCAATATCCTACATTTTCTTGCTGCACTGTCTTTTATCAAGTCCACCTGGCAATACCTCAACCTGGCTCAGACATCTTCAGGACTACCCCTGGTATGCTAGGTCCCACTGGAGTAAATCATGCAGTCAAGGGGACTAGCGTCGCTATAAATTCATGGTTACGATGCTCATGGCTATAAGCACTTCAGTGCTGCTCAACAATCCTTCTACTGTATGATTTATCAACTGGTCCTCCATGTTCCTCCCAGACACAAACCTCTGGCTCTCTTGTGTGCCTCCCCACTATTGGCAGATGATCCTACTACCACCTCATGGGAAAACAGAGGCAACTTCAGAGAAGAGCCTTATTTTTCTGCCACCAAACGAAACAAACCAAAAAACCATCCCAAGCGAACAATTCCTTTCCTTCTTCAGTTGCAATTGAGTTGGTGTCCTCCAATTTTCCAGCAGTCTCCACAATCTACTTCTTGAAGACATAGCTATAAATTATTGCATCTCTCCAGTATTCACTACCTTTCCTTCTCTATGGTGCTATCCAGTGAGCATTTTAACATGTCCAAGCTTCTCCCAACAAAATGAAGTAAAAAAGAAAGCACCCAAGCACCTGACTTGACTCTTGTCTCTGACCAGTTACCAACCTCTCTTTCGCTTCCCCTTCTTACCCAAACCTCTTTATTGAGTTGTCTCTATTTTCTCACTGTAAACAAAGGAGGAAAAAAGAGAATTTTGCTCAATACCCAATTCTATAAGGATTAACCTGCTGTAGTCACTGACCAACAGACAGAGGAAAGGAAGACATAAACAGGATGCTCTGTTCTTTGGACAAATAGGCCCCTTAGATAGTTAGATGTACATCTCAAGAAGAATTCCAATAAGCTCAGACTCTTGCATCTTCCCATACATTAGAAAAACACTAAAGTCATAAACTTGAGATATCTGTCCTTTGGGACTAGCAGTAATCTTTTACCAAGATGTTACTTGACTGCATGTATTCCCAAGCCCCAAATCACATATATACTTACTGGCTTCTCTCCTACCTCTTTGGAGCAGTTTACTCAGAGCTACTGAGTGATTGTCTCCCACACTATAGTCCTCAGTAAGACCCTGAATAAAACTTAAACTCACAGCTCTTATGTTGTGCATTTTCTTTCAGTCAACATCACCTTCTATTTCCTGTTCAATTTACTGAAATCTGGCTTCTGCCCACCAAGGAAACTGCTCTCCAGGGTCATCAGTGACTTCCAGATCACTAAATCCAATGGATAGTTTTTAGACCTTATTTTCCTTGACTTCTCAGTAGCATCTGGCACTCCTAAAGCCCTCTCCTCCCCCTCTAATGTTCCCTTTCTCATCCCACCCCCACTTTTTCAAGCCTGAAAGTGACTCTCTTTCATCCCCTGTATCACTGACTTTCCAAATCTCATTAATTCTACCTCCTAAATATCTTTAGGAACTATACACTTTGCTAACTGCTATTGCTACTCCTCCAGGCCACCATCATTTCTCATCAGAACCTTTGTAAACATCTTCAACCTAGTCTCCCTAAATTTACCCCTGTCCAGCCTCCAATTCATCTTCCATACCCCATTCCAGGCAGCTCAAACTCCTTCTGGTTTCTCAAATAAAGCAAATTTTTACCCATATACTAATCCATTCATAGAATACTCTTTCCGCTTTGACCACAGACCTCATGACTCCAATTCTTGATCTGACTTCCATTATTCTCTATACCATATGAGAGCTCTCCTAGAACACTCCACACCCATCCAATCTACCAAATACTCAATGACCTATCTTCCCCTGTAAGCTTCATGAGGGCAGAGAACATGTCTCTTTGGGCCCGTGCGTGTCTTGTGGAACAGTGTATGCCCCATAACTTAGACAGGTATCTGACGCATAGCAGGTATTTAACTCTGTTGAATAAATGGATGGATTTAGGAATAAAATTTCAATGACATAAAATGCATATTCTCAACCATGAAGGTGTCTATGATCTATAGTTGATATGAAAAATGCCATCTTCAGGTCATAAAGGAGCCTACCACAAGACTTACACTTCTAATAACAACAGCTTACTTGTGTCATTCCAGTATGCTAAGCCCTAGGCTGAGCCTTTCCATGCATTATTTGTCTTTGGTTCTTATGATGTGAAGGATGTATGAAAATCTTAATTTCTAGGTGAGCAAACTAAGTCCAAAAGAGTTCAATAACATGTCCAAGGTCACAAATTACAAATGAATGAAACTGATTCAAACTGAGGTCTTCCTGAGTCCAAGTCCTGTGTTCTTAAATACTACCAGCTCTCTGGATCTGAGCAAGGAAGAAGCCAGGGACCACATTTTCTCCTGCTAAACAAAAGTCAGAACGTTGTGACATGACATTTCTGAGAAGCCTAGTTAGCACACAAATAAAACAACCGGAGATAAGAATCTGAATATTTCAGAAGGCAAAAGAGAATCTTGAAACAATTAAAAATGTTTTCAATTCACCCAAGTTTAATATTAGAAAATCTAATGATGTGATTGATTACATTAACAAATTAAAGAGGAAAAACCATATTCATCTCAACATACACAAAAAATTCTACATCCATTCATGATTTCGAAAGAAAAACAAAATGGTTTCACAAACTGGAATTAGAGGAAATGTGAAACATCTGCACTGAATAGTGAAATATTAGAAGTATTCTCTTTAAAATAAGAACAATTCAAAGATTTTTATCTCTATCTCTATTCTATACCTTGTAAATACTTCTATATACTTCTATACTCTTCAATTCCACTGGCTAAGACGCAGAGGAAAAGACATACGACAAAACTGGCAGTGCAGATAAGTGGCAAAGACAGGGACGAGTCAATAAATGATGCCAGGGAAAGAGTTTATCATTATGGAAAAAAATGAAGCTAGATAACAATATCACTTCATGAGCTAAGTTACTTCTAAATGAATTAAGTACTTAAAGACAAAACTTTAATATTCTTAGAAAACATAAGAGAAATTAAAGTTTCCAATAATATTACTGTAATGTAACCTCTTGGCTATTTGTAGGCTTTTCTCTTAGACCAATTGCTCTCAAATATCAGTGCGCCTCTGAATCACCTGTCGGGCCTATGAAAGCACATACTACTGGGCTCGCCCCCGCCCCCAACCAACCCAGACTTTCTGATCCAGGAGGTCTGGAGTAGAACCTGAGAATCTCGTTTGTTTTGACCTCAGGGTAGGGAAGGATTTCATACACAAGGCATCAAAACAAAAAATAATAACCTTAAAGGAAAAGATGATTAATTCATTTCATTAAAATTGAGAATTCCTGGGCTTCCCTGGTGGCGCAGTGGTTGAGAGTCTGCCTGCCGATGCAGGGGACACGGGTTCGTGCCCCGGTCCGGGTGGATCCCGCATGCCGCGGAGCGGCTGGGCCTGTGAGCCATGGCCGCTGAGCCTGTGCGTCCGGAGCCTGTGCTCCGCAACGGGAGAGGCCACAACAGTGAGAGGCCCGCGCAAAAAAAAAAAAAAAAAAAAAAAAATTGAGAATTCCTATTTGTCAAAAAGTACTAACAAAAGAGAAAATACAAGTTTCAAAAGCTTGAAGATATATGCAATACATATAAGTGAAAAGGAATTTGACACAGAACACCTATAAATCTTTAAGAAAAAGGAAAACAAACTCATTTTTGAAATGGACAAACGACATGAACAGGTATTTTTTTAGAGGTGAACCATAAGCAATCAGTGAAATAAACAATAAAACCACAAGAAGACACCCTTTTATACCCACTAGTTTGGCAATATTTTAAGTTTGAAGAGGATGCATGCTGGCAAGGATGTGCCATATGGGAACTCTTATTTGCTGCTGGCAGGAACATACTTGGGTCATCCACTTTGGCAAACAAGTTGATGTTACTCTTTTAGACTGAGTATATAACTGCAGTCCTAAGTATACTGCCAGAGAAACCTTTGCATATGAGGACCAAGAGGTGTGTATATGAATGTTCAGTGCAGCATTGTTTGTAACAGAAAACAATTGAAAATTGCCCAAATGTCTAATAGCAGGAGAATAGATAAGTAAATGTATGTCGTATTTATACAGTGGAATACAAAAGTAAAAATGAAGGGCTTCCCTGGTGGCACAGTGGTTAAGAATCCACCTGCCAATGCAGGGGACATGGGTTCAAGCCCTGGTCCAGGAAGATCCCACATGCCACAGAGCAACTAAGCCCGTGTGCCACCACTACTGATCCCAGGTGTCGCAACTACTGAAGCCTGCGCGCCTAGAGCCCGTGTTCCACAACAAGAGAAGCCACCGCAATGAGAAGCCTGTGCACCGCGACAAAGAGTAACCCCTACTCGCTGCGCACAGCAACGAAGAACCAGAGCAGCCAAAAATAAATGAATTAAAAAAAAAATTCTTTGAGGAAAAAAAACAAGTAAAAATGAATAAACTACACCTAGAGGAATCAATATAGTTGAATCAGTAGAAAGAAAAAAAAAGTTGTAATTGAACACATTTGATACTGCTTTTTAAAAAGTAAAAAATAAAAACTAAACATATTGTTTGGGAATTTACAGTATGTGGTAAAATTATAAAGAAAAACAGGAATGAGAAAAAAACTTCTGGAGAATGGTTACCTCCAGGGGTTGGGATAGGTAGAAAGATGTGGGATCAAGTTGGGGGTGAGGAGGTGTTCTATGTTTTCTAAATTAAGTTGGACGGTGGAATCATGAGAGTTAACTTTATTATGATTCATAACTTCTACATACACACAATGGTTTGTTATTATTTTAGAAATCCCCCAGAGGCTAGATCTCACAAGTAGAAAAAATACCTACAACTTAAAATGCTTTGCAATTCATAGACAAACACGAGGAAGGGTGAAGACTTTTCAGCTTGTATTGGTTGTATTGCTTTGTTGCTATCCCCCTTTCTTTCCTCCTTTTTAAAAAAATATTTATTTATCTATTTATTTTTGGCTGTGTTGGGTCTTTGTTGCTGCGCACGGTCTTTCTCTAGTTGTGGTGAGCAGGGGCTACTCTTCGTTGTGGTGAGTGAGCTTCTCATTGCGGTGGCTTCTCTTGTTGCGGAGCACAGGCTCTAGGCGTTGCGGGCCTCAGTAACTGTGGCACGTGGGCTCAGTAGTGTAGGCTCTAGAGCGCAGGCTCAGTAGTTGTGGTGCACAGGCTTAGTTGCTCCCCGGCATGTGCGATCTTCCTGGACTAGGGATGGAACCCGTGTCCCCTGCATTGGCAGGCAGATTCTTAACAACTGCGCCACCAGGGAAGTCCCTGATTTCACTCCTGATCAGTAGACATAGTTATGTTCTTTGTAACAGCTGTATAATATTCAACATGGATTTACCACAAATTATTTAGCCATTCCCTTGTTGATGGACATTTAGGTTGCTTCCCGTTTCCTGCAAACATTGCCGCACTAAAAATCCTTCTTAGAGTTCCTTTTGTAAAGTATATATATATATACTTTAAATTTTTACTGGAGTATGGTTGATTTACAATGTTGTGTAAGAGTAAGTTTATTTTTTAAAAAAATAATAGATATTAACAAACTACTTCCCTAATTCGGTGGCAATTCACTTTCCCACCAGCAGGGCAGAAGTTCATCCTTACCTCACATCTATGATAGCAATGGATATCACTATTGTTGTTCTGTCAGTCTCATGGGAGAAAATGTTACTTTATTGTTGTTTTAACTTACATTTCCCTAACTTCTTAGTGAGGTTGGACATTTTATCATATGCTCATTGTGATTTAATTCTTCTTTGAACTGCCTGTTCAACTCTTTTGTTCATTGCTCTATTAGGTTGACTTTTTATTATTAATTTTTAGGAGTTGTTTTGTATATTAAACACATTAACCCTTAACACATGACATGATTATTCCCCATATCTCCTTGTGCAGTTCCTGCTGACTTGAATATCTTTTGTCATATATACAGTCAGCCCTCCATAGCCACGGGCTCAGCATACATAAATTCCACCAACCACAGATCAAAAATATTCCAAAAAAACAAATTCCGGAAAGTTCCAAAAAGCAAAATTTGAATTGGCCGCAGACCAGCAACTATTTATATAGGATTTACATTGTATTTACAGAGCATTTACATTGTATTAGGTACTGTAAGTAATCTAGAGATGATTTAAAGTATATGGGAGGATGTGTGCAGGTTACATGCAAATACTACACCATTTTATACAAGAAACTTGAGCATCCTTGGATTTTGGTGTCCGAGGGGGTCCTGGAAACAATCCCCCAAAGATACTGAGAAATGACTATAATTTTAAAAAAATTTTATGTAGTCATAAATGTCTTTCTTTTCCTTTATGGTTTTTAGATTTCTTGTCAACCTTATGGCCTCCCCTACCTCAATATTAAACAGATTATATGCTTCTTAATTTTCTTTTTCTCTTTTCACTGATTTTGGATTTTTTATACTCATACCTTTAATCTACTGTATCTGGAATTTTTTTTTCTTTTGTGTGATGTAGAGTCTTTTTGTTTGTTTGGTTTTTTCCAAATGGATAGCCAATTATGAAGGTAACATTGATTAAATAAGCATTCTTTTCCTGGTAAATTGAAATACCATAGTGTCACAGAAAAAGTTCTTATACACACTTGGGCTGTTTCTGTCCTCTTTGTTCTTGCCATGGATATATTTTGTTTATTCCTATGTGAATACCTTGTTTTGAATAAAGCAGGTCTCCCTTCTCTTCTTCAAAATTTTCTTGGTTATCCTTGGATACTTGTTCTTCTGCATAAAGTTTAAAACTCCCATTGGGTTTAAAATTAGAATATATTAACTATAAATATTAGTTGAAGAGGGAAGGATATTTCTATATTAATTTTTCTCTTTCAGTAACATGGTATCCTTCTATTCCTACCATGTTTTCTGTTTTTCAATAAGTTTTTATAGTATTCTACTATAAGATTTACAGGATTCTACTTCTTATTCTAAATGGTCATTTCTAGTATGGGCAAAAGTTATTGGATTCTGCATGGCTATCTTATATCCAGATACCTTTCCAAATTCTCTCATTATTTTAGCTATCTCTTGTGTTTCTAGACATGTATTATATGATCTGCAAACAGGAAAAAAGTCACAAATTTTCTATTATTTATACAGATTTTTTTCATTATCTTATGCATTAGCTAAAACCTCTAAAACAAAGTTGAATGACAAAGGTACCAAGCATCAATGTCTTATTTATTTAATGGAAATGTCTTCAGTATTTCACAGTTTAAGCTGATGTTCGCTGTTTGATATTGGTAACGGTGTTTATCATCAGAGCTGCCACCTTAGATATGAAGTATGGAGTGCACAATGGGGCAACATCTGAGAGGAGTTTGTTTCCTCCCAGTGTACTGGATCAGTTTAAAGTATCTGTTCCTTGTAGGTCAAAGGTATAAAACAATCTGGACCTGATGTCTTTTTTAGTGATAGATTTCAAATGATCTTACCAGTTGCTTATAATGTTATTGGTCTGTTTAGGTTTTCTAGTTCCTCTTGGGTCAAATTTGGTAGTTTATATTTGGCAAGAAAACAATCCTTTTTTCTTTCTTTAAGATTTTTAAGAATATTACCATATATTAATAATTTAATAAACTGTCCTAATTTTAAAATATTATTTATATCTATGACTATATTTCTTTCTTTTTTTTTTTTTTTTTTTTTTTTTTTTTTTTTTTTGTGGTACATGAGCCTCTTACTGATGTGACCTCTCCCGTTGCGGAGCACAGGCTCCGGACGCGCAGGCCTAGCGGCCACGGCTCACAGGCCCAGCCGCTCCACGGCATGTGGGATCTTCCCGGACCGGGACACGAACCCGTGTCCCCTGCATCGGCAGGCGGACTCTCAACCACTGTGCCACCAGGGAAGCCCCTTTCTTATTCTTAATGTTGTATATTGTGCTTTTTTTCAATCAGATTTGCAGTGGTTTATCTATTTTATTCTACTTGTTTTAAAGAACCAGCTTTTCATTTTATTTGTAATTTCTTATATTTTTAATTTATGGTTGTGATAGGCTAAATCATGCCACCTCCCAAAGATATCCACAACTTAATCCCTGCAAGCTATGAATACGTTATGTTACATGGCAAAAGATGCCTTGCTGATGTAATTAAGGTTATGGATTTTCTGACTGGGAGAAAATCCTGGATTATCTGGGCAGCCCAATCTAATTACATGAACCCTTTCAAAAACAGAGAACTTTGGCTGGAGGAAGAAGAGATGAAGAGGAGAAAGAAGGAAGGAAGAAGGAATCTCAGAGAGATTCCAAGCCAGTGAGACAGAGGGGGCCATGTGCAAGGAATAGAGAGAGGAGCTAAGGACAACCCTCAGCCCACAGTCAGTGAGAGTATAGGGACCTCAGTCTTACAACCACAAGGAACTAGATTTTGCCAACAACCTAAATTAGCTTGGGAGGTGATTCTACCCCAGAGTCTTTCCATAAGAGCCCAGGCCAGCTAACACCTTGATTTTGACCTTGTGAGACCCTGAGCAGAGAAACCAGCCAAGCCAATCTGGACTTCTGATGTAGAGAAACTGTGAGGTAATATATTTGGGTTGTTTTAAGCCACTACGTTTGTGGTAAATTGTTATGGCAACAATAGAAAACTAATACAACTGTTCACGGATTTTTTTTTTTTTGGTGTTTACTTTTCCTTGTATATTTTGCTGTTCTCTTTTAGTTTCTTTTTTTTTCTCCTGGTTTTATCGAGATATAATTGAACTTCAGTTTCTTAAGTGGATACTCCATTTACATATTTTAAGTTTTTCTTTCAATAAATAAAGGCATTTAAGCCTATATTCCTCTGAGAACCATTTTATCTAAGACCCATATATTTTCCAATAAATATTCTCTTTTTTGCTAATTCCTAGATATTTCTTAATCTTATATATTAAGATATAGAGCATGGTATAAATTGGTTTTTAGAAATTCCAGATTAAAAGGTATATCTAGTATAGGAAACTTTTTTTTTAGCTTTAAAAGCTTTTATTGTTATACAGAAATGCATGTGTATTTAGAAGATACAAAAAGTGAAAAGAAAAATAATCAACTGGAATCCAGCCACCTAGAGATCATTTCTGTTAACATTCTGATACATATCTTTCCAGATGTTCAGAGAATGCCTTGGCATATAACTAACGCACTAAAGGCATTTTATCTAATTCATTTTAACTACTGTACTCAGAACCATAAACCCTCTCACAGGCAAGCTACATAAAGTTTTGGGTAGTCTCCATTCTGTTCCTCAGAAATATGGCCGTCCACTGAGGATGATCAAACACGGGCTGAGTGATGGTGGGGATGTTGTGGAAACAGCAGGACCATGTGGGGAGAGCTCAGGATTGGAAAGACCAGCACCTAAGTCCCAGCTCTGCCTCCTGCTGTGTAACCTGTGCGTCCTCAGCATCTGTAAAGACTATCTCACTTGAAGGACTATGTGAGGTAAGCAGAATGCCTCACACTGCGCTCTGGCTCTAATATCCTGCATTCTGGTGTGGCACAAAGGAGGTGAGGCAAAGGGAGGGGAACAAACCGCTGAAAGCAGAACAGAAAGCTAGGAAAGTCCTGAAGAGATGCTAGTAGACCAAGGGGCTCCCCAAAGCAACTGGCAGCATCTCAATGGCCCCTGCTCTTGCCATCCTACTCTCTGAAGGGAGAGGGTCCACCACCTGGCAGCAGAGGAGGACACTGTCTCCCAGATGAGAACACTGAGGGAAAATCAACTTTGAGGGCAGGAGATCTGGGCTAGGCTCAGCCACCCAATTTGAGATATTCTCCTTGTTCCTCCTTGATCAGTAAGATCATGTTTGATACAGGGTTCTCCCTATGCTCCCCTTCTGTCTGGCACCTTTCAATCTGCCAATCCCTACCTCCAGGCATGCTAATGCAAACTTAAATTATTAATAGTGTCCATATAGATATCAACTTTTACTTAAAATTCAAAAAGGCTTAAGCCTTTAAAAACCTTACTTTAAGAAGCAGAAAAATGACAAATACATGTCTGCTAAGAGATCCTTTTTTAAAGAGGTCATACATTCATATATTCTAAAATATGCCTTGAGGTTTTATGAACTCACTCCAGTTTCTTCTCCTATATCCACAGAAAAGTAAGTTCACAATGATGTCCCAATCAGGAGTTGGATATATGTACTAAGCAAGGGAAGTGAATTGACATAGTTTGTCAAAAAAATTGACAAAGATTTTTCAACAAAATGGTTAACACCAAAAACATTAAAAATTAACCTTTACTTTTGTGATCTAGAACAGCCAAATTCCTATCTCACTCCATTAACTTACATTTAAATATAGTGCTCTTAAGAGTATGTGTTTTTTGGGGACTTCCCTGGGTGGTCCAGTGGTTAAGACTCGTGCTCCCAATGCAGGGGGCCTGGGTTCGATCCCTGGTCAGGGAACTAGATCCCCCATGCCACAACTAAGAGACCGCATGCGGCAACAAAGACCTGGTACAGCCAAATAAATAAATACTTAAAAAAGAGTATGTGTTTTTAGTAAATGAAGACATTTAATAAATGAAATGAAAATAAAATAATCACTGAGCCTTCAAAATCTAACAAAGACATAAAAATTTACCTCTTTACTCTTAAAGTTAAACCGAGAAAATAGAAGTGACAGAGAATGTGAGAAAGAAATCTATAGCTCTTGCCTATGCTAGTTGATCCAGCACATGGAATTTAAAGTCCAAACAATGGCAGCCTAGATATTATGAGATGGCAATTTCTTACATACATATGTCCATATTTAAACCCTTACATTCAAGCTCATAACTGAATTCTGCAGTTCTGGTGCCCCCTCAGGGGGAAACACTTATAATGGAAACAAATGGAACAGTGACTAGTGGGAATGAAATGATTTCCAAGAAACTATGAATGAATGGAAAACATCGAAAGTATCTGAATTGTTTTACTTTTTATGTCTTGTTTAGAAATACACTGAGAGGGCTTCCCTGGTGGCGCAGTGGTTGAGAGTCTGCCTGCCAATGCAGGGGACACGGGTTCGAGCCCTGGTCTGGGAAGATCCCACATGCCGCGGAGCAACTAGACCCGTGAGCCACAATTACTGAGCCTGCGCGTCTGGAGCCTGCGCTCCGCAACAAAAGAGGCCACGATAGTGAGAGGCCCGCGCACCACGATGAAGAGTGGCCCCCGCTTGCTGCAACTAGAGAAAGCCCTCACACAGAAACAAAGACCCAACACAGCCAAAAATAAATTAATTTTAAAAAAATTAAAAAGAAACACTGAGATACTGACCTGTAAGATGTAGAGAATGACAGCTGTCAGTCCAACCCAGCTGTGCAGACTATACATATTGGGGATGTTCCTGGCATTGTGGAAATCAAAAACAGCCACCAGAGAAATAATTGCAAGAATGGCAGCAACAGCGTTTAACCCTGCATGGATGGATTTCATCAGGAGCTTGCTGCATTTCCAGGTCCATGGCAGTCTGTATACGATGATGGCTAAAAAGAGACAAAAGTGGACAGAATGTAGCGGTGCTGTTTTTTTAATCAACACAAGATGAACAGTTCGACACAGTGAACACTGCCTTTTGTGAAACCCTTTTCTCATGGCTTCTGCTTCCCCCCTCTTCCCTGCCTCTCAGTGGTTCCTTCTTGGGCTCTTTGCTGGCATCTTCTTTACTCCCAACTTATGAACGAACCTTGCTGCCTCTCAGGCTTAGTCCTAGGATTTTTTCCTCTCTCTGCTCTCTCTCTGCGTGATCTCATTCACTCTTTCATTAAAATGCTACCTGCATGGTAGGGACTCCAAAATTCTCATCTCCAGCCCAGAACTTTCTTCTGAACTCCACACCAACATAATCCAATGGCTTCTTGACATATCCATATAGATGCCTCTCAAATATTTTAAACTCAACATGTCCAAAATGAAATTCTTAATCTTATGATCTGGTTTCTTCATATAAGTGTCTTAATTTGACAAGAAAAAAAACAGACTAAACAATAGAAAAATATGTGCAAAGATTTAAATAGACAAAGTATATCCAAGAGTATAGCTAAGTATTTCACAAAAGAGTATATCCAAGTGACTAATAAACATAATAAAGATATCAACTTCATTGGTCAACAAAGAAATGAGAATACCTCTACCATATATCTGAATGGCTAAATATGGAAAATACTGAGTATTGGAGAGGTTGTGAAACAATCAGAACGCTCATGTTCTGCTGATAAGAGTTTAAATGAGAACAAACACTTTGGAAAACTAGCAGCATCTACTTAAGCAAAACATATGCATACCTTATGATCTAAGTAATTCTACTCCTGAGTATATGCCCCAAAGAAGTTTATACATAAGTTCCCCAAAAGACAAGTACGAGAATATTATTACAGCACTATTCATTGTAGCCAAAACCTGGGAACTTCCCAATGTCCATCATTAAGAGATTGAATAAATAAATTGTGATATATTCACACCATGGAATAATATACAGCAAAGAGGATGAATGAACTAAAACTAGAACTTCACCCAATGATATGGACCAACGTATAATGTCAATGCCAAGAAACCAGACATAAACAAGAATATACTGTATGATTCAATTGATATGAAGTATAACAACAGGCAACACTCATCTCTGCAGTAAGAAAAGTCAAGATATTGGTTGCCCTTGTTAGGAAGGGGTATAGCAACTGGAAGGGAATTCACGAGGGATTTCTGGGCTCCTGCTAATAATCTGATTTTCAAACTAGGTGTTGGTTACATAGGTAATCACTGAGGGAAGATTCATTAAGCTATATATTTATATGTATACTTTTCTGCATGTAGACTAAACTTTAACAAAAAGATACTTAAAAAGCTTTTTTTTTTTTTTTTAGTGTCCTGGCTTAAGCAATAGGTTATATACCCACCTCACCCAGCATGCAATTAATTTTTTTAAACATCTTTATTGGAGAATAATTGCTTCACAGTGGTATGTTAGTTTCAGCTTCACAACAAAATGAATCAGTTATATATATACATATGTTCCCATATCTCTTCCTGCTTGCATCTCCCTCCCTCCCACCCTCCCTATCCCACCCCTCCAGGCGGTCACAAAGCACGGAGCTGATCTCCCTGTGCTATGCGGCTGCTTCCCACTAGCTATCTACCTTACGTTTGGTAGTGTATATATGTCCATGCCTCTCTCTCGCTTTGTCACAGTTTACCCTTGCCCCTCCCCATAGCCTCAAATCCATTCTCTAGTAAGTCTGTGTCTTTATTCCTGTTTCACCCCTAGGTTTTTCATGACATTTTTTTTCTTAAATTCCATATATATGTGTTAGCATACGGTATTTGTCTCTCTCTTTCTGACTTACTTCACTCTGTATGACAGACTCTAGGTCTATCCACCTCATTACAAATAGCTCAATTTCGTTTCTTTTTATGGCTGAGTAATATTCCATTGTATATATGTGCCACATCTTCTTTATCCATTCATCTGATGATGGACACAGGTTGTTTCCATCTCTGGGCTAAATAGAGCTGCAATGAACATTTTGGTACATGACTTTTTTTTTTTTTTTTCCGGTACGTGGGCCTCTCACTGTTGTGGCCTCTCCCGTTGTGGAGCACAGGCTCCGGACGCGCAGGCTCAGCGGCCTTGGCTCACGGGCCCAGCTGCTCTGCGGCATGTGGGATCTTCCTGGACCGGGGCACAAACCCGTGTCCCCTGCATCAGCAGGCGGACTCTCAACCACTGCGCCACCAGGGAAGCCCCATGACTCTTTTTGAATTACGGTTTTCTCAGAGTATATGCCCAGTAGTGGGATTGCTGGGTCATATGGTAGTTCTATTTGTAGTTTTTTAAGGAACCTCCATACTGTTCTCCACAGTGGCTATATCAATTTACATTCCCACCAACAGTGTAAGAGGGTTCCCTTTTCTCCACACCCTCTCCAGCATTTATTGTTTCTAGATTTTTTGATGATGGCCATTCTGACTGGTGTGAGATGATATCTCATTGTAGTTTTGATTTGCATTTCTCTAATGATTAGTGATGTTGAGCATTCTTTCATGTGTTTGTTGGCAGTCTGTATATCTTCTTTGGAGAAATGTCTATTTAGGTCTTCTGCCCATTTTTGGATGGGGTTGTTTGTTTTTTTGTTATTAAGCTGCAGGAGCTGCTTATAAATTTTGGAAATTAATCCTTTGTCAGTTGCTTCATTTGCAAATATCTTCTCCCATCTGAGGGTTGTCTTTTGGTCTTGTTTATGGTTTCCTTTGCTGCACAAAAGCTTTTAAGTTTCATTAGGTTCCATTTGTTTATTTTTGTTTTTATTTCCATTTCTCTAGGAGGTGGGTCAAAAAGGACCTTGCTATGATTTATGTTATAGAGTGTCCTGCCTATGTTTTCTTCTAAGAGTTTGATAGTTTCTGGCCTTACATTTAGGTCTTTAATCCATTTTGAGCTTATTTTTGTGTATGGTGTTAGGGAGTGATCTAATTTCATACTTTTACATGTAGCTGTCCAGTTTTCCCAGCACCACTTATTGAAGAGACTGTCCTTTCTCCACTGTACATTCCTGCCTCCTTTATCAAAGATAAGGTGACCATATGTGCGTGGGTTTATCTCTGGGATTTCTATCCTGTTCCACTGATCTATATTTCTGTTTTTGTGCCAGTACCATACTGTCTTGATTACTGTAGCTTTGTAGTATAGCCTGAAGTCAGGAAGCCTGATTCCTCCAGCTCCGCTTTTCGTTCTCAAGATTGCTTTGGCTATTCGGGGTCTTTTGTGTTTCCATACAAATTGTGAAATTTTTTGTTCTAGTTCTGTGAAAAATGCCAGTGGTATTTTGATAGGGATTGCATTGAATCTGTAGATTGCTTTGGGTAGTAGAGTCATTTTCACAATGTTGATTCTTCCAATCCAAGAACATGGCATATCTCTCCATCTATTTGTATCATCTTTAATTTCTTTCATCAGTGTCTTATAATTTTCTGCATACAGGTCTTTTGTCTCCTTAGGTAGGTTGATTCCTAGATATTTTATTCTTTTTGTTGCAGTGGTAAATGGGAGTGTTTTCTTGATTTCACTTTCAGATTTTTCATCCTTAGTGTGTAGGAATGCCAGAGATTTCTGTGCATTAATTTTGTATCCTGCTACTTTACCAAATTCATTGATTAGCTCTAGTAGTTTTCTGGTAGCATCTTTAGGATTCTCTATGTATAGTATCATGTCATCTGCAAACAGTGACAGCTTTATTTCTTCTTTTCCAATTTGGATTCCTTTTATTTCCTTTTCTTCTCTGATTGCTGTGGCTAAAACTTCCAAAACTATGTTGAATAAGTGGTGAGAGTGGGCAACCTTGTCATGTTCCTGATCTTAGTGGAAATGCTTTCAGTTTTTCACCATTGAGGATGATGTTGGCTGTGGGTTTGTCATATATGGCCTTTATTATGTTGAGGAAAGTTCCCTCTATGCCTACTTTCTGCAGGGTTTTTATCATAAATGGTGTTGAATTTTGTCAAAAGCTTTCTCTGCATCTATTGAGATGATCATATGGTTTTTCTCCTTCAATTTGTTAATATGGTGTATCACGTTGATTGATTTGCGTATATTGAAGAATCCTTGCATTTCTGGAATAAACCCCACTTGATCATGGTGTATGATCCATTTAATGTGCTGTTGGATTCTGTTTGCTAGTATTTTGTTGAGGATTTTTGAATCTATGTTCATCAGTGATATTGGCCTGTAGTTTTCTTTCGTTGTCACATCCTTGTCTGGTTTTGGTATCAGGGTGGTGGTGGCCTCGTAGAATGAGTTTGGGAGTGTTCCTCCCTCTGCTATATTTTGGAAGAGTTTGAGAAGGATAGGTGTTAGCTCTTCTCTAAATTTTTGATAGAATTCGCCTGTGAAGCCATCTGGTCCTGGGCTTTTGCTTGTTGGAAGATTTTTAATCACAGTTTCAATTTCAGTGCTTGTGATTGGTCTGTTCATATTTTCTATTTTTTCCTGATTTAGTCTAGGCAGGTTGTGCCTTTCTAAGAATTTGTCCATTTCTTCCAGGTTGTCCATTTTATTGGCATAGAGTTGCTTGTAGTAATCTCTCATGAACTTTTGTATTTTTGCAGTGTCAGTTGTTACTTCTCCTTTTTCATCTCTAATTCTATTGATTTGAGTCTTCTCCCTTTTTTTCTTGATGAGTCTGGCTAATGGTTTATCAATTTTGTTTATCCTTTCAAAGAACCAGCTTTTAGTTTTAATGATCTTTGCTATCATTTCCTTCATTTCTTTTTCATTTATTTCTGATCTGATTTTTATGATTTCTTTCCTTCTGCTAACTTTGGGGTTTTTTTGTTCTTCTTTCTCTAATTGCTTTAGGTGCAAGGTTAGGTTGTTTATTCGAGATGTTTCCTGTTTCTTAAGGTAGGATTGTATTGCTATAAACTTCCCTCTTAGAACTGCTTTTGCTGCATCCCATAGATTTTGAGTTGTCGTGTCTCCATTGTTGTTTGTTTCTAGGTATTTTTTGATTTCCTCTTTGATTTCTTCAGTGATCACTTCGTTACTAAGTAGTGCATTGTTTAGCCTCCATGTGTTTGTATTTTTTACAGATCTTTTCCTGTAATTGATATCTAGTCTCATAGCATTGTGGTCGGAAATGATATTTGATACAATTTCAATTTTCTTAAATTTACCAAGGATTGATTTGTGACCCAAGATATGATCTATCCTGGAGAATGTTCCATGAGCACTTGAGAAAAATGTGTATTCTGTTGTTTTTGGATGGAATGTCCTATAAATATTAATTAAGTCCATCTTGTTTAATGTATCATTTAAAGCTTGTGTTTCCTTATTTATTTTCATTTTGGATGATCTGTCCATTGGTGAAAGTGGGGTGTTAAAGTCCCCTACTATGAATGTGTTCCTGTCAATTTCCCCTTTTATGGCTGTTAGTATTTGCCTTATGTATTGAGGTGCTCCTATGTTGGGTGCATACATATTTACAATTGTTATATCTTCTTCTTGGATCGATCCCTTGATCATTATGTAGTGTCCTTCTTTGTCTCTTCTAATAGTCTTTATTTTAAAGTCTATTTTGTCTGATATGAGAATTGCTACTCCAGCTTTCTTTTGGTTTCCATTTGCATGAAATACCTTTTTCCATCCCCTTACTTTCAGTCTGTATGTGTCTCTAGGTCTGAAGTGGGTCTCTTGTAGACAGCAAATATATGCGTCTTGTTTTTGTATCCATTCAGCCAATCTGTGTCTTTTGGTGGGAGCATTTAGTCCATTTACATTTAAGGTAATTATCGATATGTATGTTCCCATTCCCATTTTCTTAACTGTTTTGGGTTCGTTATTGTAGGTCTTTTCCTTCTTTTGTGTTTCTTGCCTAGAGAAGTTCCTTTAGCAGTTGTTGTAGAGCTGGTTTGGTGATGCTGAACTCTCTCAGCTTTTGCTTGTCTGTAAAGGTTTCAATTTCTCCATCAAATCTGAATGAGATCCTTGCTGCGTAGAGTAATCTTGGTTGCAGGTTTTTCTCCTTCAACACTTTCAATATGTCCTGCCACTCCCTTCTGGCTTGCAGAGTTTCTGCTGAAAGATCAGCTGTTAACCTTATGGGGATTCCCTTGTGTGTTATTTGTTGTTTTTCCCTTGCTGCTTTTAATATGCTTTCTTTGTATTTAATTTTTGACAGTTTGATTAATATGTGTCTTGGCGTATTTCTCCTTGGATTTATCCTGTATGGGACTCTCTGTGCTTCCTGGACTTGATTAACTATTTCCTTTCCCATATTAGGGAAGTTTTCAACTCTAATCTCTTCAAATATTTTCTCAGTCCCTTTCTTTTTCTCTTCTTCTTCTGGAACCCCTATAATTCGAATGTTGGTGTGTTTAATGTTGTCCCAGAGGTCTCTGAGACTGTCCTCAGTTCTTTTCATTCTTTTTTCTTTATTCTGCTCTGCATTAGTTATTTCCACTATTTTATCTTCCAGGTCACTTATCCGTTCTTCTGCCTCAGTTATTCTGCTATTGATCCCATCTTTTCATTTCATTTATTGTGTTGTTCATCATTGTTTGTTTCATCTTTAGTTCTTCTAGGTCCTTGTTAACTGTTTCTTGCATTTTGTCTATTCTATTTCCAAGATTTTGTATCTTTACTATCATTATTCTGAATTCTTTTTCAGGTAGACTGCCTATTTCCTCTTCATTTTTTAGGTCTGGTGGGTTTTTATCTTGCTCCTTCATCTGCTGTGTGTTTTTCTGTCTTTTCATTTTGCTTATCTTACTGTGTTTGGGGTCTCCTTTTTGCAGGCTGAAGGTTCATAGTTCCTGTTGTTTTTAGTGCCTGTCCCCAGTGGCTAAGGTTGGTTCAGTGGGTTGTGTAGGCTTCCTGGTGGAGGGTACTAGTGCCTGTGTTCTGGTGGATGAGGCTGGATCTTGTCTTTCTGGTGGGCAGGTTCACGTCTGGTGGTGTGTTTTGGGGTGTCTGTGGACTTATTATGATTTGGGGCAGCCTCTCTGCTAATGGGTGGGGTTGTGTTCCTGTCTTGCTAGTTGTTTGGCATAGGATGTCCAGCACTGTAGCTTGCTGGTCGTTGAGTGAAGCTGGGTGCTGGCATTGAGATGGAGATCTCTGGGAGATTTTCGCCGTTTGATATTATGTGCAGCTGGGAGGCCTCTTGTGGACCAGTGTCCTGAAGTTGGCTCTCCCACGTCAGAGGCACAGCACTAACTCCTGCCTGCAGCACCAAGAGCCTTTCATCCACACGGCTCCTTAATTTGGGACGATTCGTTGTCTATTCGTGTATTCCACAGATGCAGGATACATCAAGCTGATTGTGGAGCTTTAATCCACTGCTTCTGAGGCTGCTGGGAGAGATTTCCCTTTCTCTTCTTTGTTCTCACAGCTCCCAGGGGCTCAGCTTTGGATTTGGCCCCGCCTGTGCGCGTAGGTCGCTGGAGGGCGTCTGTTCTTTGCTCAGACAGGACGGGGTTAAAGGAGCCGCTGATTTGGAGGCTCTGGCTCACTCAGGCCGGGGGGAGGGAGAGGCATGGAGTGCGGGGCGAGCCTGCGGCGGCAGAGGCTGGCATGATGTTGCCAGCCTGAGGCGCACCGCGCGTTCTCCAGGGGGAGTTGTCCCTGGATCCCGGGGCACTGGCAGTGGCGGGCTGCACAGGCTCCCCGGAAGGGGGGTGTGGATAGTGACCTGTGTTCACACACAGGCTTCCTGGTGGCGGCAGCAGCGGCCTTAGCGTCTCATGTCTGTCTCTGGGGTCCGCACTTTTAGCCGCGGCTCGCGCCCGTCTCTGGAGCTCCCTTAAGCAGTGTTCTTAATACCCTCTCCTCGCGCACCAGGAAATAAAGAGGGAAGAAAAAGTCTCTTGCCTCTTCAGCAGGTCCAGACTTTTCCCCGGACTCCCTCCCAGCTAGCCGCGGTGCACTAACGCCCTGCAGGCTGTGTTCACGCCGCCAACCCCAGTCCTCTTCCGGCGCCCCGACTGAAGCCGGAGCCTCAGCTCCCAGCCCCGCCCACCCTGGCGGGTGAGCAGACAAGCCTCTCAGCTGGTGAGTGCCAGTCGGCCCCGATCCTCTGCGCTGGAATCTCTCCGCTTTGCCCTCCGCACCCCTGTTGCTGTGCTCTCCTCCGCGGCCCCGAAGCTCCCCCACTCCGCCACCCCCAGTCTCCGCCCGCAAAGGGGCTTCGTAGTGTGTGGACACTTTTCCTCCTTCACAGCTCCCTCCCGCTGGTGCAGGACCCATCCCTATCCTTTTGTCTCTGTTTATTTTTTTCTTTTGCCCTAACCAGGTACGTGGGGGGTTTCTTGCCTTTTGGGAGGTCTGAGGTCTTCTCCCAGCGTTCAGTAGGTGCTCTGTAGGAGTTGTTCCACGTGTAGATGTATTTCTGGTGTATCTGTGGGGAGGAAGGTGATCTCCGCGTCTCACAATTAATTTTTGTTCTGAAGACAATATCCTGCCCCAACCCACCCTCATTCCACTCCTTCAGTCCATGTCAGGAAAAATTTAGATATCTGGAAATATATGGCGGATTGAAAATGTTTAAAGAATACTTCCTTGGAAAATGGATTCTATTATATCAGCAGTGAATCATGTATATTTCTTCATTCCAGAAGAGAAGAAGCAGACACTGCTGCTGCCTTTTCCTTTCAAAGACATTTATAATTTGAATATATGAAACTTAATTGGATCATAAAAATGTAAGATTATCTTGTCCATTTTCAGGCAGAAACACAAAAAACCTACAAAGATAGATGTGAATTCAGCCTCTTTAGAGCTTTCAGCACAAGATGTCAATCTTCCTATTATTTGGTTCCATTCCAACACTTGACAGGCCTCACCATTAGGACAGTATTCCTTTTATGTAATACAAATTCTGAAGGACTACCACTTACTAATTTTAGTGCATATATGTCTATCTTATAAATGTTGATTGATTACATTTCTTTAAGGATATGGAAACTTTGTAGACAATCATTTCTACATTCAACAAATTTTTTCAAACCATTTAATACAACACCTTAAAAGGTACACTTTGTTTTTTTGGCCATGCTGCACATCTTGCGGGATCCTAGTTCCTCGACCAGGGATTGAACCCTGGGCCCTGACAGTGAAAGTGCCTGAGTCCCAACCACTGGACCACCAGGGAAATCCCAAAAGGTACACTTTTAAAAGCTAGTTCAGGGAATTCCCTGGCAGTCCAGTGGTTAGGACTCAGCACTTCCACTGCCATGGCCTGGGTTCAATCACTGGTCCGGGAACTGAGATCCTGTAAGCCCTGCCACATGGCCAAAATAATTAACTAATTAATTAATTAAAAATAAAAGCTAGTTCAAGGCCCCTTCTCATCCCTACTTCATCCTCTTTGAAGGCAAAAATGTGTCTTGCTGTTTCTCCTTGTATCCCCGGAGCCTAGGACAGCCCTGGGCTCAAAATATGTATGCAGCTCCATTAGTATTTTTTTTTAACTTATTTTGAGATACTGTAGATTTACATACAGTTGTAACAAATAATACAGAGAGATCCCATATACTCTTCACAGTTTCCCCCAGTGGTAACATCTTACATAACTACAGTATAGTATTACATCCAGGAAATTGACGTCAATATAATCCACTAACCTTTTTCGAATTTCAGTAGTTTTATTTGTGTGTGTATGACCCTTAAGTTTTTGTTTTTGTTTTTTTTGCGGTACTAGGGCCTCACTGCTGCGGCCTCTCCCGTTGCGGAGCACAGGCTCGGGATGCGCAGGCCCAGCAGCCATGGCTCACGGGCCCAGCCGCTCCGCGGCACGTGGGACCCTCCCGGACGGGGGCACGAACCTGCATCTCCCGCATCGGCAGGCAGACTCTCAACCACTGTGCCACCAGGGAAGCCCTAGTATTTTTTTAAATAAATAAATGTAAAGCACTTTCTGCAGACTGATCAAAGTCCAGAAATCAAATTAATGTCAACTCTAACACTGTGGTTTCCCCTCCTCATGCTTTTCCTCCTCTGATGACTCAGCGGCACACCCTATATGATCTAATGGGTTTTTTGGTTTTGGTTTGTTTTTTGCATTTTAAATTATTTTTATACTTAAAATTATATCATGAACATTTCACATTATCATTAAATTATCCTTGAAAACATGAATTTAAGGCCTGTACAATATTCTCATACATATTGGATTTTCTAGATAATAATCAATTGTATGTTGACATACAATTGACATATAGATTATTTCCAATATTTACTAACTTCAACAAAAAGTTGAAGTAAAATAAATTTCACTGTCATAATTATATGATTCTTTAGTTTTTAAGGAAAGCAAATGCCTCTTTACTCACAGACTTAGTAACCTTTTATCTACACAATCGAGTTTTTTTGCAATCAATTTGTGATCAGGCAGTAGTAAAATAAAAATCTACAAAATATTAAAACCTAATAACGTGGGGCCTCCCTGGTGGTGCGGTGGTTAAGAATCTGCCTACCAATGCCGGGGACTCGGGTTTGTGCCCTGGTCCAGGAAGATCCCACATGCCGCAGAACAACTAAGCCCGTGCGCCACAACTACTGAGCCTATGCTCTAGAGCCTGCAAGCCACAACTACTGAGCCTGAGTTCCACAACTACTGAAGCCTGCGCACCTAGAGCCCATGCTCCACAACAAGAGAAGCCACTGCAATGAGAAGCCCGCACACCGCCACAAAGAGTAGCCCCCGCTTGCCACAACTAGAGAAAGCCCACGCACAGCAATGAAGACCCATCGCAGCCAAAAATAAATAAAATAAATAAATTTATTTAAAAAACCCCAAGGGCTTCCCTGGTGGCGCAGTGGTTGGGAGTCCACCTGCCAATGCAGGGGACACGGGTTCGTGCCCCGGTCCGGGAAGATCCCACATGCCACGGAGCGGCTGTGCCCGTGAGCCATGGCCGCTGAGCCTGCGCGCCCAGCCGCTGAGCCTGCGCGTCCGGAGCCTGTTGCTCCGCAACGGGAGAGGCCACAGCAGTGAGAGGCCCGCGTACCGCAAAAAAAAAAAAAAAAAAAAACCAAAACCTAGTAACGCATTTCCCTTTCTCCTGGTTTAGCCTCATTTATTACACACACACACACACACACACACACACACACACACACACCCACCCCCACACCTGAGCCTTTGCAAGGTAGTAGGCACCATGCTAAGTGCTTTACAGGTTTACATTATAATCCTCGACTCAACTGTGTGAGGAAGGTATGGTTATTATTACCATCACACAGAGCAGGAAGCAGAGGCACAGAGATGTGAAGTACTTTGCTCAATATCATTTAGTCTTTTTAAATTAATATCACTGTTGTTATCATCATCGTGGTCACCATCATTATATCCTCCAGGCACCACCCCAGGGGAAGGAATCTTAGATGAGGGAACTTGAACATCCACATGCGAAAAGGAAATACTCAGGATGTTTGCTCAAATAGCAAATTATAAGCAATAAATCACAACAGCTTTTCCTCCCCAATCTGGGTCATATTATATCAAAAACTTCCAAAATCAAAACTAACCTCAGATGTTAGAAATCAAGAATAGTTATCATGACTGAGGAGAGTTACAGGGGTTACCAAGGGGATTCTGGGGTGCCTGGAATGTTGTTTCATGATGGGTACATGAGTGTGCTCATGTGATGAAAACATGTCACTTATGATTTAGGTACTTTTCTGCATGTATGTGGTTCTTCAATTAAAAGTACCTTAAAAAAGTTGCCCAAAATTCATAGACAACTATGCTCCCAGTGAAGAATTTTCACTCTTCTCAATACTACAGGCACCACAGAGAAATGTGTCAAATTTCCCAAAAAACTGAAGTCTACCCTCTTTGAGTGTCAAAAGTTGACTTTTAAACTTTTCACATTTACTCAAATGTTCTTCAAATTGGTTGCACACTAGCTTTCCTTCTCTAGCACTAGCATGAGTGGAACACAATTTAATCTTTTATTGACAGTTTGGGGGTTATCAACAAAACACACTGTCCTATTACTATAAGAGAAAGCCCCTAGGAACTTTCGAAGCAGGAGAGGTACTTGCCTCTGATCCAAACGGGCCCAGACAGTTACGTTTCTCTTTCAGTCCCTGGGTCTAGTGTAGAATTTTTCTATCTCCTCTTTTAGTTTCTTGCTCAGGTTAGGGTGCCTGCCTCCAACCTCTCCCCTCCATCAGCCTGCATTATCTATTATTCCTACCTGTTTTAAGTTCTATTTAAGTTTATAAACTTTTATGATGGCAAAAATTTTAACATCTGTTAAATCTGGGCGATGAGTACATGGGGATCTGTTATATTATTTTCTGTATGGTTGAAAGAGTGCATAATAGTTTTAAAGTTAGAACAATATTTCTGTAAGCTTGCAAACCCAATAGCCAATTAGTCTCAACTGCTAAGTAGGCAGCTTGTGGAAATCTCAGCGGCTCTCATAGAAGTGAGGCATGGAGTTTTCAGCACCTATCCTGGCAACAGAGAAGTTCTGTGGGGTAGCTGACTATGTTTCAAAATGCTCTCTGGATAGATGGAGGATAACTGCAAAATGCTGCATTTGCATAAGGTGTTTACATGCTTTTTAAAATGCATAAGTAACCAAAATACGGTGGACTTCAGGAGAAAGGGCAACCTTAGCAAATCAACCACATTTCTTAAACAAGTAGCTCTTCTCAACAGTAGTATAAACTGCCTTGGAGAGTGGAATTTAAATATTTCTTGCTTCTTTGGCTTGGCACTGACCTAGACACCATTCCTGAGGTTCAGTGAGAAGGAAGAAAAAGGTCTCATAAGCCCATGAGGAGGGAAAATGCTATCAAACAGCTACTTGTGACTGAAACAAGGGTTTTTCTGTTAGAGGCCCTAGTTGGCAAAACCATTTTCGCCCAGAAAATGAAGGGAAACGTGAACACATATAATGTGAAAAATACATTTTAAATCTTTCTAAAAGAAAAATTATTGGTGGTGGAACATGCTATTGTGATAAACTTAGGAAGGAAGGAAGGGAGGAAGGGAGGAAGGGAGGGAGGGAGGGAGGGAGGGAGGGAGGAAGGAAGGAAGGAAGGAAGGAAGGAAGGAAAGAAAGGGAAAAGAAATCAATACCTGTGTACAATTATTCTTTCAACAATGAAGGGAAAAAAGAAGTAACTTGAATTGAATTGAATTATTTAGAAATTTTCTCAGTTCCTAGCAGCATAATCAACTCAGGAATATGTGAAATATATATTCTCCAAGATGTAATCTCTGGTTTGACACCAACTTTCTATCCATATACCATTACAAAACTATCCACATATACAAATTTGTCTCATAGCAGACAATGCAAATTTAGAATTTGTCAAAGTGAATGTGGGGAGAAGGGCACTTGGAGGGAGGGAAATGTCCCCACACATAGAAAACAATTTGACTCCAGTTCTTCTGTGTTTAAATCTTGTGATTTACAAAGGTAGGAGTACGTCAGTCTTGTTCACTGTCAGATCCCAGCATTTAGCACAGAGCCTAGCACATAGTAGGAATTCAGTAAGTATGTGTTGAATATACAAATCTTGATAAAGTACAGTAATTTAATATTTCCCAGAAAATGAGCAGATCCTCTTTTAAAACGCACAAATCGGGCTTCCCTGGTGGCGCAGTGGTTGAGAGTCCGCCTGCCAATGCAGGGGACACAGGTTCGTGCCCCAGTCCGGGAAGATCTCTACATGCCGCGGAGCGGCTGGGCCCATGAGCCATGGCCGCTGAGCCTCCGCGTCCGGAGCCTGTGCTCCGCAACGGGAGACACCACAACAGTGAGAGGCCCACGTACCAAAACAAACAAACAAATAAAAACGCACAAATCAAAACCTCAACTGCTGACCCAAGTGTTAGTTCATATAAAACCAAACAGTTGGGCTTCCCTGGTGGCGCAGTGGTTAAGATCCCTCCTGCCAATGCAGGGGACACGGGTTCGAGCCCTAATCCGGGAAGATCCCACATGTCACAGAGCAACTAAGCACGTGTGCCACAATTACTGAGCCTGCTCTCTAGAGCCTGTGAGCCACAACTACTGAGCCTGCATGCCACAACTACTGAGCCCATGCACCACAACAACTGAAGACCACGCGCCTAGAGCCTGTGTTACTCAACAAGAGAAGCCACCACAATAGAAGCTTACGCACTGCAATGAAGAGCAGCCCCCGCTTGCAGCAACTAGAGAAAGCCTGCACGCAGCTACGAAGACCCAACGCAGCCAAAAATAAATAAAAATAAATTTATATTTTAAAAAATGGTCCTTTCAAGTAAGTAAAAAGTATTCTGCACTCGGCCCCACCTAATAGCTTTAGGTAAGCTTTAAGTGAACCCCAAAATAAAATAAGAGTAAGTTATTGAGACTGAAGTACACTGGAATTTTAAGACACTTATAAAGTCTACTTAAATATGGTGTGCCCATTACACTTTTCTTAACACTCTGAATAACGTATTACTTTGACCTCCTTGGTAGTATGTTCTGAGCACAATTATCAAGATTTACAACTTATTTCCCTGTGCACCTAAGAATTCACCTGACACAGTCCAAAGGACCTGAAGTTTAAATGTAAAAGCAGAGAATCCTCTTTAAATACACTTCTTGAAAAGATTCCTGCAGTGGCTACCAAAGAGAATCTGAGCTCTGAAGCATGCCTGTGCTCTCAGACTGTCTCACAGCATGAATACCATGAAACTGAAAACCTTTGGAGAATCCAAATGAAAGAAGTGATCTGGATGATTTGGAAGATTTGTTTTAGCAACTTGGCACTAGAAGCATCTCTTTGAAGTGACTAAAACCCTCACAAAGGCACCTACTTGGTACGAAATAGTGTATGAAAAGAGAAAAATTCAATTAATTGGCTAGACGTTTACAAATACCCAGAAACACCAGCTATATTTTCTTATGCCTCATATCAATATTATGACATTAGAACTAGTATTGGCTCTGATATCATTGGTGGTCTAACCCTGGTTAGGCATTTGATCTCTAAAATTAGGAGTTGAACTTCAAGTCTTAGACAGCTCTAAATATTTAGGGCTTAGGTTTTCTAAAAGAAAACCATAACTTGCCTCTAACAAACTCAAATGAGAACAACTTGTAGATAGGGCTACATCTTACTCATTTATTTTACACTGGCATACAGTAAGTGCTTAATAAATGCATGCTAATTAAATAAATAGGATAATATATGAAGAAATCGAATGAATAAATGAATGAACAGACTTAGAAAAGTACAGCTGGGACTTCCCTGGTGGAGCAGTGGTTAAGAATCCGCCTGCCAATGCAGGGGACACGGGTTCAAGCCCTGGTCCGGGAAGATCCCACATGCTGCAGAGCAACGAAGCCTGTGTGCCACAACTACTGAGCCTGCACCCTAGAGCCTGCGAGCCACAACTACTGAGCCCGCATGCCACAACTACTGAGCCCGCATGCCACAACTACTGAAGTCCACGCGCCTAGAGCCCATGCTCCACAACAAGAGAAGCACCGCAGCGAAGAGTAGCCACTGCTCACCGCAACTAGAGAAAGCCCATGCCCAGCAACGAAGACCCAACACAGCCAAAAATAATTAATTAATTAATTAAAAGAAAAGTACAGCTGAAGTCTGCAGTCATTTCAAAGCCTGTTTTGATCTTTTAAGAAAGTTTCTATAGGAAGAAAAACAGTTATAACAAATATTTCTGGTTTATCTTTCTTAAAAGGGAAGATTGTTCTACTCTTTAAGGGAAAAGTTTAAAACCCCACCAAGTCAAGATAGAAAACTCTAGAAGTCACTGGAAGATATATACTGGATTTGGTCCACAGATGTGTTTTGTTTGATCAGCACGATTTGGGGGTTATATTTTGGTTTTGTGGCTTGTTTACTTTTAGACTGAACCAGTTTTTTAAAATCTAGATTCTCCTGGATAATGAGAAACTCCGGTCACTGTGGGCATCCCCACATAGCCACAATCTGCTGGAGCTAAGAGGTTCCTATTTTGCCAGGAGTAGGCAATCTCCGATTCTCTACCTATACCCTGCTGCACGAGGATCTGACCTTTGGTCATATGCGCTAGTAAACAGAGAGGTTTCTCACCAATGTTATTGGGCAACACTGCTTATAATAAAATTGGCCTCTGATTGGTAAACTGTGTTCGGACTGGGAAGAACAACAAAAAGTCTGTAAAAACCTGATGAAAATACCATACTTTGGGCTTCCCAGAGTGCAGTGGTAACTGTTATATCCTGTATTGGTTTCCTAGGGCTACCATAACAAAGTACCCAAAACTGAGTGACTTAAAACAACAGAAATGTATTCTCTCACAATTCTGGAGACCAGAAGTCTAAAATCAAGGTATTGGCAAGACTGGTTCCTTCAGGAGGCTCTGAGCGAGAATCCATTCCATACCTCTCTCCTCGCTTCTGGTAGCTGCCAGCAATACTTGGTATTCCTTGACTTGTAGACAGATCACTCCAATCTCTGCCTCCATCTTCACATGGCCTCCCCTCTGTGTGTCTGTGCCTCAAATCTCCTTCTTTTTTCTCTTATAAGGACACCAGTTATTGGACTTAGGGCCCATCCTGAATCCAGGCTGATCTCATCTTGAGATCCTTAATTACATCGGCAAAGACTCTAAAGCACTATTCACAGGTCATTGAGATTAGGACTTGAACATATCTTTTGGGAGCCACTGTTCAACTCACTATATATCTTTTTCAGGAATAAGAAAACCAGGTCCATAGAGTATTTGCAAGAGATACACAACTAAGTTTGTGCGCCACAACTACTGAGCCTGTGCTCTAGAGCCCATGAGCCACAACTACTGAGCCCACATGCCTCAACTACTGAAGCCCACACACCTAGAGCCCGTGCTCTGCAACAAGAGAAGCCACCGCAATGAAAATCCCGTGCACTGCAACGAGCAGTGGCCCCTGCTCACCACAACTAGAGAAAGCCCGTGCGCAGCAACGAAGACCCAACGCAGCCAAAAATAAATTAATTAATCTTTTTAAAAAGATGACAGAAATTATAACACATTGAAAATAATCCAATGGGGGAGAAACTTGATGCACAAGGAAAAGGGGAGAATTGATGGAGTGAGAAGGCACAGGTGGTAGGCAATTCTAATGAGGCAGTAACATTCTAATGAGCTTGAGGCCTTTAGAGTAGAGATGCGCTTCCAATATAACATGATGCCCATTCTCCCCTGAGGCTGACTAAAGCAGTGCTTCCAAAGCAGCTGTAAACAGCAGAATCACTGAGGGGAAGGGAGGGCACTTTTTCTTTGGATGCTACTGTTATCACCACAAATGAGTGGCTGTAAAATTGCATTTTGTTACTAACAATTGGCGATGGTACTGAAATAATCACTCATTCATTCAACAACTATTTACTGGCCTACTTTGTGCCAGTTCCAGGTGTTATTCTAGATGCTGGGGATACAACAGTGAGCAAAATAATCATGTCTAAAACATTTTTATTAGATGTATTACAAAGAGATCTGCATGTACTTATTTATAACCAAAAAAAATGTGCTTGTGGTTGTCTTGAATTGTGTCTTGAAATGTGCTTGGGGTTGTCTTGAATTGTTGTCTTGAGTTGTGTCTTTATGCTTTTAAAAACCCCCGTTTCTTTATGAATGACAGGTTTAATTATCTATGGTGTCCCAAAGGCTGGTTTTGGAGTAGGTATTTGGGGCACTTTCTCCATTCTATTCTTTGCCAGGTTTTACCCCAAGAGCCTTTCCAAATATATTTAAGTGGTCTTCGAATTTGGTCACTTTTAGATACATTAATAGGATATCCCATTTGCCTTTTAAGAACTACCCTTAATTTCTTTTTGTTATGCTTTTAAATGTGACTTAAATGAAGTTATATTCTCTCACAAAACCAACCTGAGATCATTATACTATTGAATTTCTCTTCCTTCAGTTTATACAGTCAAAAGAGTTCTACATGTGGAAAAGTAAGGCGTATATAATTGCTGAGGCTTCTTTTCACTAAATTTATATACTTGAATTTTCTACCTTTTACTAAAGAACACATTCCACCTTGCTGAACCTTTTAAAAGATCAACAGCCACTTTGAGAGCATTTATTTGTTTCAGTCTTTTCTGTGGCCTTTTCAAGTTTTGTTTCTCTGATTTCCTGGCAGTATACTTATTTCATGGGAAACAGTCCTTTGAGAGAAGCACAAAGCTCTTCTAAAAGTTCTCTTTGAAACTTCCTCATTCATGTTTGCTGGATTTCCTACTAGTTTAAAATTTTATTTCAGTTTTAACTATCCTGTAGTCTCTTACACTTTATTTTAGAACACATATATTTTCCAAAAGACACATAGATATTTATTTTGTAACTTCTATGTTACCCTTGTTTTCTTCAGAGCTTACTTCTTAAAGGTGTTTCAGAGGACACATATTCTCACATAGTTTTAAATATCATTTACTGTTTGCATTTGTAAAGCATTTTATGCTTAGAGTAAAAACTGTACTTTGGCCTTCCCTCCTCATCGCTGAACATTTGTGTATCACAGAGCTCAATTACATCATGTTCACTATTAGAGATCTGAAATAACATAGCCTAAAAATTTGCTCCCTGAAGCAATTATACACAGTAAAAAAGCTTTTATAACATGGCTAGTCTGTAACACGTGTGTTTCCCCCGGCCTATGAATTCAACTATTTACTCCTAGTCCTTCTACTGGAGGCTTCCTACTGCTGGATGTGAGGACATGCAGGTGGGCCAAGACTTGCAAGAACTCATGAGTGCTATGCACGTGCCTATATGTATGAGAAAGCTTACGTGCATGTCAATTAAATGTGTCACCTACATAGAGAACAGACTTGTGGTTGCCAAGGGGGATGGGAGGTGGGGGAGGGACGGATTGGGAGTTTGGGGTTAGCAGACGCAAACTATTACATATAGAATGGATAAACAAGGTCCTACTGTGAACTATATTTGATATCCTGTGATAAACCATAATGGAAAAGAATATGAAGAAGAATGTACACATGTATTCCTGAATCACTTTGCTGTACAGCAGAAATTAACACAACATTGTAAATCAACTATACTTCAATAAAATAAATTTTAAAAATAAGTGTGTCATCTGATTAAAGTGCTTTTCATATCTGGAATCCAAATAGTAAACAGGATGGGTAATGTTGACAGGACAAACATTCTAAAACTAATACAAATACAGGAGTTAAGCTTAAGTAAAAGCAGCAGATGAAAATTTCCAAAATATCCATGTACATATTTTTGCTCCAAAGTGAATATAAACAGATTAAGAAAAGTCCAAGGTTTAGACAAATTATAAATTATTTTAGGAAAACTGTAATGGACTCTAACATGAAGGGAAAGTTTCAAAGTGTATTTTACATGAAGCTTTTTGCTTCTCAAACAGAATATCTTACAGAAAATAAGCGTATTGCCATAAAAGCAGAGAAATGAACCTTGAAAATAAAGCCCCTGAAAACACACTACTTCTGTGTAGTAGTGCTACACAGAAGTAGCACCTGCTCTGTGCCTCAGTTTACTTTTTTTTTTTTTTTTTTTTTTTTTGCCGTACGCGGGCCTCTCACTGCTGTGGCCTCTCCCGTTGCGGAGCACAGGCTCTGGACGCGCAGGCCCAGCGTCCCTGGCTCATGGACCCAGCCGCTCCGCGGCATGTGGGATCTTCCCAGACCGGGGCACGAACCCGTGTCCCCTACATCGGCAGGCGGACTCTCAACCACTGCGCCACCAGGGAAGCCCAGTTTACCCTTATATATCTGTGAAATAGTGCACTTAGTGCACTAAGTAAATGTTAGAGCGTCTCCTCTTTAGAAGTCAAGAAACAAGTATTATCACCTGTGTTTCCCTTACCCTCCATGGTAAGGAGATATTCTAGCCCCTCCGGAAAGTTTCTTAGTATTAGAAGCTGCTCTGAGGAGTTGGTTTGAAGAGATGAAGAGACTGTTCCTACTGCTGTGAGCAAACAAAAGGTGTTGACAGCTCTGGCCAAACTTAAGGGCTCCACCACAAAGGAAAGAGTGCTTCTGCCAACAGCGACTTTGGAACTTGAGTATGTTTTTCTCATTTTAGTTTAGTAGCAAAATACGCAACGAATAACTTAGCCAGCCAGTGGTACTCACACCCGGGTGCCATCTCACACCAGGGAAGCCTCAGAACCACAGCTGGGCCTTGGCAACAGCTTCCAGTACCTCCCAGAGTGGGAGGATGCCAGCCACGCCAGCCACACTGGCCAAGGCTGCTGCCCACGTTTTAAATGGAAACAAAAATCTTTTCTTTAGAAAGGAGGTGGGCACTTTTTTGTTCTCTTCTTTGTTTGTGGAAAGTTAAATACTGGTGGCGAAAAGGCAGCTTGCTCAGAGGCAAGGCTAGAGGTTTCGGCTGGTGGGCACCTCCTTCCCAAGTCCTTTCCACTCCTCTCCATTACTTTCTACGACATAACTCCAGTCCGCTACTTTCTGCCTTGTTCTAAATACTTTCTCTGCCAAGGCCTTGACTTCACTTTTTGGAAAGTGGTTACAAACAAATGGCGCTTGCACCACTCGCTAGAGGTTCCTCCAGTTCAACAGCAGCTGAAGGAAAGGAAGCTGTCAGGACATTGTGAGCAGCACTAGACAAAGACAACAAAACCGGACACTGACGGAGAGAGGAGGTAAGGGGGGAAATGGGTGAAGGTGGTCAAAAGGTACAACCTTCCAGTTATAAGTCGTGGGGATGTAATGCACAGAATGATGGCGGCAGTTAATAATACTATACTGTAGATTTGAACATTGCTAAAGAGACTAGATCTTAAAAGTTCTCATCCCAAGGGGGGAAAAAATTGTAACTACGTGAAGTGATGGATGTTAATTAGACATTTCCACATATAATCATGTTACACACCTGAAACTAATATATCAATTATATCTCAAAAACAAGAACAAAAACTGCCATCCGCTGAGCGCTCCCTCCGTGCCAGCCTCATCCCAGAGGCTGCAGGCCGAGGCAGCAAACCCCAAAGATGTTCCAAGCAGAAGCATCTCTCCCAGCCCAGCAGCCGCGGGGCCCCCTCGGGCATCTCTGGCCCCGCATTCCGGGCTAGCGCCCAACAGGAAGCCCCGCAGGGGAACTTTCTCTGGGCAGCAGCCACAAAAACAAGTCGGGCTCCAGACTGTCCAATAACCAGGCAGGGCAGCGAAACACCCTTCAGAGTCTTGGCAGCTTCTCGGCTCGACTGCGTTTAACGCTCTAGGAGTGAAACCAGAGCTGATGCTTCCTTCACTCACCCCCGCTACCCGTTGACGGGCCCCTTCGCTCAGGGCTGAGGATGAGACAAGAAGCAAATTCTCGCCCCTCCATTCCCACCGCCACCCCCCCGCCCCCGTTGCCTTCCTCTCCTAACCCGCAGCCTTGAAGCAAGTTCAACGAAAGGCGTCGCCTAAAGAGATCTCCGCGCCTGTGATGGCGCAGGCTCGGTCCACAGGGGGCGATTCTCGGGGGCTCGTGGGCTGCCGGGCCGCACCACGCTCCCGCATCTCTCCTCCGCTCCCGCGTTTGGTGTCGTCTGGTATCGCGTCGCAACCACTCGCAGCAAAGAGTTACTAACCAAGCCGGGCTAGCGCGCCCGGCCAGCCCTCCGCGCCGCGTCAGTGCCCAGCCGACCCCGCCACGCGTCTCACCGCGAACCCCGGCCCCGCGCGCTCCGCCCCAGCGCTCGCCCAAGTCGGCCCGGCCCGCGGCCCCCGGGCCTCGGAGCCCGCCCACCTCCCTCCAGCGCCGCGCCCCGCCGACTCCGCTCCCGGGCCGCCGCGCGCTGCTCCCTCACCCCCTCCCTCGCCCAACCCCACTCGGTTGGAACTCGGTCGGGAACTCCCGGCCCCTGCCTCCCCGCCTCCTCCCAGGAGGTGCCAGTACCGATGCCCTGGATGAAGACGAAGCCGGTGACCACGAGTACAGGGTGCCAGTTAAACTCGAGCGCGGTCCCGTCCCAGCCGAGCCCCTCCCGGTAGTGGAGGACCCAAATGAGGGTGAAGATCACAGACAGGAAGCCGACGAGCAGCGCCGACACCAGCAGCCCCAGGAAGCCCCTGTAGCCCTCCATGGCCATCAGCGCCCCATACTCCGCGCGGTGGTAGCCACAGGAACTCCGCGAAGCGGCGGCGGAGGCCTCTAAGTACTGGCACATCAGCGGGACGCGTCGTCGACTTCTAGGAGCGCCCGGGGGAGGGGCTTTCTCGCTTGCCTGTCTGGGAGGCGGGGCCTCCAGGGGGCGGGCAGCTGGCCGGGGTTCAGAGACTAGCCCCACCCTCGGGCTCTAGTGACCGCCCAGAGCTCTCGCTGCGGGGTGGCCGCCCCTGGCCCGGCGTCCGTGCTTGCGGAGAGCTCGAATAACCGATCTGGTTACTTGTTGAGAGCGAGAGTGCTGAGGGTTCCGTACCCACCACTTTCTTTTAGCTCTTCCCGTGTCTCTTTCCTTATATGAGGGGAGGCAGTGGTGCGCACTCTCGGTTAACAGAAGAGAGGGGTCCGTTGGGTGGCTTTGTGTGTGTGATTTTGACTAACGAAGCCTCATGAGCCGCAGTTCTAGAGGACTGGCTGTCTTTGATGCCAAGGAGGCAACTGTGGGACTGTGTGGACCTGGCCTTACCTAGCAAGGAAACTACTGGCAGTGTGCACTTAAGAGGGAGAAGGCAGATACCTCCTGGACCCTGGACTTGTCCGTATGTGATAAAAACGGATCTTAAAAGTGCTACCTGCTCAAACCTATTTGAACTAAAGCCCCACCCTGGTGGAGTGAAGCTCACTCACTCCCTGCCTTCTTTCCAACATTAAGTTTACCCTTCTCCATTGGACAAGAAAAGTGTCAGTGTTATCAACTGCTGTTAAAGAAAATGGGGCTCTGGCTGTTAGGGCTCCTAGAATGCACTTGGGAACGTTCACTTCTAGCTCTCTCCTGTAGCTCACCTCCAAGGACTAGTTTACCAAATTGTCATCTTGCCATTTTGAAAGGCCTTAGAATATGCAGGAGATGTATGGGAGTGATTTTCAATGGAAAAGACAGGTTTTAGGCAAGGAAGTAGGAGTGTCAAGCACTGGTAGTGGGGCAAGATTGAGGTCTAAGAGTAAGGGGCTGCAGACTTCACTGATGTCACTATTTCTCCCTTGTTGGTAAAAAGAAAGGGAGAAAAAGAAAGAGAGTAAACAAGTGGAAAAGAAGGACCCCTACCCACAGTATAAGGCTTTCTATGGTCTGGCCCTGATGTCCATGGCTTCTCTCCCAACTCCTCACCGCTCCCTACCCATGTCCCTGCCTCTAAAACTGTCCAACCCCATCTCCACCAAGAAACCTTCCCTGAGTCTGCCTATGCCCCTATTTTACACTTCTACCCACCTCCCCATCCAGTGCCTCTCTGCATCACTTATCAAGATGTGATATAACCATCTGTTCCTGTGGCTGTCTCCACTCCCCAGACAGCCTCCTTGAGATTAGTAACTGTCTAATTTATCATTTTATTCTTCCTTGAAATATAGTAGCTACTCAGTAAATATTGGGAGAAGAATGGGACTGAGTGTGTCAGTCAGGGTGCTGGCAGGAAACAGATGGCTCGTTCCAGTTGGGCAATTTTATAACGAACAGGGCTACTTACAAAGTTGTGGGCAGGGTGTGGGAAACCACAAGGGTTTTGCAGTGCCCAGGCCTGAATGGGAGAGGGTTACTGAAATCCAGAGAGAGAAAGAGAGACAGACGAGAGAGAGAGAGAGAGAGAGAGAGAGAGAGAGAGAGAGAGAGAGAGAGAGAGAGAGAGAGAGAGACGACAGTGTAAAAAGGGCAGGCTGACTGAGGCTATGGCCTTGAGTTGAGGGATGCAGTCAGCCGGCAGGGACCCCACAGGGAGGAAGAATGGGAGACAGCATGAATATTCCAGCCTTACTCTCTTCCCCTCCAATCTCCTGCCTGGTCCCAAATGGCTGAAGCTAATCTGAAACCCAGAGGGAAGATGATGTAGCCCATATAGGTCAGCCTCCAGGACACAGCAGAGTGGAGAAGGGTGAGAGTAGATCCATAGGAATAAACAGACACTATCACTGAATCTTCCAGTTTTATTTTTTCAGACCTTTTGGGTTCCTGAGTGCTACAAAGATTCCCTGTTTAATTTTATGCTGTTTCTCTTCCTCTTCGACCTTTAACTAGTAATTCTTTAACAACAATATCATTGTGTCCCTATTCTTCTCCCTAAAAGTATCTAGTTCTTGTCCCCAGGTAACTTCTTCACCCCCTTAGCCCAACACCTTCACTCCACTCTCGAGTTGATTTTACTCTGCAGCAGCAGCAAAGAAGAATCTGTGGGATTCCAGACTCCATTTAACAAAACACCTCAGGAGAATGAAAACACGGCCAAATAGTATGGATGATGTTGAATCATCTTGAAGTTACCAGCTAAACTGAGAAAAATTTCAACTTTTAAGTTGTCCTTTAAGGACCTAACTTTGATAAAACTTGTCACTTGAAAGAGGAAACTTTTTAATAAAGTTTGTTGTGGCTTGGTATTAACAACTTTTAAAAACAGATTTGTTATATGTTTCCCTCAGGGGGTGGTAAATAATTTGCCACCAAAGTACTTACTCAGATACTTTGTGAAGTACTTTGTAAAGTTTACAAAGTTACTTTACTCAAGTACTTTTTTTTTTTTTTTTTTTTTTTTTTTTTTTTTTTTTGCGGTACGCGGGCCTCTCACTGCTGTGGCCCCTCCCGTTGCAGAGCACAGGCTCCGGACGCGCAGGCTCAGCGGCCATGGCTCACAGGCCCAGCCACTCTGCGGCATGTGGGATCTTCCCGGACCAGGGCACGAACCCGTGTCCCCTGCATCGGCAGGCGGACTCTCAACCACTGCGCCACCAGGGAAGCCCTCAAGTACTTTTTACATCAATGCTATCAAAGGGCTGCCTGATGTGTGGGGATGGGGTAGGGCATTGAACAAGATAGCCTTCTGAAAAACCTATGATTCTAGAAACATGTATACATTGGCACAGATTTTTATTGTCCCTGACAGACACAAAACGCAGAGTGAGGAGAGTTGCGAAGGGCCAGGGAGAGAAAATCTAAACCCCACTCATCAAGAGATCAGGAACCAGGGGCCCTGTTTGCCATTGATCTGCTGATCTTCCACGAGGCAGTGTTGCATTTCTTTGGCACGTACAGAAGTCCAGTATTCTAATGTAAAGTCTAATAAGTTGTACTTAGTGGTTTGCTGTCTGGAGTAAGTGGGCCATTTTTTAAACATTCAAATGTTGACTGTGTGTTGGTTACTCTGTTTGCCCCTCCACTCTCCACCCTTCTTGGTCTTGCCCTGTGCACTGACAGACTCTAGTCCTCTGGCTTCCAATTGACTTTGGTCAATGGGTGGTGCTGGAAGGTCAGAGCAGGAAGAAAGAGGAGTCATCGATCTATTTATCCCACCATGCCCCCTTGCCAGACCATGGTTTTTGTTTTGTTTTGTTTTGTTGCGGTACGCGGGCCTCTCACTGTTGTGAGAGCGCAGGCTCCGGACGCGCAGGCTCAGCGGCCGTGGCTCACGGGCCCGGCCGCTCCGCGGCATGTGGGATCTTCCCGGACCGGAGCACGAACCCGTGTTCCCTGCATCGGCAGGCGGACTCTCAACCACTGCGCCACCAGGGAAGCCCTGCCAAACCATGGATTTTACAGTGGTTGTGTTCCTCTTTTGGAGGAACACATGGGGACTTTTGAGTGTCCCCTCTTCCCCAGCTACAGCTCCCCCTGGGACCAGTAACACCATGCCCACTCCCTTCTACAGGCCTGCGTGTGGTATCGGCTGCCGGCTCGTACTTGTCCTTGGTCCTCACCATTCCTTGTGGGGTTCGTAATCCAAACAGACAGAAGAGTCTGTTTGCACCCCTGTAAATAGTCCGCTTATTAAACGCTCTTGAATGAAAGACTTTGTGCAAACCAGCTGTTTCCTGCAGAACCGTGACAGAGACAAGTGGAAAAATACTCTTGCCTAATACTACTGTTTCCCCAGCCTTGTCTGTGCCTTCTTAGGACATACTATGAAAGGAGGAATATATGAAGCAAGAAAAAAATCACAAGCAGGAGAAGTGAGTTCACACATCTTCCTCTCTTCTCTTCTACTAGACCAGAGATTTGAGGATCAGAAAGCGCTCTCAGATGACTAAGATAAAGTGACTCACAGCTCACGCCATGACTCATGCTGTAATCCAAGCCCTGGCAGTGCTCAAAGGCTCCTTAGGGAAAGAAAACAAGGGTTACAGTTTTGAAAAGAACACAAATCCACGTTAATGGGAGGAATATCCTTTCCTCCTGTGTTGTCTTCAGGGCAAAACCCAAATGTCTGCTTTGCTGAGGTGTTTCTCCTCCGAGGGAACTGCTGAGGAGATTGGCCCCCCGCTCTGGCGGTGGAGCCCACCTCTACCACTTCCCTCACCTGAGGCTCCCAGAGTCCAGCCGCCCTAAGAGGGCAGCAAGGAAAGATTTCATCTGTATCTGGCACAGCCTGAGGAGCCCCAGTGTGAGAAGAGGCAGGAAGTAACTCTCTTCCAGACTTTACCAGACTAGGGACACCATCCCCTGCCCCATCACTACAGGGCCAGGTGCCAGCCAACTGAGGACACCCCTACAAGCAGAGCCCGCCGACATTATTCAAACTATCCAATGGTAAGTTTGTTCCACCTGCTTATCTTGCTTCGCCCATTCTTTCCCTTGAAAACCACAACAAAAACTGCCCGCAGTTCCCTCCTCTGCCTGCTCATCTCACTGTGGTGCTTCCCTGTGTGGCCCTGTATGGCGTGCTGTGCCTCTTGCTCCTAGGGCACTGTGAATACAAGAAAATAACTTCTTCCTTCGTGGCAGTCATTTTAGTGTCTGTGTGTCCTACTACACCTGCTCAAAACAAATCCCAGCACATTTTTAGAACACAGACCTTGGAAGAACAGCAACAAATAAAACCAAATCCTCACCCTGAAGGAGTTTACGTTTTAACCTTGGCTTTATAAATTTGCGTGGGGAGGAGGGCTCTAGAATAAAGAGAACCTAGGTGGAATCAAGCCCCTTTCCTTTCTTCTTCACCTGGTTATTTCCTGCTAACCTATGGAATAAAGGTGGGAGATGAAAATTGGGGAATTGAGGAATTAATCCTATTTCTCTTCTGTCTGGATGAATGCCTGAGCTAAATGCCACTCCTAATGTCTGGGCTGAGTAGATAGGGCCATTGTAATTTTATCTTGCCAGATGATTAGAGAGATGCAAGATGATTAGGAAGAGATACGAATCTCTTTCCTAAGTGCTTCCTGTTTCTCCAAAGTCAAATGGGATGATGATGGAAGCGATTTCAAAAATTAAGTAGGGGGCTTCCCTGGTGGCGCAGTGGTTGAGAGTCCGCCTGCCGATGCAGGGGACGCGGGTTCGTGCCCTGGTCCGGGAAGATCCCACATGCCACGGAGCGGCTGGGCCCGTGAGCCATGGCCGCTGAGCCTACGCGTCCAGAGCCTGTGCTCCGCAACTGGAGAGGCCACAACAGTGAGAGGCCCACGTACCAAAAAAAACAAAAAACAAAAAACCAAACACACTCCTGGACTGACTGACAGACTGACAAGGTTAGAATAGAGGGCCTAAAATCAAGTCAGAGAATTAGAAAAGGAAAGAATGCTCTGGAACACTTTTCTGGTGACCAAGCTTTCTTCCACATAAATCAAATTTTACAAGCACATTGGACTATTTGGATGGGACTTTATAGTACGTGAAGAACTGGGTTATACTATTATTAACGAGTAGCCAAAAACATTGTTTACTTTTGGAGAACTTTTATGGGATGCTTCCTTGTTTGGCTGTGTAATAATAGGAATAAGTGCTCTAATTACAGTCTTCTCTGTCACTGATGCATTTTTTTTAAAGGGTGTTCACAGACGGAGTGTCTCAGAAATATATTTCCAGAATTTTGGCTCACAGATGTCAGGATTTTATTAAAGTATGAAGGGATCGTGTCCAAAAAAGAACTCTGAAAGCAGACCAGAGAGGCTTTCTTAATTGGCCAAATATTTCACTAAACAAATTTTATCTGCAAACAGCTTAGACAGACCTCAAACATTCTTAGACCTCAAGAATCTTGGGAAACCTTGATTATAATTTCTGGTAGCAGGTGAAGTTCTTTTTTAAAGAGAAAACCCAAATGATATAAGTCCAAATTTTACTTTTGTACCAAAATAAATTTAGCATGGCTTCTGTCATTTATATGTTGCTCCAAGCCTAGAGCCTTGAGATTCCAGTCAACACGAAACAGTTTGGAATAAGTGAACATACATTGTTCCAGGATTTCAATCTGCTGTGTAATCAGACAATTTACATGGGCCCAAAACTGAGAGGCAGTTTGCTGATCTGTGATAGGACGGCTTCAGACTAGTCTGGGGTTCTTAACCTGATGTCTATGGATAAAACCTGAATGGGAGAAAAACTGCACCTCTATTTTCATTAACTTTGTAACTGAAATTTAGCAATTTCTATAATTATGAATACAGACAACAAGCTCCACTACTATTCGCAGTGGCTGTGATTTTGTCACCAATAAAATCACTGATATTCTCATGTCCCATGGAGAGCTGTATCTCAACTTTCCATTTGTGCTCAGCACCTCTTCAGAGTAACAACAGTTATTAAGCCTGCAGCTAGATCTTGTAATGCAACAAGAATGAAGCACATATACCATTGTATCACAAATTGTTCTTTTTTAAAATTTTGATAACTCTTCAGTATAGCTGGTTTCCTTTGTAATCCCATGTTTTAAAAAAGATTGAGAAGGCCAGTAATGACAATGGATACTATAAGGAAGAATCTTCAAATTATTTAGTATAAACCTAATACTTTTTTATTTTTCAGTATTTCCCCATTATTTTGAACACATAGAACTAGAACTCCTGATAAAGATAAAATGATGTGCAAATGACTTTTTAAAAATTGAAGTATAGTTGATTTACATTGTTGTATTAATTTCTGCTGTATAGCAGAGTGATTCAGTTATAAATACATATACATTCTGTTTCATATTCTTTTCCATTATGGTTTATCCCAGGATATTGAATATAGTTCTCTGTGCTATACAGTAGGAACTTGTTGTTTATCCATTCTATATATAATAGTTTGCATCTGCTAATCCCAAACTCCCAGTCAATCCCTCCCCCACCTCCCCTCCTGCTTGGCAACCACAGGTCTGTTCTCTATGTCTGTGAGTCTGTTTCTGTTTCATAGATAGATTCATTTGTGTCATATTTTAGATTTCCACATATGTGATATCATATGGTATTGCAAATGACGTTTTTTTCAGCTTTGTTATATTTATCCAAAGGGTGAATCAACTACAGAATAAAGCATTTTTAGCATTAAGAAATCCAATGTTTTAAAATCTTTTTTCCTTGCAATTCTGTTTATTACAATTTTGTAAACCTGAAGAGATTCTCTTATCTGAAGTTTTTCAGGAATTCACGTATTTTGCATGATATCTGATGTGACTGGTAATAAAGTAGTAGCTATGCAATGGAGCTACTTTGCAATGAAGTAGTAGCTATGATCATAACCCTCTTGCAATCTGAAAACAACAGGGATTTTCTTTTCTGTACAGGCAGCTATGAAGTTTTCAGGTAGTAACTGTCCCTCTGAAAGGAACTGGTCATCTTTTCCTTGATCAATTAGTATATCCAGCTGATCACGTGGAGAGGACTTCACAAGATGGGTAGCATAATTAGCCTTCCAGCAAATGACTTCTGAATCTCATTTTTTTAACTTTTCTGTTCTATATTTTATTTATTTATAATTTATTTTTTATTCATTTACTATTGATATGTAACATTGTATTAGTTTTAAGTATATAATAGAATGATTTGATATATGTATATAATTACAAAATGATTACCACAAGTTTAGTTAATATCCATCACCACACATAGTTGCAAATTTCTGCTGTTTTTAGATGTGTCTTTTGTAAGCAGCATATAACTGGATTTTTTAAAAAAGTCAGTTTGTGGAGAGACAAGTGATGAAGCAATTACAGCAAATATTAATTGCAGAATCTAGGTGGTGGGTCTATGGGTGTATACTGTAAAAGTCTTTCAACTTTTCTGCACGTTTGAAAATTTTCATAATAAAATGTTAGGGAAAAAGTCACTCTGCTAGTCTTTATCTCTTAATAGGTGAGTTAATCTATTTATATTTATTGTGATTATTGATATATTAGACTGATTCCTACCGTTTCCTTTTGTGATTTCTGTTTACCACATAGGGTGGAGAAAAGTACCTTATGTAGATAAGCTATTGAGACATTTAGAAGACTCATTTCCTCCTGAAGAAAAGGATTTTACCTGTAATATTATTTTTATCAAAAAAGTGATTAAACAGAGGCACAGAATGTTTAAATAGTTTACCATTTTCAAAAATTACTTTTTCTCCACTATCATGGGACAAAAGCACCTCCTGCATGTGGAAAGAAGAGAGGTCAGTGTTCTAGGTCCTTGTTACTTAAAATGTGGTCTTTGGACCAGCTTGTTAGAAATGCAGAACTTCAGACTCTACTGCAGTCTTCCTGAATCATAATCTGTGTATTAATAAGCTTCTTAGGTGGTTAGTAAGAAATTTAAGTTTGAGAAGCACTATCCTAGGACAAAAGCACTACCTCAAGATGCTTACCACCTGACAATCACCACCTAATGACCACAGCCTGGCCAGCTGTGACTCTCCCAGATGCTTATCTAATGCCAGGGACAGGGGTCTGTGTTTCTCTAAGGATCTGTATCTCAAATCAGTGAGATTTTAGGAAGGCTAGCAGCTATCCTGATAGGCTTCCTTTAAGAAGTCTGATTATATTTCTTGTATAAATGCTATGGCTTTTTTAAAAAAATTGAATCATGTTGGAAAACAGGGTGAGATTTGGGGTTCTTAAATGGTTTTATCATCACTGGAGAACCTGGTAAAACTTTAAGGTTCTTAGTGAAAATGTATGCACAGGACGATGACCAACACATAGAAGGTAAAATGGCGTTTTACAATAAGCTGATTATGACCCAACACCTCAAAGTAGAAATCTGGTATGCTGAGCTAGAATCATGTGAAAGTCTCCTTTTTCCTAAAGTATGCTTTGAGCTCTTTCCATATTCATTCAATCAAAATAACCTCTCTCTATAGAAATATTTAGAGATTCTCTCTCTGTATATCTGTCTATACCTACCTATCTACATCGATCTGTCTCTATCATCTATTTATTATCTACCTATCTATCTATCTATCTATCTAAGAGAGAGATGCCAGACACTATGGTAGGTGCTGAGAATATAATTGAGCAAAAATTGACAAAGGTCTCTGTCCTCATGGAACTCACAGTCCTCTCCAAATACTAAACTTGAATTCTGGACCTGAAATCAGCTCAGCTATGAGGAAAAGTAGATCCAGTGCCTGCTTCTAGCAGCAGGGGAATGGAGCCACAGGGTGAGAGAGAATGTGGAAGGGAGATACTCGGGCAAGGGTCATTCCTCAAGAACTGACCTTTTACTGAGCTTTAAACACATGAAACCTCTATCCCTAGAAAACTCAGCCCAGTCATTGTCCAGGTTTCTGACTAACCAATCAGCAACTTCTCCTAGGGGATGAGATAAAGATGGAGATTGAGGGAGAAAGCATAGGAGACGTCCTTGTCTAGAATTTAAAAATAAGAGATTGCTGTATTGTCTATAAAAGTCTAAGACAGGGCTTCCCTGGTGGCGCAGTGGTTGGGAGTCCGCCTGCCGATGCAGGGGACCTGGGTTTGTGCCCCGGTCCGGGAGGATCCTGCATGCCGCGGAGTGGCTGGGCCCGTGGGCCGTGGGCGCTGGGCCTGCGCGTCCAGAGCCTGTGCTCCGCAACGGGAGAGGCCACAGGAGTGAGAGGCCCGCGTAACGCAAAAAAAAAATAAAAATAAAAAAATAAATAAAAGACTAAGCCATTTGCTATACAGAAAAAAATTAGTTCAATGTTCTAAGAGTCTATTATGTGCCAGGACCTTGGGATCACATCTGTGAACCAAAAAAACAAAAACAAAAACAAAACCAAACCAAAACCAGTCCAGTGCCCTTTTAAAGTTTACATCCTAGCTTACATCCTAGTGACTAGGATTGAGGGAGTGCAGGTTTCCCCTAAAGAGTGAAATATGTTATGTTAATCTCCAGGTTCCTGCCAAATACCTGGAGAGAGGTCAGTCTCTCGGATGAAAGCCAGGGTTAGTGCTGTAAGGCAGTCCCAAGCAGACAATGTCATATTCAAAATATAGATCCTTGAGTTTTATATTGGAGTCCAGCTCCCATCTGGCAGGTCACAAGACAGCACCCTCCATGTGGGTACAGAGTAGAGACCAGAGAGTGAGGAATCTGGGCCAGGTCGCTAGTAAGTTATACCCATCCTTTTGGGCTCAGGCCTTATCACAGAATGTGATAGGGACAAGGCTTGTGAACTCAGAAGGTAGGTAGGATCATTATTGTATAAACTCAGGTGACTTTTTTTTCTTGCTTTCTTTCCACAGTTTTAATTTAATTTATTTATTTGTTGGCTGCATTGGGTCTTCATTGCTGTGCATGGGCTTTCTCTAGTTGCGGCGAGTGGGGGCTACTCTTTGTTGTGGTGTGCGGGCTTCTCATTGCGGTGGCTTCTCTTGTTGTGGAGCATGGGCTCTAGGTGCACAGGCTTCAGTAGTTGTGGCACTCGGGCTCACTAGTTGTGGCACGCAGGCTCAGTAGTTGTGGCACACGGGCTTCGTTGCTCCATGGCATGTGGGATCTTCCTGGACCGGGGCACGAACCTGCGTCCCCTGCATCGGCAGGCGGACTCTTAACCACTGCGCCACCACGGAAGCCCCCACCATAGTGTTTTAATCAAAACTTTGTATTTATACAACCGGGTACAATGACAATTGTATTGTGAACATAGGTTTATGGACATAAATATTCTTTTACATCCTTTGTAATATATTCTAATATGTAGATATACCATAAAATTTTAACCATTTCTGTACTGTTAGACAGGTTATAGTCTATTCTTTATCGTTATAAATAACACTGCAGTGAAAATCTATGTAGTTAATTTTTGGTACACATTCTATGATGACTTTGTACTGTGTCAAGTAATCTGGACTTATATTTCCCTGAACCCTCTGCCCTGCATGGTTCTGAGTTAATGAGAGCCATAAATTTTTTTTGCATGAGATTTAGATGGTGGAAATGAAGCAGCAGTCATACTTATACCTGGAAGACTGGTGTAGGGTCAGGCACTGTCAGAGCTCATGTACACCACCATGGATCATCTTGTTAGAGGGGCCAGCAGCCAGGCCTGTGGCAACTCCAGCTAGTTCTTCATGGGATAGTACCTGGGCCTCACAGATCCAGCTCCCACCAGATCTCCTCTTTCAACCTCTCCAAATCTTGGCTCAGGCACATGTGCAGCCCTGTGGTGAAGTGCACTCGATCTTCTAGAAGTCTTCCACATCACTGAAGTTGGATGTTTGGAAGCAGTGAGAGGCGGGTGCAAGTTCTGGTTCCATCCTTTTAATTTTAGCTCATCCTGTGGGTTCCAGTTTGTCCCCACTCTCTCCTACTCTACATGCATCTTCCTGTCCTAATTGCTGCCCTGCCGACTTCAGGCTTGGCACCAGGTGAAGAGCCACAGTCTTGCACAGACTGCACAACCAGCTTCCACAACTGTATAAGGTCTAATCTCTATACAGATCTCACTATGTCACTCGTAAGTGGTTCTGCTTCTCTGATCAAACCCTAATGACACTCATTCATAACTATTTCTTTTGGATAAATTCCTAGAAGTGCAAAAGCTGGGTGGAGATAGTTCTTTTTATGTTCCTTAAATATTTTTTTGGTTCATGTTTTTTATTTAGTGAAATCTTTTTTGGAAAAATTCTAGCTTGTTTCTACTTTATTGGGAAGACTCAAAATAAGGTATTTTTGTCCACACTTGCACCAGAACTTTAATGGCAGAGCACTGGACCAGTGGGCTACAGTGCCCATGGCAGTAGCAAGAATCCAGAGGAGGTGAAATTCAAAAGGAGGTGGCCAGACCCACTTGCTGAATCACCTCGTGATGACACCCCAAGGTGACAAAACCTTTAAGATTCTCTTTTTCGTTAAAGACATGACAATTTCCTTTATGGTTTATCTTCTTAGGCTGGAGTCCTGTCTCTGAATCCTTAACCATTGGTAGACTTTGCCTGTTCCAACTGTCTCCATATACCTATTTGGACAACCATTTATTTATTTTTCCTGCATTACCAATATCTATGTTTGGTCAACCTGCTGGGACATACTATCGATGCAAATGGTATCATCTAGGTTTATGCAGTGCATGATCTGAACAGCTATATTCATGAGTTTTACGTTACCCCAGGTTGCATCTGCCTGTTGCTGACTTGATCTTTCTGTAGTTTGTGGCCATAGCTTTTGGATAACATGTTCTGTCTGCTGGCTGGACATCCACCCATAGCCGTCATCAGGTCAGTTCCCTCAGTGTTTCCCCAGCTAGAAAGGCAGATTAACTCTAGGAATCAGCAACTATAAAAATCAGTGCATCCCAGACCATCGTGGACCAGGCCACTCCAGGTCCAGCTGTGTTCCAAGCTGCAACAAACTTAGCTTCTAGAAGCTCCTCCAAACCCATCTCTTAGGTAATAAATTTGCATTTGAGGTACATCAAGACGATTACTTAAGTCTAAAGTGCTAAAACAAGATTCTAGTAATTTCCTGGCTCCCCTCCTGTGACATCATAAAGGCTTTCCTTGCTTATGTACAGAGTCATAAAAGCCACTGGGTTTGAGGACTTTGATTTGGGCAATCTCCACTATAACAGCAATTTCTGGCAAAGACAGTACCTGCCAACGATGAAATGAGTATGGTATTTCTTTTTCATGTTTCTCATGTTTGCTCTGACTCAAATTTTGCCCATATCTGTCTGTGTGGGAACAGTCTTTATTGGGGGGGGGCAATTAGGTACTAATAATTTTCTTTTAATTTGCATGATTCACCCAGGCTAAACTCATGGGAAGGTGTTTTATGGAAATATATAAGGATCTGGAAGTCCAGCCTTAGCTCTCTACTTTGACATAGACATTAAAACTGAGAAGAATAACTCCATTTACTCTGTCCCTCAGTAGCTTTCCAAGATTAAACTTAGAACACTATACATTGGTTCTAGAGTGGTATGGTTTGGAGGGCAAGGATATTTGCCATCAAACTTAAATTTTTGGTGGGAACCTTTTAAATGATACTTCTCTGTAAGCACTAGAATGACTATTATAGTTATTCAGAATGTCCTCTTTATTACTAAAATCTAGCTCCAAAGAATGAGGGGCTAGTTTCTTTGGATGGTCTCCATCACTTGCATCTTTCATACATCAAAAGTGAAACTTAGAACAGAATGATAATTCTACTAATATCCAGGAAGCAGACTTAATCAGAAAGTCTTGTACATTTGAGCTGCTTTTATCTGTTGGGCAAGCCACAGTCTTTCTGTGCCTCACTTTTTATCTAGGATGAAGTAGGGGAATAAACCAGGTATTCTTTGCAATTCCTCCAATCTTAAAATAACTTCATCTTTAAAAAACGGTATTTACCCGTGGCCCAAATGTTTAAAATGTCTGTTAGTGTTTTCCAAGGGCAAGTGCTAAGGAGTACATATATTGCAAAGTCAATAATTTTAGATTAACTGTCAGATTTTTTAACCATAGTGTTAAGGCTATATGCTTAGTTTGGATATACTCTACAGGAGAATTGTTAAATGCTTGTGCAGTTTAATTAAATATAATTTAATCAGTGGCTCAAAAATAGGAAGTATAAGAATATATTCTACTGGTCAAATACACATAAATTATCAAGTCGCCAAAGACACCAAAAGTCTTTGAAGTAATGTGAGAGTGTGAACTTGCTTTACTTTGAAGATACTCTGCATTAGATATGCTAGCGTCCTAAATCAGAAAAACTGGATGACATGAAAATCCTTTTCCCTTGTTTGCTTCCAAAGGAATTTACTACTATTATTCGAAAACAAGAACAGAATTCAGTTCAATTAACAGTGTACTAAGTTAATGATTAGTGTTTATATTTTTAAGTTTCAGCTATATTAAAGTTTATGAATCTGAAGAAGCTGGGCTAATATTCTATCATAAAAATGTCATTGAAAGTGCAATTAGCTTTAAGTGCAGAGGAAATAAGATAATGGAATCTGTTGCCCATTTTAGCTGTGGACCTTCAATTCCATGACATCTAATCTATTAAAGGACTTAAGATTTGCATACTTATTTAAATTAATTTACAAATTCACAAATTAATTGAGTAGATTAAAATTTCAGCAGTAATAAATCTTTGTAAAGCTTGGTTCTTCATAGAGAAAGAAAAACAAGATAATCTTTCATATGTAAAGAATAACGCTTGGGGCAGTTCAGACTTGCTTTATGGTACAGCACTGAACAGTTTTGCTTAATATTCCCCGTGTACTTACAAAGTTCTACTTTTTCTCCAAACCCCATAAAATCTTCTTTTTAATGAGTTCAGTAAAATATCTAAATTGCAACACTGCATCTATATACTTTGTCAAAGAACATTGTGGTATATTTCCTTAAAGTTGCATAAAGCAAATATTCTATGTACATTTCAGTACAAGACCTTGCAAACTTTTGGATTCTTAAAAACTACCTGGAAAACGCAACAGAAAAAAAAAGGCAAAGACTAGGAACATTATAGTTCCAAGAAAAGGAAACACAAATTTCTCTTAGATGTATAAAAAGGCACTCAATCTCACCAATAGTAAAAGATACAAATTGAAATTATGAGATATTATTTTCAACTATCAGATGGATAAGTATAAAAGTTTTATAATGCATTTGATGAGAATGTGGAAATATAGGCATGCTCCTACATTTCTGGAGTTTAAATTGATACAAACTCTATGCTGGGGGTTGAGGGAGGGTACAGGATCTAGTAGTTCTATCTCTAGGAATTTATAATACAGATATACTCAGGTGTGAAATGACACTGCAGTATTGTAAAAATAAATAATTGGATAGAATATAAAGGTCCACTATTGGGGACTGGTTAAATAAATTTCATACAATAGATCATTATGCAGCCTTTTAAAAGAATGAAAATGCTCTATATGTACTGACCTCGACCAATATGCAAAATATATTGTGAAGGATTTCCAAATGGTGTGGTGACTGATTAGGTTCACAGAGGCGCCCTTCTGCTAAGGAACAACTAGACCTTGGATAGGACCTGTCTCTTTGAGGCATTGTTGGTCTCTCAAGAGATAGGGGAGGTCTCTGAAGGCCCTCTCACTCCAAAAATCAAAATAAAACCAGAGTTGTTCTGAGGTAAATGAGGATAGTGGTAACACTGCTATCAGGATACTGAGGCTTTGGCTGACACAAGGTTGGGAAGGATGAACTGAGCCAAGACCCTGAAGTGATCCCAGAATGACGGCTTCTTTGGCTACACAAAAATCAGTTACAGATAGATTAAAGCCTAGATAAGAAAGGCAAAACTATAATGCTCTTAGAAAAGAATCGAGGAGAGTATCTTCATAGCCCCAGGACAGTAAAGAATTTATAAAAGAAGATGCAAACAGTAACAACTATAAAATAAAGATTGATAAATTTAACCACATTAAAATTAAGAGCTTCTGTTCCTCAAAAGACTCCATTATTATTAGGTATTAGAGGAAAAAGAAAAAGAAAAAATAGGAGAAGGTATTTGCAATACATATAAGCAGCAAAGCCTAGTAAGCATTACTATTACAAACTGATAGCGCAAATCAAACAGAAAAATGGGTAAGACTTTAACAGGTACTATACAAAAGGTGATATCCAAATGATCAATAAACAGACATCCTCCTTAGTAATTAGGGAAGTACACATTAAAACTACAGTGGGATACACACCTATCAGATTGGGAAAAAAGTTAAAAGTCTGACAACATTAAGTGTTGGAGAGAAAAATGGAACAACAGGAACATCCAAACAATGCTGGTGAGATTGTAAACTGGTACACTCTTCCTGAAAATATCATGTGGCATCCAATAAAGCTGAACATATATGTACCCCCGACCCAACAATTTAAATCCAAGATCTATACCTTAGAGAAATACATGCAGATGTGCATCTGGATGTATGTACAAGAATGTTCGCAGTAGTATTGTTATTAATTGGCCTAAACTGGAAATCACCCCAAAGCCCATCAACAGTAGAATGGGTAAGCAAATTTTGACACACCTGAACATTATACAGTAATAAAAATCAACTGAAATGCAACAAAAGGAACAAGCTGGAGATACATAAATGAATCTTATATACCTAATGTTGAGTAAAAAAGCAGAACACAGAAGAGTATATACAATGTGATTATATACTTAAAGTTCAACAAGAGGCAAAAGTAAGCCCTTTTGTTTCGAAATGCACACAGAGGTAGTACATTTATAAAGAAAAGCAAGGAAATTAATTAGGATAATGGTTACATCCTGGGGAGAGATACAATTGTGATCAGAAAGGCACACACATGTGGTTTCTCGAGTGCTAATAATATTCTATATCTTGACCTGGAGGATGGGTTTTGTTGTTTTGTGGTTATTTTTTGGATTATGTTTTTTTCCATGATGCATGTTATACTTCACAGTTTAATCTTTCAAAAAAGGAAGTAAAGGAAATCACTACTAAGATAAACAAGCCACAAGAGAGTGCCAGGAATGAACAGGCAAATTCTAGGGGAAAGTAGAACTTTTCAAGTATACATGGAAAATTAAGCAAAGCTGACCAAATGCTGAACCACAAAGCAACTCTCAACAAGTTTCAAAGAACTGAAATGATACTGAGCATACTCTCTGACCACAGTGGAATTAAGCTAGAAATAAATAAAATTTTAAGTAGAAAATTCACACATTTGTAAATTAAGAAATACATTTCTACATAGTGCATTGTTCAAACATTGAAATCATTAAGGATATTAGAAAATATTTTAAACGGATTAACACTTGAAAGTACAACCTGTCACAAGTTGGGAGATGCAGTAAAAGCCATGCTGAGAGGGAAATTTACAGCATATAAAATACACATATTAGGAAAGAAGGAAGACGGAAAAACTTATGATCTAAAAATGTCTCATGAAATTAGAAAAACAGCAGAGGCAGGTGCAGAGCACCAGGCGGCAGGCACGCGGTTCCAGGGGGCCAATGGCGGCCAGGCAAGGCCAGGACACTCCCAGAGTAGCCTTAGCATAGGATTGCACCGTGACAGTCCCACTGATTGGTTCCTTGAGGAGACTTTGTCTTGTTTGAGACCTGATGGCCAAAAGAGAGGAAGAAAACTTCTCTCCTAAAAATGCCAAAAGACTGAGACAAGAGCTGGAGGATTCTGATAAAGTGAGGAAGATGAATGTACAGTTTCTTTCACTAATGATACTTCTACTTTGCAGGAGAAATTGGGATAATTGAGAGTATTCAGCTAAGAAACTTCATGTGTCATTCCATGCTCACACCCTTTAAATTTGGTTCTAATATCAACTTTGTTGCTGGCAACAATGGAACTCAGCAGCTGTCTCAATAACATTAAGGAACAGTGGAGGTGATGCCTATAAAACTAATGTGTATGGTGACTCTACAGCTGTGCGACGTCTCATCAGCATGGACGGAAGTTGATCTTATAAACTAAAAAGTGAAACGGAAACGTGGTTTCTACTAGGAAAGAAGAGCTAATTACAGTTAATCCTAGCTTACATCCTAGTGACTAGGATTGTTAATCCAGTTTCTGTTTTAACACAAGAGATGAGCAACCAGTTATAGCTATCTAAAATTGAGGGAGACAAATACAAATTCTTCATGAAAGCAACCCCACTTGAACAGATGAAGAAAGATTATTTATACATTATGGAAACAAAGAACAAAGGAGTAGATAAATCAAGGAAGAGTAATTTACTGAACTAAAGTGCCAGTGTTTAGAGAAAGAAGACGTTTACAAAGCATTGCTAGTATAAGTATAATGAAGGCTAATTTAACATACTTGAAATGTGAAATGCCTTGGGCAGTGGTCAATGAAACTGAAAAACAAGTGAGTGCTATCAGAGATAATATAAAAATTGAAGAAGATCGTGCTGCTAGACTTGACAGGAAAATGGAAAAACAGTAGGCCAGACTTTATGAAGCAGAAAAAATACAAGGATATTCAAGATAAAATAGAAAAGATTAGTCAAGAGACAACTGCCTGAACACCAAAATGTATGGTATTGAAAGGAGATGTTACTCCTAAGAAAAGGGCCTATAATGAAGCTGAAGTTTTATATAACCATTCCCTAAATGCATATTGAACATTAAAGAAAGATGATGAGTAGCTTTGCAAAAGAATTGAAGAACTAAAAAAAAAAAAAAGTACTAATCAATCTTTGGAACTGGAGCAGCTGAAAAGGCAAAAAAATTATCTTAGTTAAAAGAGAGTGTAGGGCTTCCCTGGTGGCGCAGTGGTTGAGAGTCCGCCTGCCGATGCAGGGGACGCGGGTTCGTGCCGCGGTCCGGGAAGATCCCACATGCCACGGAGCGGCTGGGCCCGTGAGCCATGGCCGCTGGGCCTGCACGTCTGGAGCCTGTGCTTCGCAACAGGAGAGGCCACAACAGTGAGAGTCCCGCGTACCGCCAAAAAAAAAAAAAAAAGAGAGTGTAACCTAGTGTAACCTAGAGATTGCCATACTGAGTGTAGTAAGTCAGACAAAGACAAATATCATATGCTATCGCTTATATGTAGAATCTAAAAAAATGGTACAAGTGAACTTATTTGCAAAACAGAAATAGTCACAGGTGTAGAAAACAAACTTATGCTTACTGGGGGGAAGAGGGGGAGGGATAAATTGGGAGATTGGGATTGATATATAAAAAGATAACTAATAAGGACCTACTATATAGCACAGAGAACACTTCTCAATACTCTGTAATGATCTATATGGGAAAGAATCTAAAAAAGAGTGGATATATGTATAACTGATTCACTTTGCTGTACAGCAGAAACACATTTTAAATCAACTATAATCAAACAAAAATTATATATATTAAAAAGGAGAGAGTGTAAAGGCCTTACAGGATCAAGAAAGTTCAATCAAGAGATTGAACAGTTTTAGCCATAGAAAAGAACAAAGAGGAACATACCAGAATTGAGAGAAAAATTAGATGTGAAGTATATGCTGAACTATAATCAGCAACAACTGAAAGAACTGAAAGTAATACTGATCGACTAAAAGGATTTGACCCTCATGGTCCAACTCTTCTCAAAGCCAGAGATGAGCTTATAGATGTGGACATTTTACCTATAAACCCATAGGCTCTTCAGGAGCTTGCATTCATCTTTGGGACCCTGAGGGTGCTCTGGCTACTGAACCTTGCTTAAAAGGACTTCTGCAAAGCTATTGTTGCCATAATCATGCTGATGAAAGAATGCTTCAGGCACTGATGAAAAGGTTTTATTCACCAAGCCACAGATAATATTTTCTGAGTTTTGGAATAAGACGTATGATGTTAGACACAGAGCTGCTTATCATCCAGTTTCCAACAGTTCTGACAGATTTAGAAATAGAAAATGCAGTTGTTGCAAACAGCCTAACTGACATGAGAGGCATAGAGACAGTGCTACTAGTCAAAAATAATTGTGTAGCTTGTGCAGTAATGCAGTCCCAAAGCTAGCCAAGAACTGTAGCTTTTACTGCTGATGGTGATCAGGTTTTTGTGGGACATTATTATTTATCTGAAAATATAAGACCTAAGTTTCTAAGCAGAGATGTGGATTTATTTCAAACTGACTTGGAGAAGGAGGATGAAAATAAGTAAGCCCAGATATTAAATCTTCACCAACATTTGTCTATCCTTGGAAAGGATATTAAACACAATGAAAATTTTCTTAGAAGGTGCCAACTACATTATAAAGAGTTAAGATAAAAATAAGAAAAAGTATTTCTAAAATGTGGGAACTTGAGAATATAGAAGAACTCCAGTCTGCAGATGTTGCAACTTTGGAAGATGAGCCTCAAGAAAATAAAATGAAAATGAAAATAGTTGAGAAAAATATGGAACAACAAAAAGAAAACATGGAGCATCTTAAAAGTCTGAAAATAGAAGCAGAAAACAAGTATGATGATGCAATTAAACTGAAAATTAATCAGCTAGCAGATCCACTTAAGGATGACTCAAACCCTGATGATTCTGAAGTGGATAACCAAAAACAAGAGAAATGGCATTTTGAAGAAAAACAAAAAGAACACTTGGATACTTTAACTAAAAAGAAACAAGAGCTAGATATGAAAGAAAAAGAACTAGAAGAGAAAATGTCACAAAAAAGGAAGATAAGTCTGCCCAGAGCAGATAGAAGAAAAAAAATTCTGCATCGATTCTAGATAAAGAAATTAATAGATTAAGACAAAAGATATAGGCAGAACATGCTAGTCATGGAGATCAAGAGGAAATAATGAGGCAGTACTAAGAAGCAAGAGAAAGGTATCTTGATCTGGATAATAAAGTAAGGACTTTTGAAAGGTTTATTAAATTACTGGAGGAAATAAGAACCCATAGATATGAAACATATCAACAATTTAGAAGGTCTTTGACTTTACAATGCAAATTGTACTCTGACAACTTATTATCTCAGCCAGCCTATTTGTGGAAAAATGAATTTTGACCACAAGAATGAAACTGTTACTATATCAGTTCAGCCTGGAGAGGGAAACAAAGCTCCTTTCAATAACATGAGGGCCTTCTCCAGAGGCGAATGTTGTTGTTGGTGGTGGTGTTTTGTTTTTTCCATGGCTTGCTTCATTCTTTCCCTGTGGTCCACTACTGAATCTCCTTTCAGATGCCTGGATGAGTTTGATGTCTACATGATTATGGTTAACCAAAGAACTGCAATGAACATGAGACTCAAGACAGCAGACTCCCAATGTTTCAGTCAATTTATCTTGCTTACCCCTCAAAGCACGAACTCACTTCTGTCAAGTGAACTGATTAGAATTCTTTGAATGTCTGATCCTGAAAGAGGACAAATCACATTGCCTTTTTAACCTGTGACTCAATAGCAAGAAGACCAAAGTTGGTTTGTACCTTAAATGCTATGTCCTCATGTTGAAAGATTTGCAAAGGGAAAAAAATTCAGGATTATTTGATGAAATAAAATGAAACCAAAGATATTCTAAAAAAAAAAAAAAAGCTCCTTTATACATCTGACCACAATAAATTATGTAAATAAGTCTAGAAAACCAACTACAATCAGCAATTTAAATTTTTTTTACTTTACTTTGAGAAAATCAATTTCATAGTACTGGTTTTAAATCTTTTTGGTTTTTTTAACTGTCTACTTTTATAGATTTTTTTTCAGAAGTAAAATTTTGTACATACTTACATATCTGTTTAGTTTGGGTTCATTTCTATACTATTTTGTAAGAATTAAAAGTTTGAGCATCTGGGGAAAAAAAAGAAAGAGAGCAGAAATAAAACCCAAAGAAAGTGGAAGAAAGGAAAAAATAAAGATAAATGTAGAAATTCATGCAATAAAAACATACATATAATGGAGAAAATCAACACAGCTAAAAGATAGTTCTTTGAAAAAAGCTAAGGAACATAATAAACTTCTTGTGAGACTGATCAGGAAAAAAGAGAAAATATCTTACCTTACCACAGCCTGGATCAGCTGTAAACTGAACTTTCTGGCGTTTTACATGTGCTTACTATTATTACAAATCGTTTAGATATTAAAAGATCACAAAAGGATATTATAAAAAAACTTTATAATTTTGAAAAATTAGATGAAAGAGATTTCTAGCAAGACCCAATTCTCCAAAATTGACACAAGAAGAAAGAGAAAACCAGATAATTCAGTAACTCTTAACTAAACTGAATCTGTAATTTAAAGCCTTCTCAATGAAAGGAAGGGTTTGCTTCTATTATTAGTATTTTGTCTTTGTCATTGGTCACCTTTTCCTTCTTTACACGTCTAATAATCTTTTATTATATGACAGACTTTGTGTGTAAAAGGAGAAGGCTCCAGCTGATATCTTCCATTAGTGAAGGGTCCTCCTTTCCTCAGTTAGACAGATAGATTGAAGGACAGATCACCTCAATCCAATCAGTGATTGAGTTGGGTCAGGGCTTTTAATTGAGAGTTTATAGTCTCTGATTCTTTAGCCTTGTAGTTCTGTCCTTCAGAGGTTTGAGCTTAGCTCTTTGCATACAACCCCATTGTTATGGGCTAAATTGTGTCCCCATCCCCTCTCAGCTCCAAATTCACATGTTGAAGTCCTAACCCCCAGTAATCAGCATGTAACTGTATTTGGAGATAGGGTCTTTAAAGAGGTAATTCAGTTAAAATGAGTTCATTAGGGAGGGCCCTAATCCAATATGATGGATGTCCTTATAAGAAGAATTAGGACACAGACACATATATAGAAGGAAGACCATGTGAAGACACAGGGAGACCACCATAACCCAAAAGCCAAGGAAACAGGCCTCAGAAAAAACCAACCCTACTGACACTTTGATCTTGGACATATAGCTTCAGGAATTGTGAGAAAATAAACTTTTCTAGGCTACCCAGTCTGTGGTACTCTGTTATGGGAGCCCTAGCAAGCTTATTCACCCATGTATGTATACCTGAGGGAGAGGCTAGTTGTGAATTTGTGAAAGCCTCCTTTCCCTAGAAGGATTTTTTTTCCCCAAGCACCACAAGACAATGGGAGATCACAATCTGCCTTTCTGGCCAGCACCCAGCCTCACATCACCCTCAGGAAATGTCTCATGGGGAAAACCAGCCTTGCATTTGGGCTCTTCCAGTTTCTAATAGGTCACACCAGCTCTGTGTGATTGTCAAAAATTCTTCTGGCTTCTTTTTCTTCTAGTACAGTCTCCCTGTTTAAGTCAAGCCCACCAGGGAAGAAAACAATCATTAGCTCACCTAGGATAGGTTCTTACTGTTCTGGAATTTTAGTTCACCCATTCCTCTTTGTTCCACGACTCTCTGATATCTTTACAAATATAAATTTGCAATTTATCCATGTTATTTTCTAGTTGTTGCAACAAAAACATTGGAATACTGCAAATTAATATAGCCTACCAAGAAGTTAAGGTTTTCATTAAACAAATGAATCCAGCAAAATATAAAAGGATACATCACAACCAAGTTGAGTTTATTTCAGGAATATGATTGTTTCAACATATAAAAATTAATCAGTGAATTCACCACAGTAACAGAAGAAGTGAGGAAAAATCATGATTATCTTAATGATGGAAGCATTGATAAAATTCTACATGTAGTCATGAAAAAAAAACTCTTAGCAAACTATAGATAGAAGGAAACATCTATAAATTGTTATAGGGTATCTACGGAAAACAAAACTACAGGAAACATAGTACTTAATGGTGAAATGTTAAAACTGTTCACTCTGAAATCAGGAACACACTGGAGATCCTAGCCAATACAATAAGGCAAGAAAAATAGAAAACAGTGTTAAAGATAGAGGAAATAAAATTGAATTCTTGGGACTTCTCTGGTGGCTCAGTGGTTAAGAGTCTGCCTGCCAACACAGGGGACACAGGTTCGAGCTCTGGTCCAGGAAGATCCCACATGCCATGGAGCAACTAAGCCCGTGCACCACAACTACTGAGCCTGCACTCTAGAGCCCACCTGCTGCAAACTACAGAGTCCATGCACCTAAAGCCCATGCTCTGCAACAAGAGAAGCCACCGCGATGAGAAGCCTGCACACCACCACAAAGAGCAGCCCTTGCTTGATGCAACTAGAGAAAGCCCGCCCGCAGCAACGAAGACCCAGTGTAGCCAAAATATAAATAAATAAATTTAAAAGAATAAAAGGGGACAATTATATTTAAAAAATTGAATTCTTTGCATTCTTAGAAATTAAAATCCACAGATTGATATTAGAATTATTAGATGAGTTTAACAAGTTTATAGGATACAGACTAGTATGCAAAAATCAATGGAACTTCCCTTGTTAAGCATCAAACCATTAAAAAATGAAATTTAAAGATACTGTTTACAATAGCATCAAAACATACCAAACACCTACTAATAAATCTAAAGAAAGATGTGCAATATCTCTATACAGAAAACCTAAAAACATTTCTAGAGAAATTGAAAATGACGTAAATAAATGGAGGGATATACTATGTCAATGTATTAGAGGACTCAAAATAGTAAAGATGTCATTACTCTCTGGGTTTATCTATAGAGTCAATGTAATCCCAATCAAAATTGCAGTGAGTTAATTTTTGTGGAATTGACAGATGGATTCTTTTATTTATTTATTTATTTTTGGCTGCATTGGGTCTTTGTTGCTGTGCACGTGCTTTCTCTAGTTGCGGCAAGCAGGGGCTACTCTTCGTTGCAGTTTGCAAGCCTCTCGCTGCAGTGGCTTCTCATTGCAAAGCACGGGCTCTAGGTGCGTGGGCTTCAGTAGTTGTGGCACGTGGGCTCAGTAGTTGTAGCTCGCTGCCTCTAAAGCACAGGCTCAGTAGTTGAGGTGCACAGGTTTAGTTGCTACACGGCATGTGGGATCTTCCTGGACCAGGGATCGAACCCATGCCCCCTGCGTTGGCAGGCAGATTCTTAACCATGGCGCCGCCAGGAAAGTCCCTGACAGGTAGATTCTAAAGTGGAAGAGTAAAGAATATGTCAAGGGTCAAGAATAACCATGACACTCCTGAGAAAGAAAAATATGTGAGGACATACTCTACTAAATATTAAGATATAAATCTACAGTAATTAATACAGTATGATATTGGTGAAAATATTGACAAATAGACCAATGGAATGGAGTAGAGTCCTTATATAGACACCTGGTTTATGATAAAGGTGTCATTACAAAAGTGGTGTTGGATTAATTAGATTTTTCTATGAAAAGGGAAAGAAAAGAGACACCCCGCCATCTCACACTATAAGCAAAAATCAATTCCATGTGGATTTTAGCTCCAAACATAAAAGAGAAGTATTAGAGACAGCCCAGACACAGACTCAGAAAGTGCATGAGAGAGAGATTTACTTCTCACTTTTGAACATTTTAAAATTCATACCTGCAATGGAACAGTAAGGTGCCCTGTTACAAAATATCTGAGTGACACTGAGATATAGAGGCTGACAGTAACTGGTTCTTTGAAGAGATCTAGACCCCTTTCTTGAAATACAGACCCAGATTTAGGAGAGACACCATCAGAAACCACTTCAAACTAAGTTCCTTCCCTTGTGATAAGGAGCTTGAGGCCAAGGAGCTTGAGTGAGCTGTGATTCCCAGGTTTCCTGTCCTCAGTCTTATACTGACACAGACCAATCCCAAACGGGGCATTTCCAGCTGCTTCCAACACCTTGGATCCTACTTCACTAAGGACATTCCCTACTCCTCATAGTCTTTCATGAGTCTGTACTATTTTGCTGCTAAAAAAAGAACTCAGCAAATTCCCCTCCTTCCTGATTAATCTGTTGATTTCCCTTGGAGCACCAATATATTTTTCAAAACTTCAAAGATGAGTAAATGTTCTAGGTATTAACTCCAGTACTATACCCCAAACGATAGTTTATTAGAATGACTGTCAGTGACTATGCACTTTTGAACTCACCTAAATATAGCATTTTCCATCATCAGAATTTTAGATTAACATCAGAAGATACAAAGTCTTATTTCATTAATCTGTATGCAATTTTAGTATTCATTGATACGGACGTTTTATTATTACCTGCACTTCCTTGCCTAACGTACGTTTCTTCTAGCAGGTATCAATAGCTGTTAAAATGCATCTTGTTTTATTCCTATGTCATTAAAAGCACAATTAACAACGCTGTTCTTTGAAGATAGAGCACCTAATGAGTTCAATGATCAAACTCATGAGATAGCCACAGAAGCTGCTGTGTCTCAATGTTTTAGTCCTTATTAGCAGTCACGTCCCTGTGATGACTCAAAAGCATTCTTAGACACTTCTGTTTAGTCTACTAAGTTTAAAATGGGTAACAGGGGGACTTCCCTGGTAGCACAGTGGTTAAGAATCCGCCTGCCAATGTAGGAGACACAGGTTCGAGCCCTGGCTGGGGAAGATCCCACATGCCACGGAGCAACTAAGCCCGTGTGCCACAACTACTGAGCCTGTGCTCTAGAGCCCGCAAGCCACAACTACTGAAGTCCATGCACCTAGAGCCTGTGCTCCACAACAAGAGAAGCCACTGCAATGAAAAGCCCATGCACCGCAGCAAAGAGTAGCCCCTGCTCACTGCAACTAGAGAAAGTCCACACACAGCAACAAAGACCCAACGCAGCCAAAAATAAATTAATTAAAATAAATAAATAAATAAATAAAATGGGTAACAGATATTTATCATAATACATTATCAAAATTCTAAGATAGATTCTGAGACAGAAAAAGTTAATAATTGATCAGAAAGTCATACAAGCTTATATCACAGACACTATTTTGTTGTCACCTATTAGAGTCAATATTTATAAAATAACAGGTATTAATCTCACTGATCATAGAATGTGTATTCGCTCACTGTAGGAGCATGTGAAAACCACAACCACCTCAACTTTGGGGAAGTAAAAATATTTAAGATAACCCACCAGTGGGCCTGAACTGATATGTTGGCAGTACCTTGTTTCCCCCGCACTTCCTTTTAGGAGTAGATGAAACTTTATTCCTCTAGCTCTAAGTGAAGCCAGTGGCTGGGGCCTGTTTCTCTCACCAACTCTTACTGGGAATGGACTCCCAGCAACATCCCTCCTAGCCCTCATGCTCACCCCTCCCAGGGCAGTCCCCAGCCTCGAGTTTGTGAATAAACTTAGAATCAAACTGCCATTTGTTTTCCAGGTAATAGATGGAGGAATAAAAAAGTAAGTAGTGTTAACATTAAATTCCATTCATCCCAATATTATAGATTAAACAGTCAACTTAAATGATGAAAAACTCTTGGAAAAAAAATAGGAGTAGGACTTCACTGGTGGTCCAGTGGTTAAGAATCTGCCTTCCAATGCAGGAGAGCCGGGTTCAATCCCTGCTCGGGGAACTAAGATCCCACATGTCTCAGGGCAACTAAGCCCACAAGACACAACTAGAGAGCCCACATGCTGCAACGAAGATCCAGCGTGCCTCAACTAGGATCCGACGCAGCCAAATAAATAAATATTAAAAAAACAAAACAAAAAAAAATAGGAGTAAATTTTCATGACCTTAGATTAGGCAATTGTTTCTTATGACATCAAGAGCAAAAGCAACAAAAGAAAAAACAGATAAATTGGACTTCATCAAAATTAAAAACTTTTATGCTTCAAAGGACATCATCAAGAAAGAGAAAAAACCACCTACAGAATGACAGAAAATATTTGCAAGTCACACATCTGATAAGGGACTTATATCCAGAATATATAAAGAACTCTTACAACTCAACTATAAAAAGACAATCCCATTAAAATGGGTAAAGGATTTGAGTAGATATGTCTCCAAAGAAGATATAAATGGCCAGTAAGCACATGAAAAGATGCTCAACATCATTAGTCATTAGGGAAATAAAAATCAAAGCCACAATGAAACACCACTTTACACTCACTAGTATTGCTATAATAAAAAATGGAAAATAACAATTGTTGGTAAGGAGGTGGAGGAATTGGACCTCTTGCATATTGCTGTTGAGAATGTAAAATGGTTCAGCTGCTGTGGCAAATAGTTTGGCAGTTCCTCAAAAAGTTAAACATAGAGCTACCATATGACCCAGTAATTCTACTCCTAGGCATGTATCAGGAGAATTGAAAACATGTAGCTATACAAAAACATGTACATAAATGTGTATAGCAGCATTATTGAAAATAGCTAAAAATTGGAATCAACTCATCCATCAAGAGATGAAATGATAAACAAAATATATTACATTTATACAGTGAAATGTTATTTGGCCAAAAACAGGGATGGAGTACTGATACATGATACAACATGGATGAAATTTTGAAAACATTACGGCTGAGTGAAAGAAGTCATATACAAAAGGCCACATTTTGCATGATTTCATTCATATAAAATGTCCAGAAGAGGCAAATCCATAGAGACAGAAAGTAGAGTAGCAGTTGCCAGGGACTGAGGGAAAGGAAGAATGGGAATCACTGCAAATGTGTACAGGGTTTCTCTCTGGGGTGGAAAAGTTCTAGAACTACATAGTGATGATGGTTGCACAACTTTGTAAATATACTAAAAATCACTGAATTGTACACTTTCAAAGAGTGAATTTTATGGTATGTGAATTATAGCACAATAAAGCTGTTATTAAAGATCAATATCTTACTGTACAGCAAAGGGAACTATATTCAATATTTATAATAACCTATAATGGAAAAGAATCTGAAAAATAATATATATATGTGTAACTGAACCACTTGCTATACACCTGAAACAAACACAACGTTAATCAACTATACTTCAATTAAAAAAAATCAGTATCTCCCAACTATTAAAATCAAACTATCAAAATAAATCAATAAGGCTTAAATCTTTTAGAAAGAATAAACAAGTTCTGTTATCTGACATTATTGAGGAAGGCTGGCTGGTCAGTTAACTTAAAAAGTTAATTAAAAAGGAAATCATTGTATAAAGATATACATACCTTGCAAACATTTTATTCCAACTTAAAATATAAAAGGGTACATTCATTTAACTATCTTTGATATAAGGCCAAGAAGTTTTCTGTGGGTTTGATTTTGCTGATTGGTGTTCTCTGCCATCTTTCTGGCATAAACCACACTCACTGGATATCATTTCCAGAACTGGTATTTTTAAAGCAGACCAGAACCCAGAGATACAAGTGAAGAAATCTGAGTCCAGAATCCTTCCATTTTTTTTCAGTTCCCCCTTTTATCAGACACCTTGTACAAAATCAAATTCTGTTAGCCTCACCCCTCTCTTCTTCCAGCCACTGCTACCAACACCATTCTGTGTGGACTCTGCAAACTTCATGCTGGCACAACCTGCCTAACGACCTCACTCATCACTTTTCTTTGAGTTCCCCCTTGGTTTCTGTCCATTGATGTCAAGGTGAACTCAGCCTTGTGCAGTCTGGAAATTCAGGGGAATGACGTTCTGGGGATGAGCTTTGAAGAGTGGCAGATGATAAGAACTGGGGGATAGATTATTCTCCATTTTTCCCCATCTTGTCCCTCACATACTGCCCAGGGGCAGTTCATGTGCCTTCTCAGAGGTTGATTCATGAGATTAAGCATTTAGTTGCACTTAGCCAGCTTGATACTGGATTTCCTTCTGTTTTTTTTTTTTTTTTTTTTTTTTTTGCGATACGCGGGCCTCTCACTGTTGTGGCCCCTCCCGTTGCGGAGCACAGGCTCCGGACGCGCAGGCCCAGCGGCCATGGCTCACGGGCCCAGCCGCTCCACGGCATGTGGGATCTTCCCGGACCGGGGCACGAACCCGTGTCCCCTGCATCGGCAGACAGACCCTCAACCACTGCGCCACCAGGGAAGCCCTGGATTTCCTTCTGTATCTGCTTCATTCCTCTTGCTCTTCATTCCTGCAGGGATTTCACTCCTTATCAAAGAAGTAGCACATAGGCTTTGTTTCAGGCTCTGTTTTTGAGGGAACCCAAGGCTAAGACATCTCTCAAGCTTTCACAGCTACTCTGTCCACTCCTTATTTGACAGAAATTTTTAGTGACCTGATTATAGCAAGTCTTTCTAAAGCATTTAACTTTTTAATAGTAAAAGCAAATTTTTCTTTTTAATACTCACATTTCATGGATTAATGTAATAAATTATATAATGACAGTAAAACACATAACTGGCAAAAGAGGTTCTTTAGAAACACAGTTGGCCCTTGGTATGCTGGAAAGCAGTCATGAGTTTGCAGATTAATTTTTTTGGGTCTTTGTCCATAGCAATTTACATTAAAAAAAATAGAAATATAGTTGATTTACAATATTGTGTTAGTTTCAGGTATACAGCAACATGAGTCAGTTATATATATGTACATTTTTCATATTTTTTTCCATTATAGGTTATTACAAGATTTTTTTTTTTAATTTTATTTTTTTGGCTGTGTTGGGTCTTTGTTGCTGCATGCAGGCTTTCTCTAGTTGCGGCGAGCGGGGGCTACTCCTTGTTGTGGTGCGCAGGCTTCTCATTGCAGTGGCTTCTCTTGTTGCGGAGAACAGCTCTAGGCACATGGGCTTCAGTAGTTGTGGCACGTGGGTCCTAGAGTGCAGGTTCAGTAGTTGTGGCGCACAGGCCCAGTTGCTCCACGGCATGTGGGATCTTCCCAGGCCAGGGACCGAACCTGTGTCCCCTGCACTGGCAGGCGGATTCCTAACCACTGCACCACCAAGGAAGTCCTATTACAAGATTTTGTGTTATACAATAAATCCTTGCTGTTTATTTACAGTAGTTTGTATCTGTTAATCCCATACTCCTAATACCTCCCCCCATTTCCCCTTTGATAACCATAAGTTTGTTTGTGAGTCTGTCTGTTTTGTACATAGATTCATTTGTATTATTTTTTAGATTCCACATATTAGTGATATCACACAATACTTGCCTCTGTCGGACTTACTTCACTTAGTATATGCTCTAGGTCCATCCACGCTGCTACAAAAGGCAGTATTTCATTTTTTATAGCTGAGTAATATTCTATTGTATATATACTACATTTTCTTAAACCAATTGTCTGTTGATGGGCACTTAGGTTGCTTCATTGTCTCGGTTATTGTGAATAGTGCTGCTATGAACACTGGGATACATGTATCTTCTTGAATTAAGAAGATTAAATTAATTTCATCTTTTCTGGATATATGGCCAGGAGTGGGATTGCTGGATCATATGATAGTTCTATTTTTAGTTTTTAAGGAACCTCCATACTGTTTTCCGTAGTGGCTGCACCAATTTATATTCTCACCAACAGTGTAGGAGCTTTCACTTTTCTTCACACCCTCTCCAGCATTTATTACTTGTAGACTTTTTGATGATAGCCATTCTGACTGGTGTGAGGTGATACCTCATTGTGGTTTTGATTTGCATTTCTCTAAAATTAGCAATGTTGAGCATCTTCTCATGTGCCTATTGGCCATCTGGATGTCTTCTTTGGAGAAATGTCTACTTAGGTCTTTTGGCCTTTTTTTTTTAATTGAGTTGTATGAGCTGTTCATGTATTTTGGAAATTAACACCTTGTCAGTTGTATTGTTTGCAAATATTTTCTCCATTCTGTAGGTTGTCTTGTCATTTTGTTGATGGTTTCCTTTGCTGTGTAAAAACTTTTAAGTTTGATTAGGTCCCATTTGTTTATTTTTGCTTTTATTTCTACTGCCTTGGGAGACTGATCTAAGAAAATATTGCTACGATTTATGTCCCAGAATGTTTTGCCTATGTTCTTTCCTAGGAATTTTATGGTGTCATGTCTTGTATTTAGGTCTTAAAACCATTTTATTTTTGTATATGGTGTGAGGGAGTTTTCTAATTTCACTGATTTATGTGTAGCTGTCCAGCTTTCCCAACATCACTTGCTAAAGAGACTGTTTTCTCTCCATTGTATATTCTTGCCTCCTTTATTGTAGATTAATTGGCCATAGGTGTGTGAGTTTATTTCTGGGCTCTTATTCTGTTCCATTGATCCATGTGTCTGTTTTTGTGCCAATACCATGCTGTTTTTATCACTGTAGCTTTGTAGTGTAGTCTGAAGTCTGGGAGAACTATGCCTCCAGCTTTGTTCTTTTTGCTCAGGATTGCTTTGGCAATTCTGGGTCTTCCTTGTTTCCACATAAATTTTACGATTATTGGTTCTATGTGAAACATGTCCTGGGTATTTTGATAGGGATCGCATTAAATCTGTAGAGTGCTTTGGGTAGTATGGCCATTTTAACAATATTAATTCTCCCAATCAAAGAGCATGAGATATCCTTCCATTTCTTTGAATCATCTTAAATTTCTTTTATCAATGTTTTATAGTTTTCAGTGTACAGGTCTTTCACCTCCTTGGTTAAGTTTATTCCTAAGTATTTTTTTTTTTTTTTTTTGCGGTACGCGGGCCTCTCACTGCTGTGGCCCCTCCCATTGCGGAGCACAGGCTCCGGACGCGCAGGCTCAGCGGCCGTGGCTCAAGGGCCCAGCCGCTCTGCGGCATGTGGGATCTTCCCAGACCGGAGCACGAACCCGTGTCCCCTGCATCGGCAGGCGGACTCTCAACCACTGCGCCACCAGGGAAGCCCCCTAAGTATTTTTTTGATGTAATTTTAAATAGGATTTTTTTTAAACTTTCTCTTTCTGATATTTCATTGTTAGTACAAAGAAATGCAACAGATTTCTGTATATTAATCATGTATCCTGCTATCTTCCTGAATTCATTTATTAGTTCCACTAGTTTTTATGTGGAGTTTTTAGGGTTCTCTATATAGAGTATCACATCATGCAGATTAATTTTGTTTGGCCATTTTGGAAAAACAGTTTGGAAGCTTCTTAAAAAGTTAAGCATATACCTAAACCTATGACTCAGTCATTCCCTCCTTGGTATTTACCAAACAGAAATAACGTATATGTCTGTCCATAAAAATTTGTATGCAACTGTTCATAGTAGCTTTGGTTGTAGTAGCCAAAAAAGGAAAATAACCCAAATGTACATTAACAGGTAAATGTATTAACAAATTGTGATTATATACATATAATAGAGTGCTACTCAGCAATAAAAAGAAATGAACTATTGATACATGTAATGCAGATGGATCTCGAAGTAACAACACTGAGTGAAAGAAGCGAGAAAAAAAAGTACTTACTATGTGACTTCATGTATATAAAATTCTAGAAAATTCAAACTAATCTAAAGTGACAGTAACAGATTAGTGGTTGCCTTGGGAAGGGGGAGGGGAACAGAGAGGCAGGAGGGAGGGATTACAAAGGAGCAAGAGGAAACTTCTTGGGGTGATGGATGTATTCACTATCTTGATTGTGGCAATGGTTTCATGGATGCATACATGTCAAAACGATTAAATTGTATTATTTAAATATGCATAGTTTACTGTATGTACATTATACCTCAATAAATTTGTTAAGAAAACTGAAAATTTACACATGGCAAACAAACACATAATGTGCTTACTATCATTAGTTAATAAGGAAATATAAATTAAAACCACAGAGATCGGGACTTCCCTGGTGGCGCAGTGGTTGAGAATCTGCCTGCCAATGCAGGGGGACACGTGTTCGAGCCCTGGTCTGGGAAGATCCCACATGCCGCGGAGCAACTAAGCCCTTGCGCCACAGCTACTGAGCCTGCGCGACTGGAGCCTGTGCTCTGCAACAAGAGAAGGCCGCGACAGTGAGAGGCCCGCGCACCGCGATGAAGAGTGGCCCCCGCTCTCCGCAACTAGAGAAAGCCCTCGCACAGAAACGAAGACCCAACACAGCCAAAAATAAATAAATAAATAAATAGATAAATTAAAAAAAAAAAAAAAAAAAAAAACCACAGAGATCTAATATAGTTAGTGGGGAAAGCATAAAGGTTGTTTAATATGCTTTCCTATTAGTCAAAAATTCACCTGATTTAGAAATAACATGAACTCATAATTATTATAGGAAAAGGTCATATTCCGTTTTATTACAATGTTTTGGTGTCATCCTGTCCAGCTCCAGCAGTCATGTGGAAACAGTCTGACATGTCCCTTTAGCAGCCTAGGTTTTTCCTAGGTTGGTCTCCATTAAGGTAAAAGTAACTGGTGAGCAATGTATTCCATGTTTGAGAAAGAATAACTCAACCTGAGTTTTAGGTTACCTTAACTATTATCACAAAGAATGTTTTCAGCCGTTCCTTGTAGGGGGTGGTGTTAAAAAAGATGAAGGGATAGATCTGACAAGAGGGCTACTCTAGGCACAAGTATTATAGAAAATCTAAGTATCAACTGGAAATGATTACACACCCACCAGAAATACTAAGATAAAAAAGACAAACACAAATGTTGGAGAAAATGTGGAGTAACGGTAAGTCCCCATTGTTGAAGGCATGTAAAATGGTACAATCCTTTGGAAGAAAGGTCTGGCAGTTTTTTATGAAACTAAACATACACCTACCCTAGGACCCAATGATTCCATCCTTAGATGTTTACTCAAGAGGAATAAAGACATGTGTTCATAAAAAAATTTGTATAAGAATGTTCATAGCAGCTTTATTCATAACAGCAAAAAAAAAAGAAAGAAAAGTAGAAACAGCCCAGGTGTCCATCAACAGGAAAATGGAAAAAAACAAACTGACATATTCATACAAGAGAATATTCAGCAATAAAAAGGAATGAACCACTGATACAGGCAACATGAATTAATCTCAAAAACATGCTGAGTGAAAGAGGCATTATGCTTTGCATGATTTCGTTTATATGAAGTTTTAGAATAGAAAAATTTAATCTGTGAGGCAAAATAATCAGAACAGTAGTTACATCTGAGAGTTGGGGTAGGGAATGACTGGGAAGGGGCATGAGGAAACTTTCTGACATGATTGCAATGTTCTAAATTTTGAAAAGGGTTTGGGTTACACAGGTGTATGGATTTGGGAAAAATTAGCAAATTTATACTTAATATTTGTGTATTACACTGCATGTGAATGTACCTTAAAAATGAAAAAAAAAATGGGGCTTCCCTGGTGGCGCAGTGGTTGGGAGTCCGCCTGCCGATGCAGGGGATGCGGGTTCTTGCCCCGGTCCGGGAAGATCCCACGTGCCGCGGAGCGGCTGGGCCCGTGAGTCATGGCCGCTGAGCCTGCGCGTCCGGAGCCTGTGCTCCGCAACGGGAAAGGCCACAACAGAGAGAGGCCCACGTACGGCAAAAAAAAAAAAAAAAAAAAAAAATGAAAAAAATGAAACCATACTAAACCCTACTTAATGATATGCCTTTTGAAGTATTAGGGGATATATACTGATGTCTGCAATTTATTTTGAAAAACATCATAAAAATAACATGGATGAATAAGTAATAAAACCCGTAGAATAAAATGTAGAATCCATGTGGTTGGTATTTGGGTATTTACTGTAAAATTCTCTCAATTTTGCTGTATGTTTGAAAATTTTTATAATAAAACGATTAGGAAAAGTCTTATCTATTATCTATCCTTGGCCTGAAATAAATTATTCTTTCTATAGGATAGAGACTCTATAGAAACACAGGGACCGGAAATTAGCCCTGCATAATCCCTGGGATTCTAAAAGGTAAGTCATACATGTAAACATTGTAAGAAAGGTAAGAAAATATATTAATTATTGAAAAGAAAGCCAAGTTACATTAAGAGTAATTACTAATACTGGTGTTTATTATCACCACAAACAAGATGAGAGTACCATTTTTTTGTATCTTTTTAAAAACTGACTTTTTTCAGCCATTGCATGAAGAGCCATCTTTTTTTTTTTTTTTTTTTTTTTTTTGCGGTACGCGGTCTTCTCACTGCTGTGGCCTCTCCCGCCGCAGAGCACAGGCTCTGGACGCGCAGGCTCAGCGGCCATGGCCCACCGGCCCAGCCACTCCGCGGCACGTGGGATCCTCCCGGGCCGGGGCACGAACCCGTGTCCCCTGCACTGGCAGGCGGACTCTCAACCACTGCGCCACCAGGGAAGCCCAAGAGCCATCTTTTATGTCAAGTTATATACATGAATAGGCCAATTGTGTCTCATCCAAAATTTGTCCAAAATTCGGATATCTAATCATTTTTTAAAAAGACTTTTAAGCATTTTCGTATATACCCAATGTTATCATTGTTAATATGCTACATATGGGATAAAATAACGTCCTTTGCCTTTTGAGAGCTTTAGAGGAAATCTGGCATAAGTTTGTGTCAAACAAATCTGAATGTGTTTCCCATCTCTGCACTTATTAGTTGTAGGCCCTTGGGCAAATTAACTTCTGTAAGCCTCACTTTCCTCATTTTACAAATGAGGAAGAAAAATGGTAGTTCATACCTCATATGGTTATTTTGAATGTTAAGTGAGACAATTCATTTTACATGTATCACAGTGATTGGCAGATAGAAAGCACTCAATAAATATGCTATCATTAAGAAAAAAGTGTGTACAATAAACAAAACATTCAATTGATGGAAAAATGTGGAACAAAACCTTAGTTTATTTAAATAGAACAGTATCATCTCCTCACAAGGTAGTTCAAATAGCAACTACAATAGGATTTGTTTTGTTTTCTCTCTGAGTTGCGAGAAATGTTTTAGAAAGTCAAAGAACAATAATCTTGCTGCACTGATACTGTGAGAATTCAGACTCTTAGATCAAAGAGAGAAATGCAGAAATATACCTCTCATCAGCTTAATATCTGGACCATCTAAAAGAAGCTACCCTGTTTCACCCAATCTTGCATTAAACATTCAGAAATGTCACCCATATTGTTTTATGCCTGTCACTAGCACCTGTTAAGTAGGCTGGCACATAGTTAAAGCCTCTAAAATAGTCAGATAGAGAGGAGGGTTAAGGAGGGGCAGGAGGATATTAACTACCACTTCCCTCTGCCCTCAGGAGAACAGCAGTCTCATGTCTGGCAGGCGGCGGAATGAGCAGTTGCGTGCCACTGTAGGGAGCTGGGAAGCCAATAATTTTGGGGGAATCATGCTCTATTGTTTCCTGCTATGTCTGTTACTTGTGCATTTACCACATTCTTTGCTATCTTCTTTATCTTTTGGCACCCTTTTTATTAACCTTCTTGTTAACAATCATGCAGTCCACATTCCCACATGGTGTTACAACTGGCTGAAACTAAGCAGTAGCAGCTTAATTAACTAAGCAGTAGCAGTTTGTCCCTTTAGTTGGGGCATAGCTCTCCTATTTGTTACACTGTCCACAACTCCCTATTGTCTTTCACACTAGGTGCATTTCCTGCCTGGCCCATATGGCATGTGGATCCAGGTCTAGTTTGATTTGGGCAGCAGTGAGACAATAGGCGTTTCTTAGTGCTCAGTTCCTGTCTTCACGAAGTATTCCACCCAACCCTGCCCCCACTAAAAAAGCAGCCAAGAATCTCAGATAGTTCTCAGATGCCTTTCTGAACAGATGAGTTCCTTCATAAAAAGGCAATGACTTAGAGAAAGGTAAACTCAACAAGCCTGCTTTTTAAAAAAAAATCTGACAGAATTGAAGTCTTAAGACATCCTTTTCTGAAACACTTTTGGAAATGGAGAGCAGGCTTTCTGCCTTTACATAGCACTGCATCTGCTTTGAAACCCACCATACTGGTTTCTTTTCTTTTCTCTGATATTTATCTATTTCCTCTTATCGAACCTGTTTCAAGGTATAAATTCACTGGGCAGGACTATTTAGATATAGCTCATGTCTAGTTGGAAGTCTGGGGCAATATCTAGCACATCATAACTATTCAGCTATTCATAACTGTGCTTTGTAATCACAATCATGTCTCCAAAATACTCTGACTTCAAATATTATATTAAATATGCATAAAATGAGAATGGATTTTTCAACTTGTAGATATAAAAGTATTAGAATTTAATATATGAAGATAGTTTTATCATCTTGCTCATGAGGTAATCAATCACTTTTACTTTCCCAAGTGGTTATTATACATAAGTACAGATTCAGAAAGATTTATTTTTAGCCAACATATAAATATTTTCCCTTATTCTAAAATGTTAGCAATCTTCTTTTCTATTGCACAAAAGACAGTTTTAGGTTTGTTCCCTTTATTTTTTTTTAATTTATGGACTCTGCTACTAATTTCTAGACTTTTGGAATAGCTAACGCTTTTCTCTCACCAGCCCTGTTGATCATAATTAGCCTGAAATTTATCTGCAAACTTCAAGGGCAGAACAGGGCAGAATTCACATTGTTCTTAACATGGGATCAGGCCAAAACTGAAGGAAAAACTGGAGGATTTTGATGTAAATCATCCAAGCTAATATCCCATATTTTAATTTTAAATTTGAATCAGCAATGATTTTTACTGCTGTCTCCTCCCCTTCTATTTTTACTAGTTATTCTTTTAAGCCTGAATCAGAGAAATGTGCTAAACATATGTATTGCAAGCAACTGGATTTTTCAAACAGGAACCACAAAGAAACATTTCCCTCCCTTTACTTGGGTTGCTTTTATTTAACATTCTGAAGGATGATTATCTGAGTTCAAGGATCATATTTTGATCAGTTCTAATAAAGAAGAAAAAATACTCATCTCACAGCTAAGATAGAGCCAAAACCTTTTTCTAGCTGCCAGTCAGTTTCCAAGCTAGTAAGAACTCCTGGGACTTTATCTACTCTTCTACAGGGAGCAGAGCTGGTACAACCCAGGATACCTTTATCTTATTGCCTAGGTATGAAAATATTGCCTAAGCAGAACTGGAAGACTCACCAAATAAATAGAAGAGTGAAACGAATACAACATTCTTAGATGTATTAACAGCTAAACAGCCTACATATGAGAAAAAAAATTTCACTTACAGTTTGCTTGAAATCTTTTACATTAGCCTAATAGAAACACAAAAAACCAATGGGAACATCAAACCAAGAGAATAAAACCATGGAAGAAAAGATTATTGGGGAACTACAGCCAATTCCTGATACTATATACAAACACAAAACATATATACATATACATTTTTTTTAAACTGTGATGACACATTTTTGGCTCAAAGTATTCTTTCATATTATAGATCTCATTTTCCATCCTTAAACAAAGTTTGGGTGAGAGGATACAGGATTTCTTGATTTCTTTCTGTATCTTTTGTATCTTTCTTTTTATCTCTCCCCCTTAGTTTTACTAATCAAAATCCCAGGCCATCCTTTAACAACCACGTTAAACACCTACTCATCAATGACCCTCTCCCAATAATTAGAATTAACCTCTTTCTCTGCTCTTCAATGTTTTATATTTGCATCACCACCCGCCTAAAAACTGCAAAATGTTAGACTTCTTGGGATGTCATTGTAAAAAATCTCTACATAAAATGAAGTACTCACCACCTTGTATGGCAAGAGTTTAAAAAAGAAGTCACAGTCATCTGAAGTCAACACAAGACCTTTTCTGGAAAATACTGAAGAATATGCTATGCAGATAATAAAAAGGAGGACTGGACATGGCTGCTGGGGTGTTTGGCTAGAAGTCTCAGAAGTTACATCTCAAAATTTTAAATTATTGCAATCCTTTTTACAACTTCTGTTTGTGGTTTCTTCTTCTTCCCCAGGGTCACATACCATCTGGTAAACATAGCAGCTGAAGACCCTGCTGGGTTTCTGTTCTATGTGTAGTACCAAGTCTCTGTCAAAGTAAACTTCGTGGCTATATGTCTGTAACGAAAACAAAGGCAAATGGAATCTCCTCTTCACATAATCATATGCACTACTGAGTCATTAAAATGTCACAGCGTCTATGCTAGGGATGTTCAAATATACACTTGGAGGCAAAATAGCTGCCAGAAATAGTTTATTTTTCATTATTTGTGGATATGCAGATGACTTATGAGAAAAGCATTACACAAAATGTTGAGAATGAAAAGAACCCTGGACTTAGGAGTCTGAACACCCAGATTCTATTGCCAACATTGCCACTATTTCATTTGTGACCGTGGGCAAGTTGCTAAATCTTTCAGGTTCTCCATTGATAAAACAATGATTGGGTAAAGTAACATCTACTGTTCTTTATAATTTTTATATTCTATAATACTTAGAAGAGCAGACAAACGCTTCTAAGAGCGCTTGAAAACCCTACACGCTTAGATTTGTCTCTATTAAATAACTGCGGGGATTTGATACAGCATACTTTTATTTTTTAAAACATTACCAAACTTATAAAATAGGAGAAAACTAGACTATGGTAAGGAAATAGACAGCGTGTCTCATGAAAAAAGCATAAAACTTTATCTTTAAAGCCAATGGTAAGGAGAAATTCTCATCCCTAGAGGAGAAAGTCTAAAGAAGTACTCATTTTGTCCTGCATGTAGGATGATAACCTCTTCCATGTGGTCACTGGTATAGGTGAACCTGGACTGACGTGAACACAGTAACATCTGTTCCAATAAATGTCACCTATAAAGGAAACTCTTACAACTTTGTATTCCATGGATTCTACTCACCACATCCCATGACTCCACGAGTGGAATGCTTTTAAGTAAAGTTCCATATTCATTACAGTGGAAATCCAGGTGAGCTTTCCCTTCAGCATCTATTTGAGTAACAGCTACCACAGAAAGCAAATCTAACTCATCTTCATAGTCCACAATTTTGAAAGTCTTGGGGAATAGATAAAGCAAAAGAAAAGAGGGGCAAAATCCAGTTAGGATTATTTCTACATTTGTGGCTTAACTACTATTTATAAAAATATGTAGAAAGAAAAATGAATGGGTGGGAGCATAGATAGAAATGTGTTTCTACTTATCTGCCTAGTAAAATATCAGTCTCAAGATTTTTAGGACTCAAGATGTATCCTACAGATTTTGATGAACACAACCAAGTCTATGTAGATCTCAGCCAAAGTATAACTGAAATTCTCTATTATGACAGCAAGCCAGAGTATCTCCAAATTTGAAAGAGGTATTCAACTGCTGACACTGATAGGTGTGTTCACTGGTTTCCAGATAGGACTAAATATATAAAACTCAGTTCTGAAACTTGAAGACTTCCCACTGTGCTTGGAAGGTTCTCATACCAGAAAAACACAAGTCATTTCAAGAAGAACTGATAGCCCATCATATACTATTTATGACCCTATTTGCCATCCTTTTTTAAAAAAACCCTTTCTTAGGGAATTCCCTGGTGTTCCAGTGGTTAGGACTACATGCTTTCCATCCCTGGTCGGGGAACTAAGATCCTGCAAGCCACGTGGTGCAGAAAAAAAAACCTTTTTGGTTCCCTAAAGAAAGCAAAAATGGCTGCTTATACTTGAGGGAGAATATTAGGAACAGAAATCCAACCCACAGAACAGGACTGGGATAAGAGACGTTAGTTAGAAATGATTAATGATGGTAAAGACATTAAGAGAGAAAAATCTAACCCCAGAACTCTGTCTCAAGGAAGAAAACCTGGGACTCCAACAGTCTCATGGGGAAGGAGATCTATGCTCACCCATCCAGGGATGGCACATCTTGACAGGCACAGCAAGTTTCTCTTAATCACCAAATACTAAACCTTCACTCACATTTGGTCAAACTGCTTTTTAATCCATTTACATTTTCTGCCTTTACCATCTATGACATAAAAATTTACGTAGATTTATTACCAGTGATTCCTTTTAATTTACTTTTTGCCTTAATCTTACCTTGGGCAAACTTCAAAAGGTGACTTCTTGCCTGAGTGTCAGTAATTTTATAGGTTTTAGTCACAACCCCTTTCAACTTTTCCTTTACAGGTGAAAAGTTTTTGTTTTCTAATCTCACAATACAGAGTATCTTTCTCTTTGCTACTACCTTCTCCCTTCTTAAGTATTCTTGCCACCTTTTGGTAACTTTGGTATGTTTTTTTTTTGAATACAGTTTTACATACAGGGTAGGAAGCTTTCTGCTTTGTTCTCGATGGTTCAAAAGAATAAATATATATTTGGTTCAAAAGAATATATATTTTTTCATTTTTGAGAGTAGCCACATACTGTGCCACCTCCAACCTATTTTAAAAGATTTTTAGAAACTATCCTTAGGGCTTCCCTGGTGGCGCAGTGGTTGAGAGTCCGCCTGCTGATGCAGGGGACATGGGTTTGTGCCCCGGTCCAGGAAGATCCCACATGCCGCAGAGCGGCTAGGCCTGTGAGCCATAGCCACTGAGCCTGCACGTCCGGAGCCTGTGCTCCGCAATGGGAGAAGCCACAACAGTGAGAGGCCCGCGTATTGCCAAAAAAAAAAAAAACAAAAAAACTATCCTTAGAGGGCTACTCAATATTTCTACCTAGAAATGGTCATATGAACTATATAGTTATAGAGTCTAAAGGGATTCAGTATTTACACAAAGGCTATATGTCTGAAGTATGAACACTTTGAGTTGATTTCATAAGTAATTCCAGTGCTTTTTTTTTTTAAAGAAAAGGATAAAAATGTATTAGCTTAGTGACTGGCAATGTCAAGTTGAGGCCAAAGGCTGAACTGATTTACCACACCCTTACACCCTCCTCCTCTGGCTCATGAACATTAACAAATACATCTATGTCTAGTAAGTGAAAAACAAGGCAAAAACCATAGTCATCAAGATATAACTCAATAATTTTCTATTAAGAGATTTCCCTAGGAAGTGTGCATATCAACAAAACAATAAGCTAATAATAGTGTTTTCAAATCATTTCGGTCCTATGAAATCTTCTGCAAACAAAATCTTAAGAATAATTCCAATATTAAAAGAGAGGAGACAGAGACACATCGGTTCAAATAGCACACACAATCCTACAGACTAAGGTTGCATGGAGCTCCCCAACCTCTACCCCAGGGCAAGTTCATACAAGCTTAGTTTATTATTTCTGGCTAAAGTAATACCTCTTGTTCTGGGTCATCATCCAGAAGGTTAAAGCTTTTTTTTACCACCCGTCCAGAAGCTGTAACAGTGGGTAAGTTTTCATTCTATCATATGGAGAGAAATAAAAATATATGATAAGTCCTATTATGTAGTCAATGGCAAAACTGTATTAATGAATTTGTTAACTAACCAACCCTTCTCTAACATCCACAATTCTTTCCTCAACTGAGAAAATTCTGAACCAGATTTTGGATCCTCCAATTAATAAAAATACTTTATTATAGTAAAGTTTTTAATGGATAAAATATCAAACTAGAAATACAAAGGTTACAGATTTGTTACTTCACCTGCCCTTCTGATTTTTGCCTTAGTATATAGTACAGCAAATAAAGAGTCGATCTGCTTTTGGAAATTTCCCTCTGTATGATTTTCTTCAGGCTCTTAATTTGTATGCTAAAGACAAAGAACCATTTGAAGTCAAAGAATGGTGTGTAATTTTTTAAAGTTTATATCTAACCTTTCTTACCCTAAGTGTGCACAATTAATTAAACCCAAAGGTTGATAATTCATCAATAAAAACTTAAAGAGAAATCCAGAAAGGAAACAGAAATAAGCAAAAGATAAAGTCAATATCATCAACTCTCTTCAAATCTCATAGATATTATACATGGGGCTAAGACTAGCTACCCATGTAGACAAAATGAACAGACTTTTATAGAACTGTGCTTTTCTTTTCTGCCACACTAAAAGATAAATACATTTGCATATTATATTCTTATATAGAAAGACAGTGATATACAAAAGATTTTAAAGTACTCCTGACTTACTTTGTTCTTCTCCCTGTTGGCCAAAATGACAAAATCTTCAGAGATCTGATGCTGGGCACTATTATTTTCTACTTCACTTAGCTTTAAAACTCTGAAAAGGTAAAAAGGATTCTAAGAACCTAAGATCTTAACACACCATCAAAATGTCAAAGTTGAACTACTGAAGAGAAACTTAAATGAAAATTATGGTAACAACACTGAGTTAGTTCTCTTCTCCTCCTGATTAGTCCAAAATATTAATGTCTGATAACTTAAGTGTCCATAAATTTCTTCAAATTTAGAGATTCTGTTAAACAGAAAAACAGGATATGTGACAACAGGTGCTACTGAAGTAGGTAATGCAGCAGCTTGCTGAGGCTTACACTATCTTCCAAACTGGCTTAATGAAAGTTACTCTAAATAACCTCCTCTCTACCATCCTGCAGCAGGTCTTCAACATTTCAGCTTTAACAATGGCATTATAGTAGATATTTACATTTTTATTTCTGAAGATAGAATGAGGTATCAATGAACAACACTCAGAGTTAAATATAATATAGACTGGATTAGCAACTAAGTTCTAAACCGAGAGTTTTCATAGTAGAGTAATATTTTAAAACTGCAAATGACTTCTTTTCTTTTTTCTTAAGGTTATATTTAAAGATTTGAGTTTTCTGAGTGCAAATGACCTCACGGATCAAGCTTATTAAGCAAGTGAAAGTAAAAGAATTTTCTCACCACCTACACAAATCTGTTCACAGCATTAACAAGCATCAAAAGCACAATGTCCTCAAAGCTTCAAGTCTCAAATGCAGGCAAAGAGAAAAGCAGGGAGAAGTAGCCACTGTGGCCAGAGAGAGCTGGAGACCTTAGAGTTTGCCAGAGACAAAGAAATCAGATTACATTTTAAATTCCTTAATTAGTTATCTTAATTAGTGCCAATATTTAAGAGTGTCTATCTTTTAAAACCTAGCAAAAGGGCACACACTCTTTGTGGACCTTATTTTCTTAAACTCAAACTAATATAAAAGATGTGTGGTAACAAACATTAAGAGTAAGGTTTATTAAAGCTGACCATACTTTTTATGACTTTTTATAAAAGTTCATAATCTTTTTTCATTAAGTCCCTTCATCTTCCTTATAACTGATTCAGAGTAGACTAATTATCATGAAGCATACAAAATAAAGAATGCAGACACTACTCCTCTTATTCAACAAATACTTACTGAGCACCTGCTCTGTATTAAGACCTATGCTCAGTGCCAGGGTTACAGGTGTCAACAAGATAGACTCTTTCCCTGTCATGGAGCTCCTGATTCCCAACCTAGATATTCAAACAGATAATCATACAAATAATTAATTTAAATTGCTGTAGGTGCTACAGAAGATTACATAGTGGGTAGAGTGAAAATATGATGGGGCAGCTAATCTAATGAAGGGTGCCAGGGAAGCACTCTTTGAAAAAGGGACATTTAAGGGGGCATAAAATATGAATAGAAATTAGGCAAAACAGGTAGGGGAAACAGACTTCAATTAGAGGGAACAGGTCCTTAGCTTTGTGAAAAGACAGCATGACTGAAGTAAATTGAGTGGGAGGAATCTTTTAGACCAGCTAAGTATGTGGTCTTTATCTTAAGCGCAATAGGAGGTCATAAAAAAGTTAAAGCAGAATTCACTTGGTTAGGTTTTTGTGTTTGTTAATGTTTCTAAAAATCACTCTAGCTGCTGAGAAGAAAACAGACTTAAAGAGTAAAAAGTAGATCCTTGGGAGTCCTGTAAGAAGGCAAATATTATAGTCTAGGCTAGTGATGACAATGATCTGACCAAGGTGGTGACAGTGGCCAAGGGCAGAAAGAGGCAGATTTAAGAAATGTTTAGTAGCAAAATAAACTGGATTGATGGGATATATGGTGTGTGTGTGTGTGTGTGTGTGTGTGTGTGTGTGTGTGTGTGAGAGAGAGAGAGAGAGAGAGAGAGAGAAAGAAAATGCAAGTGAGTGTTTAAGTACACGTATACTGATGAAAGACAAGAAGGTAAGAAAGTGCCAAGAATGATTCCAGACTTATGACATAAACTTAGATGAGAGGTTTGTGCTAAGAGAAATTTTGGAGTTTTGGTGTACACAAGATCTTTAAAACCAAGGGAATAAACAGGAGAATCAGCAGAAAGGGAACGAAGAGTGAGAAAAGAGGGTCTAAGTCCTGAGGACTTAAAGTCTGAGTAGAAGATAAAGAACGTGGGCTTCCCTGGTGGCGCAGTGGTTGAGATTCCGCCTGCCGATGCAGGGGACAAGGGTTCGTGCCCCGGTCCAGGAAGATCCCACATGCCGTGGAGCGGCTGGGCCCGTGAGCCATGGCCGCTGAGCTTGTGCGTCCGGAGCCTTGTGCTCCGCAATGGGAGAGGCCACAACGGTGAGAGGCCCGCATACAGCCAAAAAAAAAAAAAAAAAAGAAAAAAAAAGATAAAGAACATGAATGGATACTAAGAAAGACAGATCAGAGAGGGAAGAAAATATTCAGGAGCACTGTGGTGTCAGGGAAGCCAAATGAAGAGTGTTTCAAGGAAGGAGAGGTCAACTGTGTGGAAGATGTGGGTAAACTAAATACAACAAGATTTACTTCAAACAACCTGCTGCTTCTCCAGCAGTAAGGCTGTCTTTTAGAACAAAGATAAATCATCTCACCCATTAATCCTGGAGAATGAATTAAGACCTGACGAGGATGAACCAATATGTAATCTTTTCCTCACACGTCATCTATCATCCAACAAAGAACTTACTCAAATGTAATATTTACAAACAGTAATGATGAGGTTGAAAGAATAAAGTCAGGTTTTCTAGATGCCATTCTCTGAGGAAGCACCCTACAAAAAGTTAATTATTTCCACAATTTGCTCAGTAGTTAGCTGGCAGAAATAAAGATGCCAATAAATACTACCAAAGGCTACTTTTAACTTTAAAGTAACTAAGGAAAATACTCACTTGACCTGATTTGGGCCAACATGTATTATTCTACCAGAAGCATCAGGATGGAAATAGATCCAGTCAGATTCTAGAGAACAACACTCCATTTCTTGGACCCCGTTTTTTGCCTGAAATTGGAACAAAATATTGAAAATAAAAATTAAGGAAAAATAAAATAATTTTTCCAATCCAGCATCAGCGATAGATCAGTAAGTCAAAAGTAAAGGAAGAGAAAACATTAACCAGCTGAACTGGGATGTGTGTTAGGGCTGAATTAGGACACTCAAACTTGAAAAATCCAGAACATTTAAATTCAGAAATTTCATAGATGCACCATGCACTATATATTATAGCTCACAAATAATAAGTTACCATATCTCAAGCACCTAATGTATGTCTGGCACTGCATTAGATGTTTTATACTCATTATTTCTTTTGATCTCAGCAATACTTGAAGCATATATTGCTATCCCCATCTTATGGATGAGGAAACTGATGCACAAAGAGGATAAATCATTTGCTTAGTATTCAGCATCTACTAAACAGCAGATTAGACTCCAAAGTCCATGGATTTTCCATTATTTAACTCTGCCATAATTATGTACATGCAGTCCCCCACAACATCCTTCTCCCTTCCCTATCCTCAACAAACTGTCAATCAGAAGAGTAGATAGCACAAAAATAAACATGCAACCAAACAGGTCATGCAATCTCCTTGCAAAAGTCAGATGTTAGGGCTTCCCTGGTGGCGCAGTGGTTGAGAGTCCACCTGCCGATGCAGGGGACCCCGGTTCGTGCCCCGGTCCGGGAAGATCCCACATGCCGCAGAGCGGCTGGGCCCGTGAACCATGGCCGCTGAGCCTGCACATTTGGAGCCTGTGCTCCGCAGCGCGAGAGGCCACAGCAGTGAGAGGCCCGCGTACCGCAAAAAAAAAAAAAAAAAAAAAAAAAAAAGTCAGATGTTAAACTCTAATGCTGAGGAAATGGTCTAATACTGCTTAGCACTTAAGGTAAGTAGAGAGATTGATTTCATAGTAGTATATTTAGACATTAAAATAAAGAAAAAGATACCTCCATATGTGATCACATATGTAATAAATGTTTTACCTTACACACAGGAGCACTGGGGACTAATACCAGCATGGATATATTAACTTCACTGGCTTTATCCAAGTCACTTAATTTTTCCAATGTAAAATGAAATGATGTCATCTTTCCTATTAGATACTCATAAAAGTTTCTGATATATAAAATTATTAATTCCATTAGCATATACTGACAGGACACAATGTTTAAGGTATCACACTAGGCACTAAACATAATCCTTGTCATCAAGAAGCTCATATTCAAGAAGGGAGATAGAAACAGAAATAGAATAAGGCAGTGTAGAAAACAAAGTGGTCAAGCTATGCACAGGATATTATCAAGCATCCAACCCAAGTAAGCAGAATTTCAGGAGCCTGAACTCTGCCTTGAAATGAGAATAAAGTGGCTAGAAAGAAGAGATAGCAAAATCAAAAGCACAGAAGTGTTGATCCATTTAGCATGTATATGCACAAACATGAGTAGCAGATAAAATTAAATTGAGAAGTAGAGTGTCCAGCCATGAGACTGGAGAGGTAGGCTGAGGTTACATCACAAGTGCTTTGTATGCCATGCTTTTTTAAAAATTGGAATTTAACACATTTTAGGTATCAAATTAGCACATGCATTTTAATTTTTAAAGAATTTTTATAAGTATCCTAACGATTTCTAATAGAAATGGTGGTATTACTGCATTTTACATATAAGAAAATCAATACAATTAAACATCTTTGTTGCAACCACTAAAACAACGTACATTTTGGCATTAGCTCCAAATGCTCCTTCATTTAATATACAACTTTTTTTTTTTTTTTTTTGCAGTATGTGGGCCTCTCACTGTTGTGGCCTCTCCCGTTGCGGAGCTCAGGCTTCGGACGCGCAGGCCCAGCGGCCATGGCTCACGGGCCTAGCCGCTCCACGGCATGTGGAATCTTCCCAGACTGGGGCACGTGTCCCCTGCATCAGCAGGCGGACTCTCAACTACTGTGCCACCAGGGAAGCCCAATATAAAACTTTTCTATGCTGTGTGTGTATGTATGTGTGTATATATATATATATATATATATATATATATATACACACAAAAAAAAAACCCCCATATCTTTCTTTCTTTAGGAGACTATTCTCTTTATTATAATATCTAAATACAACATGCAAAAGAAACATTATCTCTCTCTGTGTTAAATACTAGGCAGCATTATTATCAGCTTCTGTAGTTTTTATTATTTGCTCAAATGCTAGTTTAAAGCTCAGTTTAATAGAAAGCTATGAATCATTTTCTGAATTCTTTAGTTTGCCTACATATATGTTTTTGGGTTATGTATTTTTCTGACTGACAGGTGGGGAGGTAATGCACATATGCAACATTAAGGTAATATCACCTCAACAAAGTTGTCCAGCAAAAGGACTGAAAACTCCCCTGGATTTAGCAATTATTTATGAATATGTTGAAATAAGATCTGACTAAATGTTATAATCAGTAATCATACAAGGAGAATACTTGACAGGCATGCTTGATGTAGATGTTGAAGGCCATTTTGTACACACACATAAAAGAATATGTATCATCAGTTCTTATATAAGAAGAATATGTACTAAATGTCTAGAATGTGAACTGTGCAGGGTCTGACTAGATAGAAAAGTTCAGCAAAAAAGAGATGTGACAGGTCCTGGTGGCTGAAGGATGTCCACTGCTGGGAGGTGAATAATCAAACCACAGACTTGTGGGAAACAGTCTGTATTTGTAAAAGAGGATGTCACTGGGCTGGGCCAAACAGGAGCTCCCACATGTGATAGGTTAATGAGAAAATGGAAGGGAAGAATGCTCCTGCAAAAAGACAAACAAACAAACAAAAAACGAGAACACACTATATACACCACGTTCCCTGGTGGCCATGACACCAAAGGAAATAGATAAATGGACCCAAGACTGTGTACGTCTTCGGTGTGGTGAAAGGTGACCTGTGACTCTCAAAGCCACTGGGTCCACCAGTGACTGATGGAAAAAGATTCTGGAAGAGAAGCATGTGGAATAAGCTGGGTCTGCCTCATAAAAAGTTCATTTGATGTATCAAGAGGCTCCAGAACTAAACTAAACTAAATCAGCAATATAAAACAAAGATAGAACCCCCCTCCTCTGTGCACTCACTCTTGTACTTATCTCAATCACTGTACTTAACGGACTGCATCTTATTTCCCTACACATTTGCTTTCTTTGGAGAGTGTAAGCAACTTGTGGGAAGAGAATGTGTCCCCAGCCAAGTCTGGCACACAGTAGGCCCTCAATAATGTTTATTAAATGATAAATCAATGCCTAAGTCATTTTTAAAAAGAAAAATTAACTCAAGGGGTAATTTTTTGTCTTGTCTTGCCATATACCCTTTCTTTCTATTCTGCCATATATAACTTTAAAATATCCTTGAAAACTCAAAGTGTTTCAGTGTTTATACCGTGACCAACAGAGTTCTATCTGGTTCTGCTCTAGAGAGCCAAGAGCAACAAACCATGAAGAAGCAGAACCAACTACACATTCCACCAGTAATTTCAGAGGCAGCCTGAATACATTCCATCAACGATTCCCACTATGCAGCTTCAGAGATGTTTAAATGGGATCAAGGAGACGGTAAGGACAAAAAAACCTAATAAATCTTTGGTGTCCTGAGAATTTTCAAATGTTAATGTTTCAAATTCTGGATAGCACATACAAGTGTTTGCTATATTCTTTGTACTCTCCTGTACTTTACATTGTTTACAAATTATCAATACAAACAAAAAAGTAATTCTTAGGATTGTGGACCTATTAGAGAAGTAGAGAATAAAGAATTTCTGATATAAATTTACTACTGAAGTCTGACCACCTTGATTTACCAAGGAATTGTCCTTTAGGGCACAAATATGGAAAACTCCTTTTTGTTTCTTCTTATTAGGTGTGATGATGTAGTGCCAAGGATGGCCTCCAATCTGAAAAGCATTCTCCAGGGAGGACACCTCAAAGAGCAGTGGTGGTGTATCTGCAGAGATGGACAAAAGGAATGTATTAGCTCCTTTATTCTGGTAGCCTTGGAACATTCATTAACTGAACTCAACCTTTGCACGCATCATCTATGAACTTCCACTAATGAAAAATTACTATGTTCAAGGAAAGAAAATACAATCAGGAAAGAGGCTTATTGCTTATTTCCATAGTCTTAAGAAAAGAAAAATCTGATAGGAAACAACTGTTAGGTTATGAGTCAACTTTCTAGACATCCGTTTTCAAGATATGTATGACATGCAGCTGGATGGAGATAAAAAATGGGCTGAAGGTGCTTATGATGGCAAAAATGATAAAGTATACCTAACAAAAGCAGCTGCCATTTAATAAGCACCGGCTATCTACAAGGCTTGGTTAGATACTATTTCCATCTCTCGTAACAATCCAACAAGGTATTAGGTCTAATACTTCCTTCAAATGTGAGGAAGAGAACCTTCATATTCTAGACTCACAGGTTATATTTAGCAAACTTTACAAAAGAAGCGTTGCTTAAGATTTCCACTTCTGAAATAATGAAAAGTAACCACTTAGGCTGGGTCCTGTTACCGTGGAAGCTTTATCAAAGGATAGCCACTACTACTAGTATAATCATTAGACAAGTTAATTTTAAGGTAGTTTAGATACATCCAGTCAGTCACTGTCTGTTGGAGACTGACAACACAAAAGAACTATCTGTTAGTGCTTCCTAGTCTTCTTCTTTGATGACAATTAATTTTATATAGAGCATAACAGACTTACTTTTGGAGACATGTATAAATGGAAGGTAGTGCTGCTTATGAAGACCAGAATTCCTTTGGGGCAGCCCTACTGAAATACTGCATGGTCTGTTTGTGAAGGTGACTATTCAGAGTCCTTTGTTTATGCCTCTAACTTGAGAGTTTAATCTTTGGCTTATGAGGCCACCACTGTCAGTAAAGGGACTTGTCTTGGGAGACCATTCACTCAAAAAATCACATGTTACACATAGAAGTGTGTGCCTTATTAGGTTTCTTCATAAGGGCAATTTACTACTTAAAGCTATACAAAGGAAAACAACAAATAATGAAAAGTGAGTTTACAAACTGACAATCTTGAGGAGAAAGAAAAGATAAGTATAAACATATCAACTATATTTAAAGTACCTTTTTTTAAAAACCTTTTAAGAGAAGGGTAATATTCTTAATATATAAAGAAATCTTTTTTAAGTAATAAGAAAATGATGGACACCCCAATAGAAAAATGGGCAAAGGACATCAGTCAGTAAATTGTGAAAGGTACATAAACATCATGTGTGATAATATGGTGGCTACCAAATGATGGTGGATGAGGAAAAGAAGAATTATAAAGAGAAAAAAATACAATTAGAGTTTGAATTTGGGGTTAAAAATTTAAGTAGGTATGTTGTAGAGAATATAAGATAGGAATTCAAAATAGGAAAAAAAAATCAATGCAAAAAGATGTATTTAAAAAGAAATACTTTTCCCAGCAGTTGCTAAAAATAGCCCAAAAGCACAGCATGACTCTGCTCACCACAATCCTGGTGGGTCCCCATTAGCCCCAAGAGCCCAAATTTTGATCTCTAATACTATTCTCAATTGAAAGGGCCTAGGAGTTCTCAGAGAATGGCTGATTCCATGTCTTGTGATGAGGAAATTTTAGGATCATTAATAATTACAGGAACATTCTTATACTATTTATAATCACAGAAAATTAAAAACAACCTAAATGTCCATTGTAAACTGGTTAAATAAATTTACAGTTCATGCGTTTAAGGTACATAAGTCGAGATCTTAAAACCTTGAGCTTAGCGTGTGCACATATATACACAGGACCACTCTTTGGCAAAGGTAATATAAGTACTGCATTCAAAAAGCATCAGAAGAAATATAATGAAAACTAAGTTTCCCTTCCATCTGTATCCCTCAAAGATAACTACTATTTATCAGTTTTCTGTGTGCCCTTCCAGATATTTCAAGCAATCCTAAAGGCATATACTCATATATCTATACTTTTAATATATGCATATGAATACTTAACACAAATGAGGTTTTTTATATACATAGTTTTGCACTCCTTTTTTTACTTACTAATATATATTGGAAACTTCTCTATACCAGTGCAAAAAGAATTCCTGTTTCTTTTTAACAATTAAGTTTATGACATAGCCAAACAATCAAAGAATACTAATGTCACCTATCAATGTATCAATATACATTGTTTCCAATCTTTTGCTGTTAGAAACAATGTTGTAACTGTACATTTGTCATTTTGTACACATGTGAATATATCTGGGATAAATTCCTAAAAATGGAATTGCTCAAGGAACATATGCATTTAAAATTTTGAAACATACTGACAAATTGTCCTCCCCAAGGGACTCCAATAATAAATGAAAGTGCCTCTTCTATACTCTCACCAACGCTGTTACCTAACTTTTTGATATTTGAGAATCTGAAAAGAAGTATCTTATGATAGTGTTAACTTGCGCTTCTCTTATCAGTGACGTTGGGCTTTGTCCTCCCCAAATTAAAAGTCATTTATATTTCCTCTTCTTCTGAACAATATCCTTTGCTCATTTTGTTGTTGTTGTTGTTGTAGTCACTTCTTCTTACTAGTCTGTAGAACTCATATATAAGGAGGAAATTACCCCTTTACAGTGTATGTTGCAAATATTTCCCCTGTTCGTTGTCTGATTTTTGAGTTGGTTTATGTGTGTGCTTTTGTTTTTGTTTTTTACCTTGCAGCACTTTATTTTTTTTTTTTTTTTTGCGGTACGCGGGCCTCCCACTGCTGTGGCCTCTCCCGTTGCGGAGCACAGGCTCCGGACGCGCAGGCTCAGCGGCCATGGCTCACGGGCCCAGCCGCTCCGCGGCATATGTGGGATCTTCCCGCACCGGGGCACGAACCCGCGTCCCCTTCATCGGCAAGCGGACTCTCAACAACTGCGCCACCAGGGAAGCCCAGCACTTTATTTTTATGTAGCCAAATTTATCAATCCCTTCTTTAATGGCTCTGCGTTTGCGTCAGAAAGCTCTTCTCAACTCTGAGATAAAAAGATTCTCTAAGTTTTCTTATAGAACTTTAAATCTTTGATCCATCTATTATTTCTTTTGATGTAAAGAGTAAGATAGAACTCTTTGTTTTCATAAGACCATCTATTAAATAATCTAGATGGAAATTAATATTTGTAATATATTAACATTTAAAAGTGGGTTAGGCTACAGATATATGCAATAACATGCAATGAATCTCAAAAATAATATGGTGAGTGAAAGAAGCCAGACAAAAAAGTACATATCATATGCTTCCATTTATATGAAACTCTAGAAAACTAGAGTGAAAGAAAGCAGGTTCATTGGTTGCCTAAGGCTGGGGATGGGGAGGGAATTGACTGGAAAGGGCACAGGGGAACATTTTGGAGTGATGAAAAGATTTTAAATCTTGATTGTAGTAGTGGTTTCATGGATATAAACATTTGGCAAAACTCAAATTGTACAGTTAAAATGAGGGCATTTAAGTGCATGTAAATTATACTTTGAGTTGTTTTTTTAAATTATTTTATTTTAATAATTTTATTATTTCTTTTCTTTTCTCTGTTTTTGGCTGCACTGTGTGGCTTGTGGGATTTTAGTTCCCTGACCAGGGATAGAACCTGGGCCCCCAGCAGTGGAAGAACGGAGTCCTAACCACTGGACCACCAGGGAATTGCCATTATTTTATTTAATTATTTAATTAATTAATTAATTTTTTAAAAAGCAAGTTATGAAGGAGTATTCACAGTATGATTCTTTTTTGGTTTCAGACATATATACATTACAAGATTACCAAAAAAACACACTGAGGTGATAACAGTTAATTCCATTGCAGGAGGACTATGAGTATTTTAAACTTTCTCTATTTTGTTTATCATTATTTCCTAATTCTTCTGTAATGAAAATGAATTGCTTTGCATTTTTTAAAAAAAGTTATTTACAGTTAAAAGGAATATTCTTTTGTACAGAGCTTAATGATCCTGAAAAACAAATCTGTAGAAATGAATAGGATTTCAGTCAATATAGTCTGAAAAAATACTCAAAGTTTCCAACATAGTATGCTACTTTTCTAAGCTAAATGTCCAACAATCGCTGTATTGTTTTACAATGGCATGTGATTTCACAGATATTTTCAAATGTTATTATTTTAAAGTTGATAAAATTGAGGCCCAGAGAGGTTAAGTAATTTGCTCACTATCATAACCATCAGTTAGTAGTGGAATTTCACTCTTACTAGTAGCAGACCAAGACTGTGATCCCAAATCTAGTCTTCTCTCTACAAACAGGGACCAAAATCACAGCACAATCAAAGGCTCTATGAGCTTTCTTTATCACCCTGTTCTTTGCTTTATTTGCTTACTATCTGCATTTCAATGAGAACAATGTACCATTTGGGGAAACTCGTGTCAAAATAATACATTGTAGTTACTACTGGAGCCTGTAGTTTTAAAATTCTTAATAGATTCCTGCTAGCATATTTGTATCAAATATAGGAGGTATTGCTGAGGCTGAGTTATCACAGAACTGCCTAATTCAGCTTGTCCAAGACATCTAAAACCCCGAGTAATTTTTAGAATATTTATTTTGAGTTTCTTGAATAATGGCTATACTGGACTGTTTTTATAGTCTGTCATTTACTAATAAAAAGAACATCTCCTTTCTCACAATTAAATCTTTCATTTGTTTCTTGATCTGTTGATGATGTAATGTTAAATAGTAATAATAGAAAAAAATTACTGTCTTATTTTGACCCATGTTAGAAAAACCTTTGGAGTTTCACCTAAATATGTGATGTTTATTGGTTAGAAGTAAAAGGAAATGTCCTCAATATGACAAAGAATGATTCTTTTTTTAAAAAATATTTATTTATTTAAATTTATTTGGTTGCCCCAGGTCTTAATTGCAGCAGGCGGGCTCCTTAGTTGTGGCATGCAAACTCTTAGTTACATCATGCATGTGGGATCTAGTTCCCTGACCAGGGATCAAACCTGGGCCCCCTGCATTGGGAGCCTAGAGTCTTAACCACTGTGCCACCAGGGAAGTCCCAAGAATGATTCTTAATGAACCAAGACTAAAGATAAACAAATATTAGGATAACAAAATATATTATCTTTTTAAATTTATTCATATCAGTTTTACATCTGTCTGCATTAAATAATTCTTGTATTGCTGAGATGAACTCTGGTCAGTCATGGTTTATCTAACACACATTGCTCAATTTGAGTAGCAGTTCATTTCCTTTTAATAAACTGCTGAATTTGATAAGCTAATTAAATATAGAACATTTTTATTATATTTATAAAATTATGTATAATTTTTTTGTGCTTTGTTGATCTTTAAGTTGGGTAAATTTCACAGAATTGTAAAATTTTAAGTTATAAAGGAACTAAGATGGTATCATTTGCTGCAACTTATTATTCTGCAGATAAGGAAATCACGACCAGAAAGGTAAAAGTAACTTGCCAAAGGCAACAGATCTCTGGCTAAGCAAGGTCCAGCATCCCCAGGCCTTTATCTAAATGAATAACAGATTTTTGTGAATGCCTATTCAAAAGCAAAGAATACTCTGCATAGGAATAAAATGAATTAATTTATAATTAAATCATGCAAAAAACATTTGGATGATTACAATTAATAACTATTAATATGACCACTTAATTTTTAAGGTGAAGAAAGTACTATATAGTAGCCATACCTGTGATTTTAATATTACAAGGAATGCCAAAAGGAGCCTCTCCTACAGTTCCAGTAGTCCCACCCCATCTGCATGCACACCCTAAGTCAAGTTTCTGTTGCATGAACTAAAAACAAAACAAAACAAAAATGGTGGCTTTAGCACCTACTTATTTGCTGTCTGGAGAGAGAAAAAAATCAAATTCACATGTATATGACAGAGGAAATGTCTTTATTTATTCAAGGGCCTTTCTGTTTATCTTCCCACCCCTCTTTTAAAGGCTACTTTGTCTTTCTGCATTTGTACAGTTTTGTAGAGTTGAAATCTACACAGTGCCTTACTTTAAAAACATCTCATTAAAAAATTCATACCTCAGTCCTACCAAGGGGGAAAGTGGCGAGGGGGGTGGGGGTGGTGGTGTGATGAACTGGGAGATTGGGATTGACATGAATACACTAATATGTATTAAATGGATAACTAATAAGAACCTGCTGTATAAAAAAATAAATAAAATAAAATTCAAAAAAAAAATTCATACCTCAGTCCAAATCTCAAGTTAATTTCAATATGGCAAATTTCAGTTTTCTCTACCTGTTCAGTGATGGCTTGGAAGCTATAAAGTCTGACCAGTCCCGAGCTGTACATCACAATCAGTATTCCATGAGACAAGGTGGCATCTGTTACGCTCCCGAAAATCTGAGGGGAAAGGTAGATATCACTTGAGAAAAGACCAGAAGGCCAATCCTCTGGGTTTCACAGTGGTTTGTGCATCTGTTTAATATTCAGGCCACCACTACAACACTGCTGCCTAACATTATAACTTAATTAGAATTTAGAAACTGGAAGCTAAGGTGTTATTAGGGCAGAGTGGTAAGCCACTGGGGTCTCAAACTGAAGCACTAATGCGAGTGTAAGACATACCCCTCAAAATGATGCAGCAGCATACATTTGCTTCACAGTCTTGTCAATATCTTTTAATAACAAATCCTCTTCCTCATGGACATAGGTGTAAACTGAGTCCATTTAATTCTACCATGCAGAATATGCACGGCAGAATAAATACAGGGACCTATTCTTCATAAAATGTTATTTATAAAGGGACATTTTTTAGCTGGAGGTGAAAAGATTGGGTCTAAGAAAGTAATTCTAATAAAAAATAGCCTACTCGAGAAT